>NW_011888913.1:2873161-2876913 GCF_000151845.1 Pteropus vampyrus | reverse complement strand
AGCCTTTTTTCATGGGATGAGATAAGACAGGGTAGATTAGGATGGGAATAGCATAGCACAGCCTAGCCAGCCTAGCCTAGATCAGAGTGCACCCTACGCGTTAGGCGTTTCTTCACGAAATTCTTGTATGTGTTCTGGGTGACATCGCACAACCTATTTCTTACTGTGAGTTGAAGTGAAAACATTTGAGAGGCACTATCTCTGGTTTTCCACACGGTTCCAAGCTGTCCGTAAACCTTCTCGCCCCATAGGATCCAAATCTGCTTCAAGCACCAAAAGCAAGGGAAGAAAAGAATTCAGCCACTTCTACTTAATTACGTGTGTGTGTACTACATCATTCCAAAATGACTCAGTCCTCAGATAACACGACTGCATTGAAAAGGTACGGAACTAAGAGCAGCGTGAGATAGAAAATGCGGTCAAACTTTAATACGTTCTTTGTATTTCTATCTTTTTATTCGTATCGTGGGCAACCAAATAATTTGATGGATTTGCTTCATTTTTGTTCTACTAATCCATTGGCCACACCCACATAGCTCAGAACAGAAGCACCGGAATCCATAAGAAAACGTAATGTTTTCTTTTGGTTCTATCTGACCATTACCTTTCAGGTACCTGTCAGTTGATCACCAGCTCCCCGGAAGTCACAAGAAGAAATGAATCTCTCCTCTCCTTTGTGACATGCATCCTTTCCGCTGTGTGTGTAGCTGCGGTCTGCGTAGGGACATCGTGTCTGCGAGACATTTTGAAAGGGAGAAGAAAATGACAGCCATGCCAAAGAGAGTCTCAGCCACCGTGGATAAATCAATCCATCAAAAAAAAAAAAAAAAAAACAATTCTGCCATGAAACTTAATCACTAAAGGTCATGTCTGGGAGTAAGGAACAGATTAAATTAGCATAGTATTAGATATGGAAAATGATTTCTGTCAAAATCATCTTTACCACAATTATAATATGTTAATTACGTATTTCATTAAGGAAGTTGATTATGGTGCACGGAGGAAATCATGCCTGCACCGCCACCTGGAAGGGGGCTGCGGAGCCTGACGCGTCCCCTGCTCCCGCGGTCCCCTCGCTGCTGCCCGCGCTCCCCGGCTCTCCCCGCCTCCCTCTCCCGCGTCGGATCCCCGTTCGCCTTCCTCCTGGCTCGTTTGCTCCCTTCTCTCCTCCTCTGCCTGCCCCCACCCCGGTTTGATGCCATCGGTGGTGGCGCAGAGTGTCCATCTTCCAGTCGACCTCACTTGGGGACTCCAGGCTGCGTCCTTGAGGAAACGGGGTGCTTGGCTGGGGTGCTGAGTTCGCGGGGTCAGTGAACGAAGGCCCCAAGCCGCACTCGCGAGGTTCCTCCTGTGGGCTTCTTGAACACTCACGTGCGTCTCCGGCTGAGACCCCTTCCTCTTGCTGAGGTCCCCAGGCTGCCACCGGACTGCAGACGCACGGCCGTGACCTGGAAGGGCCCGCGCAGTCTCGCGGTGGCCTGCATGGTGGTGTCCTCCAACGAGAGGCCTGGTCCGTCACCGGGTGCTGTGCTAGGGCCGCACAGGAGCCCCGTCCGGGGAAAGTGGCCCAGGTGAAGATGCCACGCGGACGGAGCAAAAGTGGCAAAGGGATCCTGTGTCTGCCAGCCAGCTGTGCGAGCCTTTCCTCGGGCCGTCCACCCATTTTTTTTAGACCCAACCTGAATTCTGAAAGTATTTGGAATCCCAGAGTTTCACGACGTGCCTCCTGGGGCCCTTGCTGGTATATCGTACACACCCAAGCGGCAGAGTTCCAGGCTCCATTTGGTGTCCCCTTCAATGACGCCTTCTCACATTTACGTACGTCAAGTCTAATTTAAAAGAGTGGGGTTCGGATGCAAACTAGAAAGCTCTCCCGTGACACTTCAGACTCGAATTTCTATGCAGGGTCCTAGGTTAGCCCAGTCTCCACCCGGAGCAGCGAACGCAGCGGAAAACAGGGCAGGTGACCAGAGGTGGGGGATTATTCAAGCCCCTCAGGAAAGGTCCCGGTGAGACTCCTGGGAACAGAGGCTGCTGCATCTCAGCCAAATGTAATCACCTCTTTCTAGGACTTCCCCGTGAGGGCACAAACGCTCCTGTGCCCTTGCGCTGGTAGATTGTGCCACACAGAATAATCACTGTTGGAATTAAGCATAATTGTCATGAAAGACTTGGTCACAAGAAAGAGAGTCTCATACAACTGTCCCTTTGCTTTGCCACAGTAATTACTTTAGTAATTAATCTCTGTCATTTAACTGTATTACATTTTGAAAAGAGAAAATGGAAGAAAGACCGGTTTCAAACTAATTTACATCACAGTTTAAAATCCCAGAATAGGGTGAATCGAATGTCAAATGTGGTCCTTTCCCGTTTTCTGAAACAGTCTCATTGTCACACCCAGCCCAAGGAAAGAAAAAGCAAGATGCCAAAGTCACAGCCCCCCCGAAGGCCGGGTTCAAAGCCGGCACCGCTTCGGCTTCCTGTTCCAAGGGCTCAGAAATGCCATCGCCCAACGCGCCGAGGAGGGCCGGGGGCGTCTCTGCTCCCCCAAGGCCGTGCGGCACACGCGTGTGTGATGACATCGCCGTGCAGTGCGTGAGCGGATCATTCCAGCAAGCGTGCTCGATTCGTCCCCTCACGTCATCGCTGCACGTTCCCGCTTGACCTTGTTTGCCGTGCACCTCATTATCCTTGATTTTCAAAGCAGCGCTTTACTGCACTGAAATTTTCCCGTTTCTTCCTCGCGTTGTAAGAGCCTGTATATTACCTGTCTTTTTAATAGCAACCCTTATGAATAAAATGTTTCTCATAAAAGGCCACGTGAAAATTTACAATAGATATTTCTTTAAATCAGATCCATTTTGTGTGGAATCAAGGTATACTGCTTGCTTGTTTAAATAGAAAATTTTCAAATTAATAACCCATAATAAACTTTAAACAAAAGCTTCCGTATTAAAAACTACAGAAAACATAAATATTTGTTGCTCTCAATCCGGAGAAGACTAACACCGGGTATGTGTCAGGACTGAGTAAGCATCCAGGTGTTTTCTGATATAGTTGGGTACCACGTACGTTTCTCATGATGGATAAACGAGGATGCGTTCATTTGTCTAAGAAGGCGGATGAGACAGGGGCCTGTTTTCCACCAACATAAAATTCAGATGCGCATTATCCTTCTAGCATTCGACAGTCAACTCAGCTGTCTCTGGGATTAAATAGAAACCACGATTATGTCCGTGGCCGTGGGAAGGCACAGCGAGGAAGGGACCATAACCGAAACTCGTGAAGCGGGTGGCGGTTTAGGACGCCGGTGTCGGCAGAGAGAATTTCAGCAAGGCGCAGGGAGGAGGCAGAGGGAAGGAGGCAGGGAGGGGAGGGCGAGGGGAGCGCAGAGCTGGCACGTGGCGAGGGTGGCGCCCGGCGCCTCCTCCCATCCCGCGGCTTCTGGGGCTCTGGCCGAAAGGCTGTGCCCGAGGGCAGGCTGCTCCCCCGTCTGCGACAGCCGTCCCTGGACGCGCACGCGCAGCTGGGCGGGCGGGCAGGTGCCGTGGGTGGCTCGCTTGCCTGGCCGAATGACTCTGTTCTGTCTTGAAAGAAGAAGCCGCAAGGATGCTTTACAGTACATCGATTTCTCCTGCCCCTGTGTTTGCTGTTGATCTTACTTTTTTTTTTTGGTGAAACGAAGGCGAAATAAGACTTTATTAAAACAATCGAGATACTTCCGGTTGAACTCAGTGTTTGATCTGACAGCT
>NW_011888913.1:2862631-2873111 GCF_000151845.1 Pteropus vampyrus | reverse complement strand
GGGTGGCGGTTTAGGACGCCGGTGTCGGCAGAGAGAATTTCAGCAAGGCGCAGGGAGGAGGCAGAGGGAAGGAGGCAGGGAGGGGAGGGCGAGGGGAGCGCAGAGCTGGCACGTGGCGAGGGTGGCACCCGGCACCGCCTCCTCCCATCGCGCGGCTTCTCGGGCTCTGGCCGAAAGGCTGTGCCCGAGGGCAGGCTGCTCCCCCGTCTGCGACAGCCGTCCCTGGACGCGCACGCGCAGCTGGGCGGGCGGGCAGGTGCCGTGGGTGGCTCGCTTGCCTGGCCGAATGACTCTGTTCTGTCTTGAAAGAAGAAGCCGCAAGGATGCTTTACAGTACATCGATTTCTCCTGCCCCTGTGTTTGCTGTTGATCTTACTTTTTTTTTTTGGTGAAACGAAGGCGAAATAAGACTTTATTAAAACAATCGAGATACTTCCGGTTGAACTCAGTGTTTGATCTGACAGCTGTGATGTGGGTTTTCGGGTTCCTTAGAAAGTCCTCGCTGCTTTCCAGCAAGAGCCAGAGCCGGTGCTTATGTAGACCCAGTACCCACACCGGTAAATACGCGGCGGAGGCCGGCGAAGAAAAAGCCTCTCGCCGGTGACCGGCTAAGTGCTCGTACATCAGGGCACAGCAAGGAAAAAGGCTGTGAGCTTTTCCTTAACGAGTACTGACTGATACTTAAAAGCCGGGTCCCCGGGTCCCCCCACTCCTCCTCCAGTGCGGGCTCGTTATCCTGGCGGGCTGGACAGTGCACCAGCACGTCTGTCTCCCCCGACTTCTCCCCAAATCAAAGATCAAAGGCTGCATTTGTAAAGCAAATAGTTGGAGAGTTACAGCCGGGTTTGATGAAAACCCACTCCAGGCCTCTTGGGAGATATTACCCTTCCTCATTATTCCACTGATTGGCCTTATTTCATCCAAGGATTACTGCACATTCTGCTGACGGCTGATGAGCAGCTTCATGAATATACAAAATAATCCGGCGGCACTGGGCCAGCACTGATTGTTATTGTGCAACTCGGGGCGCTGCTGGAGACGGCGGGACTCTTCCTCCCCGTTTTCCATCTGATTTTACCGCGAGGATTCTTATTAGGCTATTTTTCACATGTCTGTAAGAGAAAGAGAAAGAGAGAGGGGTTGCATCTAGTTAAAAATGATCAGGGAATTCTGGGTACCAGATGTTTTTTGCTTAATATTGCAAAATGCCTTTTATTAGATTACACTGAGCACTTACTAACTACAGTTAAACTGCTTTGCACAGAAACCCAATGGGAACGGGGCCCTAAATAGCTTTCCTGGGTTTGTTTTCTTCCCCCTTCCTTTCCTTTTTTGTGCACACTCTCCAGTGTGTATCTGTTTATTCATGGACGTGTGTGTCTGTGTGTGTGTGTGCGCGTGTGCGCGCGTGTCTCGGTGGGGAGGGAGGGACGGCAGATATGAAATTATCAAGGACTATTGCACACCGGCCCGGAACAATTTAGCATCACTCCAAAGCCCAGTCTCTTTGGCCAAAGGACTTGGCCAAGGTGTTAATGAAACGGTAATGATGACGAGCGAAGGTGTTGATTTCCGGATTCAGCCAGGCAGAAACGGCGATGGCACGGGGCAGCTCTGATGGCACCGTGTCCCCTGATGCACTCAGACTTGGACTTAAGTGCCTTCGGTGAAGCCCCTCTCTCTCTGCAGACGCCCCCCACCCCCACCCCAGGAAGCAGCTTTCTGCAGGAGACAGGTTTTGGACAGAACCGGGGACCTTTACTTTTCGGTCCTGAAAAACGTATTTATTCCCTTTGTGCTAAGCTACAAAGTGAGCCTCTGACGCCTTCTCTACCTGCCAAACCCGTCGGGACGCTTGATCTACAGCGTTGCTAATTTAATATCCGATAAACGAGTCCTGTGGTTTTCATTTATAGCTGGACTCACTTGTTTTCACTGATTGTGAACCGCTGAACTTTTCTGGGCTATAAATGTCTTATCCTGCACCGTGCAGTATGTCACATGAAATAAATGACCAAAATGAGTGACTCTTGGTCTCTTCCCACCACGCTGGCCAGAGAATCGTCCAGCCAGATATATTTCTGAGCAAGGAGAAATCTTCGCCATGTCCGATGGTGACAAGCAGCTCACGCTGTTCCCACTACGAGGGGGCTGCCTCTGAGTGGGGACAGCAGATGTTCGCCAGGTGAGCAAAACCCAGGTCTGGTGAGTCTGCGGTTGGCACTGACCTGTTTCAGTAGGTGTTTATTCTGTTCACGGGGCTGCACGTCTCCCAATCTAGAGATACGGCTAGGCAGGGGGTGTCTGTGAGAGCCTTTTAAACACATGCGGCAACGTACAGATGCCAGTTATTATCACTCTGATTATATATACGTTGTTATTATTATTATTATTACTACTACTATTATTATTATGATTGGACAAAACCTACTCCTTGTCATTTCGTATTGACGGCAAATCCTGTGTGAGATTTCTGGGGGCATTTGTCAAGGTCTTATGTCGGCAGGCCCAGGAAAATTCTAGGGCCCTAGACACTTTCCGGTCCAGTCAGAAAATAGACTTGTTCTTTTAGACAGAGTTATCCTCAGGGTTGGCGTGGGGGGAGCCCGCCGAGCGGACAGCGTGTCGGCGACCGAGCCGCATCTTCAGCCACCCCACGGAACCACCCGCACTGTGAGTTAATGAATCTACATTTCATGAGTGAAGCGACAAGGATGAAACATTTTAAAATAACCGAAAGGTAGATCCACCAAAAAAGCCTGATGAAACATTAAATGAATGTAGTGTGACACATTACCTTTGCCTCTGCACATCCAAAAAGCGCAATGAACTAAAACATTGCATTAGGCCGAGAATAAAGCTAAAAATTAAATTGGCTCAGAAAGATCCAGGGTAGTGGTTTACGCACTTTGAATGCAATAAATTTGGTCATTTAATCTCATTCTCTTTACCTCTGATGAGCGCACTCGAAAAGAACACGGGGCTCGTGGGAAAAAGGTGAGGGGGACGGGCTACGGCTCTGCCCTAATTGTTTACCTGGAGCTGGAAAGCACGGGCTGAGTCATATTAATGTTGATTTTTTTTTTTACTGTAAAATTGCTTCCATTTTCCAACATTTAAGCGCAGCGAACGTCAACAAACATAAAATATGAGCGACTTTGTAAAAGATGGAAAGCAGACTCAATAAAGAAGACATATTTAAAAATATAATACTGCCCCTTCAAATCAATAAATAAAGACAAGCATTTCATACACTAATGCATTTATCTATGACCATTATAAATTAGTTGCTTGCCAGAAAACACACTTCTTAGCACAAGTGCCATTATTTAAAGTTGTCTATTTAATGCACACTTAGTACACTTCCTCATCCGAAGCTCCTCTGCATAATTAGACATCATCCATTCTTAAAAACTAAAGTAGATGCCAAAAAAGCAATACATAAAGCCTGATGTTTTACAAATTTACATCTTCAAGTTACGTGTGGTTTTAGATCAAAGAAATGGCAAAGATCACTCTGTTCTGATGGTCTTGGCTTCTCTGCGTGAACGCCCAGAGCGAGTTGGCAGAAATGCGAGCCACACGTCAGACGCTCCTATTCATCCTTGGTGAACACATGTTTTCTAGGGGGATTCTGTGAGCGGAACCACTGGGTAGTGGGCCTTTAAGGATTTGCTGGGTTGTGCATGATCATCCGGTCTTGGACCCATAGGTCGTTTGCTTCTGAGGTCAGCATCCGTGGCACTCAAGTGTCATCAAGGTCTTCGTCTTGTATGCTCCAATTGATAATTCTGGCTCAACACTCTGATTTGCTGGACCCGAGGTAGGTTTTGGGGGGAAACTCCAAGGACCGGTTTTGAAGGCTGCACACACTGCCTCCTTCCTTACGTTCCCCTGCTTCCCTTTACCAACTCCCCCTCCTGTGTTCCACGTTTCCCTATCATCCCATCGCCAAAGTCTACCATTGGCCTCTGCCATCGTCAGTGTCTTAACTAACAAGCTGACTCATAAGATTATGGCCCTCGGTCGGATGGTTGGTTAGAGCGCGTTAGAGACTGTTCTAACGCGAGGTTACCGAGGCAGCTCAGACCGCAGGCAGGTGCCTGAGCAGAAGCCAACAGGGTCCTAAATCCATCGGAAGTGATGACGCTCAAGGTAATCTTTGAAGAAACACTTCTTACCTCTCATGCGATTCGACTCAGCGGCACACCTCTCCTCTGCCCCAGGTCCCTGGTTCCTGTCCCGAGATGGGAAATGAGAGAATCCCCGAAGGATCACGGATTCTCACTAGTATGACGCAAATACACTCTTTTTGCTGTCTGATTCCATGATTTAAGGATTAAGAGATTTTACCAAAAGACGATTTTTCTTTCCACTTCTGTTTTTCAGACATTTCTACATTATTGGCATTGAACACTTATCCGAGGACTCCTGAATCTTCCTTCTCACGGGAGGTGTCAGAAGGTGAGGAAAAGACAGGAGAGACTTGTACTGTAGCGTCTGTTGGCTTCGTTCGGGCTGGCTGAGGTGGGGACAATCTCCCAGGCAGCACAGGGCATGTGAAGGGGAAGGGCGGGCCTGTCACGTGCTCGGAGATCTTGGCGCATAGCACGAGTCGCTACCCGCCCACCAGCCATGCCTGCCGTCATTTTCTTGGCTAACACGAAATCAAATTTTGTTCGCCTTCCAAGTGCCTGGTGCTTCGAGATTAGGACGGAGCACGATCTTTTGCTTAAGCGAAGCCGGTCATCACGGTCTCATCCCCTTTGTGCTGGTGGATTTGGGCTCGGGCATGGGCTACAACCCTCATCACTACGGCACAGCTGGGATGGGGCACAGCTGGGAAGATCTATTTTGCTCCCAGAAAAGAAATATAAGCAGGGACCCTCTCCTCTCGTGCCCTTGGACATTTCCATCTGCACGTGTTGCCTTGATCGGCCAAATGCCTGGGAACGGGTCTGTGGCCCGAGGGTGTCTGGGAAAAAAGTTGGGAAGAACCTGGATCCTCGATGCTACACGGAAGTCACCCGCCTCTGAACTTCTTCATGTGCCTAATGGTAAATGTCATTGTTACTTAAGACATGTTTAGTCTCATCTTCCATTATTTTTTAGGCAAAAGCATCCTGAAAGATGGGTGTTTAGAGCTACAACAAGGAAAACGGAGGCTGAGTAGATATTCCTCTGTAAGAGGAGAGAGATTGCAGGGTAGGCGGTCGATCGAGGCTCCGGGAGTAACTGCCAGGATATGAAGCATTTAAAGACGGCGAGACTTCCAGGGGGGCCCTGGGCACTTCTCCCTGGTCTGCTGGGTTGGAACCGCCTCAGAGATGCTGCAGAGGTCATGCCAAAGGAAGCCAGCAGACCTCATCTTGGAGATGGTGATCCCTCTAGACACGTGTAACTGTGTCACAGTGGAATTTGTTTCTACTGTGACACGTGTAACTGTGTCACAGTGGAAACAAATTACATACTTCCAATCTGTAAAAGTATTAGTGCGAGTAATGTCCGCATAATGGAAAGAGCTCATTAGAATAAAACAGTAGACTGGAAGCGGGAAAGTAGCTGGTTATTCGAAACTGGTCCAGGCAAACCTTGTGAAGAGGTAAATTTCCAACAGCTCCCCGGGAACGAGGCGGCGTTTCCCCCATCCCCGCCCCGCCCCCCGTTGTCTGAGGTCGTGCCCTCCCCGACGGTGAGCAGCTGTGTTCCTTACTGGTTTTACGTGGCACCCAACATGAAGACTCGTCGCGAGGCCACTTTCCGAGGTACCGCCCTTCCTTTCTGTCTCGCGATGACGCCTTGACCGGGTTCCCATTGGTCTCCGGCTTTTTCACATGTACCTACCCCGTTGCAGCAAGGACGCGCTGCTCCTGGACAAGGCCACCGTGGACCGCGAGGGACGAGGACAAGAGGCCAGCTCCGCCTTGCTGCGCGCCCCTTCCGCTCTGTTTATTGACATTCAATCTTGAAACTGACGTATATCGAGAGAACCACTTGGGCTCCCCGAGAGGCCTAGGCAGCAAGAATCCAGCGGGGGGCAGAGGTGAAGGATGCACCTCTGGCTCTCCCGAGAGGGGCAGGTGCAGCGTGAGAAAGCGTTCACAGGGAAAGCATCGGCTAGCGGAAGGCGGGCAGGCGGGAGAGATGAGCTGTACTAGGTGCTGGTGCTTAGGGCCAAAGAATCCGAATCGGACCCACGACTGCTGAAGGAGTAGCGCTACCTGGCAAGTCGCTCTGGATGGGGCCGAGCGCTGTGCACCTGGGCAGCACCGTCGCGATGATTTTGCCCCCTTCTGTTCTAAGTGCGCCCCCCGCAGCCGCTGGGCTGATGCCTTCTTCCCCACCAATTTCATGCACAGAACCTGATTATGGACCGGCTGAGATTTCTAGTCACATTTCTCCTAAAATACAGCTAACGGCACAAAGGAAAAGACGGTCTCCGTCTCTATCCTCTGTACCGGAATGTGCTGAATCCGGGAGAAACACTGGGAAGTTTTGTCCAGAACAGAATGAAATACCTTATTATTTTTAGACATCGAAGGCAGAACTGTGGTCACAGTGCATATTTCAACATATCGAAGCAGTCTTAAAATCCTATTACTCCCATATGCTATGCGGTTTCCCGTTAACCAAACCCTGCAGCGTCTCCTGAGGCGGCGTTGGGAGGGAGGTGCCGTTCTGGAGTGACAGGACGGGCCCCCACGCCCCTCCGAAGACCCTTAGCTCCTCTGCGATCGTGGACAAGACGTTTAAACGCGAGTGTTCGCGGATTCGCATTCACAAATCTGCCAGGCAGGAAAAGTTCTCGCCTTACCCCGCCCCTCTTCAAACTCAGTTGGGTTTGACACAGAGGACTGTGCTGGCAGGCAATCTGTCACTGGGCTTCTTTCCCTACCAGTCAAAGGCCCCCCAAAGCGTTTGGTGCCCCAGTTTACTCATAAGACGGGCAATGGCCCACCTGATGCGCCCCGTCGGAAGATTTACTCTGCTGCTTCTGGGCACACCAGGGACACGAGCTTCTTCAAGAAGTTTGAGGCGCCCTGTGTCAGCGCCTAGCTGCCCCCAGCCCGAGGTCTCTTCTCCCTCCTGGAGTGACACCGGGAACCCAGAGCCCAGTCAGCTAAGGTGGCCCACGGCCAAAGCGGTCTGTCCATCCTGCTTCCCTTCAAAGGCACCCTCCCTCTCCGCTCCCTCTGAGGCGCGACGTCTCGGAAAGGGTGGGACGAGGACCCTCCGCCTGATTTCGAGGACCCTCTGCCTGATTTCGTCTCCCACCGTCTTCCCCATTCTCTGCGGGACAGGAAGTGCGAGATCAGGGGTTCTGACCTCTGCCTCGTGTCTAATGCGCGCGAACGTTAGATAAATAAGTGCAGGAAAAATGAATGGATGGCAGGAGGTCGACCTACGGCAGCCACACCCACGGAGACAGCGGAGTGTCCACGGGCACAATGGGCCGCCTACGTCTTTGTTTATGAGACTCACTCGATTGCACGCCTGAGTCCCTCTGCTGGAATGCGACACCTACTAAATGCTAATAATTAATAGTGTTTTAGATGACATCGAGAAATGGTAAAACACTGTACGACGTTGTTTAATCCCCAAAACAGAATGGCAGGAGGGGGTCGTTATCCCCATGTTCCGGATGAGCAAGCAGAGGCCGGAGAACAGAGCCACTTCCCCACGGCCCCTGCCACAGTCAGGGGACAGCCAGACGTGGCCCTGGCCTGAGGCTCTTTCTCCTGCTGGGGCTTATTCTCGAACGGATGAGGAAAGCTCACCGCTCCCCTCGCCGGAGATGCATAGAATCACGTCAAACTTTCTGACTCGGCTTGGAGCAAGGAAAACATGTAAGATGCTGAAACCATGAAAAAAAAATTATTTTTCTCCAAGTCTCGCTATGACGACAAGTACATAAGTAAATATGACGTGCTTAAGAGGACTTACAACGTGATCCTCAAATTTCAATACCAAGACCCAGAGGATACAGATCATCTATGAACGTGAGTATTTGTCACATTTTTACCCTCCCGTATTTCCAAGTATGATTTTTATTGTTTCTTATGTATTAAACGTTTGAGTACTCAAGTGGTTTGTAAAAGCGTTTGTTAAAAATCCCAGCTTTCGGACGGATGGTCACACGGAAACAGCCTGAGCCACGCGACAAGCCGTTTCCCCCACGATCCCGTCGACCGCACAGGGAGACGCATTTCGCAGACGGCGATTTAACGAAACGCTCGGGAACCAGCCTTCCCTGCAGAAAAGGGACAGAGGAAGACAAGAAAGAAGCGAAATGGTTGGGAGGGAAATCGAGGAAGGAAATCAACTGCTTCTAATTCTTTCTGGAAACAGTCGAGATGTGAATAATGAACGAACGAACGGCCGGGAAGAGGCGCCTGCTGCTGAGCTCAGGAGAAAATGAGGGCTCCGGAATTATTTCCCCTACGTTCCTGGGACAACGTTCTAGGGAGACAAAGCACGGAAGGGGGGACAGGGGATGGGGGAATGGGGGGAATGGAGGACAGGGGGACGGGGGACGGGGGTGAAAGAAGGAAGGACGTTCGCGAGGGAGGGAGGAAAGGAGGGAGAGAGCGGTGGGGACGGAGGGAGGAAGGGTGTCGATTTGGAGGCTGCTGAGATTTTTCGTGTGTCCCGCCCCACGGGCGCTCTGTGTCAAACAAGGATTTTATGAAACGGGACTGCAAGTTCCAACGTTTGGGGCTTCGGGCCGAAATTTAGAACAGTTTTTGACTGCAGATTTGTTGTTTTGCTGAGGAAAAACAAATTTGAGTGGTTAAACCTTCATGTGTCCATGTTGCTCGGACCACGAGGTCAAGATGTCTCAAGGGACCTCCCCTGAGCCTCACGACTGGCTTCTCCTCATCGGAGTTTCATGGAGCACACTGCCCCCCCCGATCCACACACCACGTAACTTCCTCCCCAGGGGAGCCCGCCCCCCGTTAGTGTCCATTCAATCATTCTTATTTTCCTCAAGCACCGTGATTTGTAAGCATTTCGTTCTTGCGTTGTTTCTTTGTTTTTGACGTATTTCCCATGTTAGGGTGTGAGATTGTGGAGGACAGAACCACATTTTTCTCGTCCATCATATTTGCCAGGTGCCTAGCACCATGCCTGGCACATATCCGTCATTAGTCAAGTACGCGTTTGAAGAATTTTCACCTTTATCAGGGAGTTATTGTAATACGAGAAAAATGTTATGTCTAAAAGTAAAAGGTTTCCTCTTTTTGTATGATTATCACTACTGGCGTCATACGTAGCAGTGAGAAGAACGGATCAGGTCATGTGTCCCTTTCTATCACGACGCTCATCTCAGGAGGCGCTCGGTGCACGTTAGATAAAACAAGAAAGAAGGAGAGAAAAGAAAGAAGGAGGTACGAGGAGAGGGGAAGGAGAACGGGGAGGAACGTGAGGTGGTCGGACGAGGAAACCCAGCCGAAGCCAGTGGCAGAGACAACGGGACAGGTTCGCTTACGCAAAACAAAGACCTCGAAACGTGTAGTCGGCGTGGCGGCCGCAGTGACCCGGAGAGCCGTAAGTCGCTCCTCACCTGTGCCCCGCTCCACACCTGGGTATGTGGGTCCGAAGCAACGAGAGCAGAAGCAAAACTCCCCAAATCACGGGAGCAAGAAACTCAAAGCGAGACGGGAAACCTGAGTTGCAGACCGAAGGCCCGTGGGTGTCGGAGTCTGTGAACTTGAGCCTAGAATTTCGGTAACTATGTGAAGATACCCACGACTCTACGCCCCGTGTGCAGAGGAAGCCTGGGACAGAGCGCCCTAAGGAAAGAGCTGTCCCACCTATCTTAAGCCGGCATCGCGGAGACCCCCTCTCTGGCCTGGGGGCTCAGCACAAAGGCCCAGAGAAACGCTAGTGAGAAGTCACAGCCATTAACTCTGCGTGCTTGGGGCGGAGCACAGTTTTTCATGACTTATGTGAGGGGTGGGGCAAGGGGTCCACTAGCCAGGACAGTCACATGAAACCTGGTCAGAAATGAATGAGATCGGTCGGGCTCTGAGAGAGCCTAATCCAAACCACATCACACAGATGACACCAACACCCCGGACACACAAAACTCTCACGGGGAACGAAATGCCGAAGATGAGCTCATGGTCAAAACAACACAGCAGGACAAGAGCCAAATCGGTAAGAAAGACGATCAGCAGATACAGCACATGAGAGAATTCACACCTCCAAACAACAGGTACTCGACTCTAAAGAATGTAGGTTTAAGATTCTCAATAAAATAAAGAAAGGAACAGAAACCATAAATTGAAACACGACTTGATGATAGAAGAAACAAATAGAAAAGTATGAAGGAAGTGTAGTCATTGAAATTTTTTAAAAACTTCAGCTGTAGATGAAATGCTAATATCAGCCTACCTTTGTATAACTATTATCTTACATATATATGATAGTCACACATTATAGATTGAATGTATATTAAATATAATCATGTAATATA
>NW_011888913.1:2851196-2862581 GCF_000151845.1 Pteropus vampyrus | reverse complement strand
CGCTCTGTGTCAAACAAGGATTTTATGAAACGGGACTGCAAGTTCCAACGTTTGGGGCTTCGGGCCGAAATTTAGAACAGTTTTTGACTGCAGATTTGTTGTTTTGCTGAGGAAAAAACAAATTTGAGTGGTTAAACCTTCATGTGTCCATGTTGCTCGGACCACGAGGTCAAGATGTCTCAAGGGACCTCCCCTGAGCCTCACGACTGGCTTCTCCTCATCGGAGTTTCATGGAGCACACTGCCCCCCCCGATCCACACACCACGTAACTTCCTCCCCAGGGGAGCCCGCCCCCCGTTAGTGTCCATTCAACCATTCTTCTTTTCCTCAAGCACCGTGATTTGTAAGCATTTCCTTCTTGCGTTGTTTCTTTGTTTTTGACGTATTTCCCATGTTAGGGTGTGAGATTGTGGAGGACAGAACCACATTTTTCTCGTCCATCATATTTGCCAGGTGCCTAGCACCATGCCTGGCACATATCCGTCATTAGCCAAGTACTCGTTTGAAGAATTTCCACGTTTATCAGGGAGTTATTGTAATACGAGAAAAATGTTATGTCTAAAAGTAAAAAGTTTCCTCTCTTTGTATTATTATCATTACTGGCGTCATACGTAGCAGTGAGAAGAACGGATCAGGTCATGTGTCCCTTTCTATCGCGACGCTCATCTCAGGAGGCGCTCGCTGTACGTTAGATAAAACAAGAAAGAAGGAGAGAAAAGAAAGAAGGAGGTACGAGGAGAGGGGAAGGAGAACGGGGAGGAACGTGTGAGGCGGTCAGACGAGGAAACCCAGCCGAAGCCAGTGGCAGAGACAATGGGACAGGTTCGCTTACGCAAAACAAAGACCTCGAAACGTGTAGTGGGCGTGGCGGCCGCAGTGACCCGGAGAGCCGTAAGTCGCTCCTCACCTGTGCCCCGCTCCACACCTGGGTATGTGGGTCCGAAGCAACGAGAGCAGAAGCAAAAATCCCCAAATCACGGGAGCAAGAAACTCAAAGCGAGACGGGAAACCTGAATTGCAGACCGAAGGCCCGTGGGTGTCGGAGTCTGTGAACTTGAGCCTAGAATTTCGGTAACTATGTGAAGACACCCACGACTCTACGCCCCGTGTGCAGAGGAAGCCTGGGGCAGAGCGCCCTAAGGAAAGAGCTGTCCCACCTATCTTAAGCCGGCATCGCGGAGACCCCCTCTCTGGCCTGGGGGCTCAGCACAAAGGCCCAGAGAAACGCTAGTGAGAAGTCACAGCCATTAACTCTGCATGCTTGGGGCGGAGCACAGTTTTTCATGACTTACGTGAGGGGTGAGGCAAGGGGTCCACTAGCCAGGACAGTCACATGAAACCTGGTCAGAAATGAATGAGATCGGTCGGGCTCTGAGAGAGCCTAATCCAAACCACATCACACAGATGACACCAACACCCAGGACACACAAAACTCTCACGGGGAACGAAATGCCGAAGATGAGCTCATGGTCAAAACAACACAGCAGGACAAGAGCCAAATCGGTAAGAAAGACGATCAGCAGATACAGCACATGAGAGAATTCACACCTCCAAACAACAGGTACTCGACTCTAAAGAATGTAGGTTTAAGATTCTCAATAAAATAAAGAAAGGAACAGAAACCATAAATTGAAACACGACTTGATGATAGAAGAAACAAATAGAAAAGTATGAAGGAAGTGTAGTCATTGAAATTTTTTAAAAACTTCAGCTGTAGATGAAATGCTAATATCAGCCTACCTTTGTATAACTATTATCTTACATATATATGATAGTCACACATTATAGATTGAATGTATATTAAATATAATCATGTAATATATAAATAAAATAAATTCATATAATTAAATATAAGTACAAGCATGTAAATTATATATTCAATGTAATGGTTTAGTTCTCACAGCAGCCCTATGAGACAGGTATCTTACTATTTTCGTTGCCACTTTTCAGATGAGGACGCTGACGCAGAAGCTCCGTGGCTCGCCCAGGCCCACACCTGCTAAGCAGCAAAGCCTGATTCAAACTAAGAAGCCTGGACCCGCCACGTCAGCTCTGGACCGCCGGACTTTAGCACGTCTCAGTGTTTCATGGCAGGAAAGAGAGACGGCTGAAGAGGAAATTGGGGTTCGAGACTTGAGCCAAAGATCCAAAGAACACTCAGAATGCGGCAGAGAAGCAGACACGAAGACCAGCAGTGAGAAGCAGGAGAATGTGCAGAGAGCGGAGAAGAGGCAGGGGACCCCATGTCACAGGGCCGATAGGCTGGCACCGACCGAAGGACACGAGGATTCCTACTGACAAAGCGGCGTGAGTCCCAAGCAGGGCGCATGGATGTCTACACCTACAGGCACCCTAGCGCAATTTCAAACACTGACGCTCAAGAAGATCGCTTAAAAATTACCGGGGAGAGAAAACCAGAATACCACCGAAGAGCAAACCAAATTCACAGATACTTATGAGCTACAATATCTGCCAGAAGGACACGAAAACGTGTTTTCAAAGGGCGAGTAGAAAAATCTGCCAACCTGGAATTCTGTACCCAGCTCACTATTACAAATATAAATACAAAATATTATATACAGTTAAGGGCAAAGCATTTTTACGCATACAAAGACTAAGAGATTCTTTTCCTGACACACTCACTGGAAGAACCGCAGACAGCGTGAGAGTGAACCCGGACACTGAAGAGAGATGCGTGGAGCAAAGGCACACGAATAAATTGGTAAACTTAGTGAAAAATCTGTCCAAAGGTTTGCCAGTAGGAAGTAATTTGGCAAGACAACTAAAACGCCGGAAACGAAGATGCGACCGACATCGTCGAGTGGCGATTAAGAGTTAAAGCTTCCTAAACCCCCTCGACTTGGAAGGAAAAATAATTCAGTTAAAATTCTGATAACTCAGTTTCATTTCTAATGTTTCAGTGCTTAAAATAGATCTGTGGCAAACATGACAAGATCCTAGCATTTGTCGATGCTTATTATATTCCATTATGGGTATTTGTTATACTGCCTCTGTATTCTTCTCTGCTCTGAATTTTGCATAATTAACACAGACCCTTCCACATTGACTGAAAGGCGAATTAAGTCTTCTAGACAATTAGTTCACACCTTCCGCTCTCCGCACACTTTCGAGGTCCCCTCCCCCATTCTCCCTCTCCACGGTGACCTCGTTTCCTATTCCGCTGAGAACCCCGAGGTGCTCCGAAGAAGACTTCAGGGACCTCCGCTCCGGCCGCCCCGCGAGCCGCTGCACCCGGCGCCTTGCAGATGTGGGCCCCGCCCCTTCAAACCTGCCCCTCTTCCGATGGGCTGGCGGGCTCCCTTCCTAACTCCGGACGACACCCGGCATGTGGCTGCTCGTTCTTCTGCATCGTCCCCCCGAGCATAAACACCTGCTATTACTTCCGTCAGAAGCAAACACAGGAACAGAAACGACTTTCTACGTACCCATTTTCCCACCTGCTATTGCTTCGTTTCTCTTCTGCCTTTTGCAGCAAAACGCCGTGAGATAATCGTCCACACCGCCGCCCCCGAGGTCCCGCTCCGTTCTCCTTAAACACTGTTTAGCCCACCCTTCCCCCCACCCCTTTACTGTCCCTGCTGTGCCCACGGTCAGCCATGTGGCTAAATCCAAAGCTCAGCCTCAGTGCTCGGCTAACGCAAGTCCGTCCCACAGCTCCCCTGGCTTCTGCTGGTAGCCGGGGACCCTTGGTTCCTTGGCACGTGGACACGTCACTTCAGTCTCTGCCTCCATCACCTCTCCTCCTCTGCGTCCGTGTGTCTCACCTCTTCTTATAAGGACACCGGTGACAGTAGACTAGGGTCTACCCTAATCAGGGAGACCTCCCCTTAATCACTTCTGCAAAGACCCGGTTTCCAGATAAGGTCATGTCCGCAGGTACCACAGGTAGGCCCTGAGCACAGGTACCACAGGTAGGCCTTGAACACATCTTTCCGGGGGACACAATTCAATCCACAACAGGTGGCTACTGGTTTTCTTAAACTGAACACAGTCCACTGTCGATTCATCTTCTCATCGGACGTCCAGCCTACGTACCAGGTATGCAGAAATCTCGGGGTCGTCATGGACACCTCTTCTTTCTCACATCTCATATCCAATCTCTAAAGAAATCTTGTTCACACACACACACACACACACACACACACACACACCGTATCTGACCCTCCTGCACACCTCCGCTGTCACTTCCTTGGTTCGAAGCACGGCACTTCTCAGTTGTTACGTAGTGTGTCACTGTCCTCCTTCCCGGACTGTGACTCCTGTAACTAGTCCCCTAATGGCCAACCTCCCCTCCCCCAATCTCCCACAGTTACCCAGACTTGCAGTGATCATCCTCACGCACACAGCTTCAGGCCCTAAAGCAATTATTTCCTTCAAGTTCAGTCCTGGAAGTGGGGTCGCAGGGTCAAAGGCAAGCATGTTTACAATTTGTTTTATGTCGCTCAAATGCCGTTCAGAAGTGTGTGAACCGGTCCCTTTTAAATGATCAGTAATTTGCAGCTAAGACACACTGTTTTGCTTTGTGATGTGGATCTTGGCTTTTGAGAAAAATCAAGCCGTTTGCTTCTTGTGTTTACTTTTAACTAATATTTACTCTGTGCCCACCAGGTGCTGATTCGGACACCGGTTCTGGCCCTTCTGGGACTTACGTTCCAGTTGGGATGACAGACGTAAGTCGAATGTAGTGACAAAGGACGTGCACAGCATGCGGGCCAGCGGCGGCCCCTGCGGGGTACCCGCAGGGCGGGGAGGTGCGGGCTGCCGTGGGCAGGCAGGTCGGGTGGGCTTTGGGGGAGGTGGTGAGTGGCAGAGACCTGGAGGGAGAGCATCCCAGGCAGAGGGAGCACTCAGACGGGTCCCGAGGTGGGAGTGTCCCTCGCACAACCGAGGAGGCGTGAGGGGCCGGGTGGCCCAGCCGAGGTGAAGCACCAGCGGCGGGAGGAAGCGCGGTCAGACAGGCAGCCGCCCTGAGCGGCCCGCAGGCTGCTGAGGCCACAACAGGACTTCGCTTCTCCTCCGAGTGACCTGGAGCCTCCAGGACGTGAAGTGGAGCGACATCGTCGGGGCCGCGGTTTGGAAGAGCACAGAGGAGGGACCGCTGGGGGCAGAGGTGCAGACGAGCAGAGCCTGGGCGACGCCCCTTCCCCCAACCGCACCCCTGCACTTCAGGATGCACCTTTGGCTGACAGGGCAGTGTCCTTGTCACTGGACGCACAGGCTAGTGCTCAGGCTGCTTCGCCCCTGGCGTCCCGCAGTGCCCGGTCTGGGCGGCCCGGCCCAAACCCGCAAGGCCTCGCCCGCCCTGCGTTAGGGAGCCGTGGTGCGGGCTCCCACCGCGCTCCGTGACTCACCGTCACCCAAGCAGTCAAGGTGGTAAGTTCCCGGGTTGCGGGGTGCTGGTTGCAGGGTTTTTCCCCCATAAAATACAGCGGACAAGGGTTATAAACACACAATACAGATTATCGGCCTATACAAAGGCGTCACAATACAAGATGATTCATTGCCGGCACGCGCACAATGCTTTGCTGGAAGATTAAGGACTATGCGCCTTAAATAACTTCTGTTGTGACGCTTTCAGCAGCTCTCTGCACAGGCAGGACGGGCGATCCCGCCTGGCGAAGTGGCTGCTCAGTGGTACCCAGGGCACCCCCAGACTGCGACTCATCTCTGCAGCCTCGCCCACAGGGTTCTGCCGTGGCGGGCACCTCGCGGCCAGACCAGGCGGCTCCCAGGCCCCTGCCTCCTGGTTGCGACGTGCGTGGTGACTGTGTCACGCGCCCTCCGAGCACGGCCTGAAGATGAGCGACTGGTGAGCCCGTCCCTCCTCCGGGCCTGTCACACAGACTCTCTTGGCTCCGGTCCAGGAGTGAATTTGCGGTTACCTAGTTCCCAAATAAATAAATTTCGTCTTTATACTGCACCTCAAGTTTCACCAGGAGCGATATGCAGCCCCGACAGCGGGAGCACGGCATGGGCCGAGGGCGACCGGGCCGGGGCGCCTTCCACCCATCCCCGTCTGCCTGCCACACTCAGGCTGAGCTGGAGGCGAGGCTTTCGGCACCGCCCTCCCAAGTCTGGGATGCGGTGACAAGTCGACGGTCCTCAGGTCCTTCCTCCTTGGGCCTGCTGGCAGAGCCGCCCGGCAGGGTGGGACACCGGCTGTCCGGGACGCGGTCCCCGTCGGCCCCGGCCCCTGACTGGCGAAGCCGTGAGCCG
Source organism: Pteropus vampyrus (assembly GCF_000151845.1). Classification (NCBI taxonomy): domain Eukaryota; kingdom Metazoa; phylum Chordata; class Mammalia; order Chiroptera; family Pteropodidae; genus Pteropus; species Pteropus vampyrus. Next base: position 2,856,344 of record NW_011888913.1, on the reverse strand, counting down.
CGCCAGCTCAGCCCCCGCGCGCTGCTGGCGGCCCCCGCTCTCCGCTCTCCAGAACGAGGCAGCAGTGCCACCAGCAGCATCCGAGCTGCGCCCGGCCCGCTCGCTCTCCCCGTCGGGCCGTCCACATGCGGCGCGCAGGCCCGAACGCAGAGATGGCGCCGCAGACGGGGCTGACACCGCCTTCGCCGGGCCCTGCCGCTGCCTGTGGAATCCGAGGCCCCCCGCACCGTGCTGTGTCACGGGTGTGACGTGGACACAGTGCGTCTTTGTCCCTTCCCCCCCAACGCCCAGCCGGAAGGCTGGGTTCTCCAGGCCTTCGTAGCTGCGGAAATGTCGTGCTTTGGGATTTGTTGAAAGAGGATCGTTGCTACTCACCGGTCCTCTGACGGCGACAAGAGGACCTCAGGGTCGCCACCGCTGATGGCTCGTGTTTCGTCCAGATCCCTCCATGTGCCCGGATACCGAGCGCTCCTTTCCCTTGGAGGTTATGATTTCCTTTCTCGGTCTCCTGTCTCTGTTAAGCGACAAAAAGAAAGTTCGTTGTTTTTATTACGTCAAAAGAATCTGCACCGTTTTCCTACCCAAGTGGCAGATGTCGCTGGACTGTGAATCATACCCTAATGTTCTCACGGGCCTGATCGAAATTAGCATCGCCTTGACTTCAGAAACAAGTGGTCACAGGCTTAGTGAGATGCTTTATATTATTGTTATAACTTCCATGTCGTCCCGAGTCTTGCTCAGAGACAACCTTAGCCAGAAAATGTAGAATTCCCAACTATATTTATCCCCTTCTTAATGTGTATCTTTCTAACACATGTCAACCCCAAGGACATAAAATGCTTGTCTCTGAGGAGCAGCCTGTAATTGTGTTTAAAAAATACACCCCAATAAGTCTTGTGTGCATTAGAAAATCCTGCACACCGCTGAAGTATGTGTGCACGAAATGCTCTCATGTTCGTACGCCCTTAAAGGTTAAAACTGACATAGATCTGAAACGCTCTCGGACTGGAACAAGCAGGGCGTATTTTCAAGCTAATAGCAAATGATAGTGTTCAGAATCTCGGGAGAGTGAATACAGGCTGTGTCGTGAGGTTTTTTTCTCTTTTTCTTCTGTCCCCCCAGCCTCCTTTGGCTCCATGTAATTTACTACAGTTTTGTCATCCCCAGCAAATACGGGTTTGCATTTTTATGGGGGACACTTCATAGGAGTTGAAAATCAGAAATGATGCAGGAAGTACTTTTTTTTTTCATGAATTGCCAAGCAGATAAGAAAAGGCTGAGGCAAATAAAGCGAAGGACAAAAAATCGTGACAAAAACATGAAAAAACAGGACAGTTTCTTGACGCAGACGCCCTCCGACCCCACAGAAGCGGCTCAGAGCCCAGAGAGCTGGTGAAACCTCACCTGTGGTGTGGCTGTGGCCGATGTGGGCAGGATGCCATCTCTCCCATTCCTGTGTCCCCAGGGGAGCTTAAAGCAGTTCTTCCCATAGAGAAGCTACTCAATAAATGTGGGTCCGAACGGATACCAATTCCTAATAATGTCCACAAGTTTCATAATATTTTAAACTATCGAAATCCCCAAATATGAAAGACCCACGCCCATTATGCGTTGTGCGAAGGAGTTCTTCTCAACATCGTGAGTCCTGGCGGACGGTGCTGAGGCCCTGACACGTGGCTCTGCCGTGTCGCCACATTCCTGGGACGGTGCCCCTCCGGCCACTTCCGTCCTCCTGGTCCATGCAGCACTGGGCGCCGAGAAGGAGGCAGAGGCCGACAACACCGCGGAGCCGGAAGGACCAGACTCGCCCTCGCGGGGAGCACCCTCTTCTCTGGATGCCAGACACAGTGCCTGCGGGCCACAGACAGGGGACTGGGTGGCGCCGAGGGAAGGAGCTAGGCCTCAAGAGCTCCAGGAGCGAGGATGGTCCAGCAGGAGCGGCGGGGGCCGGAAGAAGCTGACTCAGCAGCAGGCGGACGCGATGCTACAACCAGATGCGCCTCCAGTCGCCCGCGCGGCCAGCCACGTGCTCGCTGAGCATCAGGACGTTCTCGATCATCAAGCCCTGGACTCCGGCCAGCACAGACCCCCAGGGCTCTCTCCCAAACAGGCACCCTGTGTCCCAAGTCCTAGATGCTACGAAGCCCCAGAAATGGAGCCGGGGGCTGGGACAGCTTACGATTTGGTGGCAGACGGGGCTCGGTGAGCCAGTCCCATGCTCGTGGGCCCGGAATTCACCCCATTACGAGAGGCCCATGGAGTGGGCTCTACAGTCAACGTGAGCTTTCTCTGATGTTCGGTCTATTAATTCATACGTTTCTACATGCGCATACATATGTAATGGATACGACTGTGGGTTTTTCCCTCAGAAATCTTCAAGTAAAACTGAGTCTCCAAGAAGATGTCGCACTTTTATTTTGTATTTGGGGCACCGGCTCCCCCCACCTCCTCCACGAGAACGTCATAGGCACAGGGAGTACGAAGCCAGGGCTGCAGTTCGGGAGAAAGCCAGGGCACTGGGGGGTGGCTGGCCGGGTGGCTCAGTGGGGGGCGGGTGCAGGCTCGTGGGCTTGAAGACCTTGGACAGCGAGGCGGCCCTTAAGTGTGTGGGCTGCTCAGCTCAGAACAGACATGGCATCTCCCATGTGGGCCGCCTCGGCTGGATCAACTGCCAATCGGATCGAATTAGTTCATCAAACCCAAAATCAGTTCGACTGACTTTTTTAATGGAGCAGTTATCTGACGAAATGTATGAGATTTTAAAAAAATTATGACACCGAACCATTTTGCTTTGGATCCATATTTTATAACGTACCAAGAGTGAAAATGCTCTATGTGATACAATGATGATGGGTACACGACATTATACATTTATTTGTCCAAACCCATAAAACGCAGGACATCGAGAGTGCTTCATAACGTCAACCATGGACTTTGGGTGACAACGATGCGTCGGTGTCCATCCACTGGAATGAATGCGCCCCCAGTGGGGGGTGCTCGGAATGGGGGCGGGCGGGGGCGGGGAGGACACCCGTCGCTCCCCGCCGAGTTTGCTGCAAACCTGAAACCACTCTAAAAGATCAGCTTTAACTTTTTGTTAAAATCTCACTGACGCACGTGATGTGGTGCCGGTTCACAGTACCCGCTGCAGGTGGTCACGGCACGTCTCAGTGTCTTTCCTTCAGAGACGAAGGAACGAGGGTAAGGAGTCGGGCAGCTTCCCCAGAGTCGGCGGGAGGCGAAGCGGACCTCGCGTGCCACCTCCCCGGTCCCCCTCGCTCGCGCCTCCCCCCACTCCGGGCTGTTCGTGCAGAAACTCTCGGCCTGATGGCAGCAGGAGCAGAGTGGCACCTGGAAGACGTCGTGGGCCATTCGAGGTCACGCAGTGTGGGACACCCAAAGAGTCGCAGAGGAGCTCCGTGTCGTGACTCATACACACGATGCGTGATCGAAACGGCATCACCATAATGACAACGCTGAAATAGCTTCGCGTCGAAGTCACGGAGCCCGACCATCCCAGCGCCCGCCTGCGCGTGACCGACGTGCTGCTTCACCACAGGTTCCCCGTGCCCTGTTCGTGTGTCGACTGGAGCTCGCAAACGTTTGGGGCGGCAGAGTTTGGTCAGAAGACCCGCCGCAGGCCCCGCAGGCCACGAGAGGCGGTGAGGGAGCCCGTGCGTCCTGCAGTCAGAGCGGGGATGTGGAGCCAGATGAGCCGTATTTATAAACTTGTTCCTTAATATGTTTCCAAAATAAACATACGAATAGTGCACTTCGAGACCCAAATTTAACAAAGTACATGGGTCCGTTATCCAGACCGGACTCACTTCAGACAGGGAACGCACACCCCAGTCACGTGTAGGCTGCGCAGACCTCACTGTCACACACTTTACCTGTCTTCGAAGACCTCTATTCCTCGTCCAGGCCCGCAAGCCTTATCTGTCGCTCACCTGGCAGTCCCCAGACAGCCCTCGAACTGAGGTGTCACCCCCGGCTTGGCAGAGAGCACGTGCAGATAGATGGTTTGCAGTCAATCGGCTAAGGTGGTGGGGACTGTGTTTTATTAATTGAGCAATTCCTCAGGGTGTCGCCTCCCTCCCTAAACAGATTATCAAACTCTGGACATTCCTCAAAACATTACAAATGAAACGACCATGTGATCCAGGACCTCACCTCCAGGTATCCATGCAGAAGAACGGAAAGCTGGATCTTGAGGAGTCGTTAGCACCCATGTTCCCTGCAGCATCGTCCACAGCAGCCAAGATACGGAAGCGACATAAGCATCCACGCAGACAAATGGATAAAGAAATGGAGGCAGATACACACTTTGGAATATTATTCAGCTCTTAAAAAAGGACTTTCTGCAATATGTGGCAACATGGATGGACCTTGGGGATATTATGCTAAGCCAAATAAGCCTGTCGCAGAAGGAAGATTATTGCATGATTCCACTTACACGAGGTCTCGCATAGTCACGTTCGAGGAATCGGAGAGCAGACGGGCGTGTTCCAAAGGCCGGGAGGCTGCGGGAGGGGACGCGGGCAGCTGCTAACGAAGGGATGTCAAATCCCGGCTACACGAGGTGGAGAGCTCCGGCGGCCGCCGAGCGCTGCGCTCTGCAGCTGACAGGCCTGCGACGCACGCTCAGGGTGGCTGTGGGGCGGGGCCTCGGGCTGGGTGGTCTCGCTGCGACAGATGAAATGTTTTAAGAATTGGGAGAGCCGCTGAAGGCCAGGAGCTATTACCTGCCCTTTGCACAGATGGCGTCACCGAGGTTCAGAGATGAAGCCAGATGTCCGCGCCTCTGGGGCCGGGCTCGGGGTCCCTCGGGGCAGCGGGCCCTGGGGCTCCGTCCCAGGCTCTGCTCTCTGCTCCTTTTCTCAGCGTCCTTGCAAGAAGGAGGACACGCTGGCTTCAGCTTGCCGGCCCCGAGGCCGGTCACCTCCGAAGGAGGCAGGCGCTGGCCGCGAGCCCCCGGGCGCTGAGGGGCCAGGCCGGCGGGAGAGGAGGACAGGAGGTGGCCGGCAGGCTCGCTCCGGGCCCTGTTAAGCCGATGTCCCTCGAGGCAGCGTCACCCGCAACTTAGCGGTACAGAAACCGGGGCTCAGAGAGCCTGAGCAGTTTCCCGGGTTTGGACTCAACCCCGCT
>NW_011888913.1:2841665-2850396 GCF_000151845.1 Pteropus vampyrus | reverse complement strand
GGTTACACGCTGAGCCTTCTTCTGGGCCTTTCGTATGGAGCCATCTATGTTGTCTGGACAACAGGAGAGAACGGAGCTGTGACTGACGGGAGGACGTGTCACCATAGAGAAGAAGGGAGAAACGAGAGTCCGCCAGGGAACGCCCCAAAGTGACGTCCCAGGAGACCACGAGCAGGGAGAGCAGTAGGCAGGAGGGGGAGGGGACAGAAGCTGGATCTGGAAACCATGTCGCCTGGCAAATCCTGCTACGCCTTGTCCTCTCCCAGCCCCACCCACCGAGTCCTGGCCACCGGCTATTTCTCAGCTGCCACAGAGTCATAGCTGTGACTGTTCTTCTCTAGCCAAGGGGGGTGCCAACTTCCGGGGTCCCCACTCTGTCCCTGCCAGTACTGAGGCTGTGTCCCCGCCGGGGACAGGGGGAGGAGCTCTGTTGAGAGGGAAGCATGCACGAAAGAGACAAAACTTACCACATGTAAAATGTCAACTCAGAATTGAAAGCGAAACAGCACAACGTGTATTAATGGTGCTTTTTAAGGATCATATGTACAACGGTTTAAAAACGATTTGTCAGCTCGGGTTTCTACCCCTCCAAAATGCCTTCATAAGGGGGATATTGGCAGCACATTAGTCAAATTTCCACTAACAAAAGATAAAAGACCCAATGGAAAGGTAAATAAAAAAGCTAAATGGCTAGAAATAGCACAGAAACCACAACCACCGGGCTGGTAATCAGTAACACGATTTGTCAGCCATGGAGACGTATAACTGTGTCACTCTGTGATGGACTCACTTCCTTCATTAAAGAAATATTTTTTGGCTCAAGTAACAGTATTATAATTTTTTATTAGGGAAAAATGTCACTGTTCTACAAAACCGTAAGTCCTGTTTAAAAAAAAAAAAATCTGTTTGAAATTCCAGTTTAGTGGAAATTATTAAATTTTTCTGTGAGTGTTAAACAATGAATGAGTTCATTCGATTTAATTTTCTTTCCATACAAAATACACCTAAAGATCAGAAAAATAAATTTGAAGCTAACGTCATCAAGAAAAATGAAAATAAAAGACACGTCCGCTCTTGTGAGGACGTTAAATCCTGTGACTCCGGGTCGCTCCTGCCGGAAGCCGGTGCCCGGTCCCCGGGGCCTCACCGTCACGTGCCCGGCTGCCCGGCCTGTCCACAGCATCGCCTGACACGCCTCCCACTCTGTCGCCCTTGGCTCTGCAAGCTCGTTCCCCGGCCACCCCTGGGGACCTCGGGAGCCACCTCTTCCTGCCGCCTTCCCGTCTCTGAGTTGGGCCCCACTCCGTTCTCCGCCGTCTCAGGCACCTCCCTGCTGTGGCACTCGCCACTCAGAGCCACCGTTTGTCTGTGTGTCCGCCCTTCCCTGAGCCTGAGTGTCCGGGGAGGCAGTGGCCCGCACAGCGCTGTGATACCGGTGCTCAGCACACGTTTGCGGGAGAGGCCCTGGGGGTCGCTGAAGCTGAGCGCCCCATCCGCCTGCTCGCCTCCCGGCCTTGCCAGGCTGCGGGGGCCTGGGATGGTGGCATCTGTTCCGGGCTCTCCCCTCGGCCGGCCAGCGGGGTCACCGCTCCTGCCTCTCCACACGGCCCCACTGTGTAAGCACTGATGTCCCAACCTTGTCTGACAAAGACGCTGGCCTTACTGAGTCAGGCCACCCCACCGACCATCTCTGAAGGCTCTGTGTCCAGACGCGGTCACGTCTGAGGGCCCGGGGGCCGGGGCTGGGCCTCGGCGCGAGCTCGAGGGCGGACACCGTGCAGCGTGTGCCACCCACCCCGCGCCCTGAAGGGTGGAAAGCCCATTTCTTAGATTTTTGCTTGTCTATTGTTAGCTCTGCAGGCTCCCATCCCTGCCTGTCTGGTGGGGAGATGGGAGGCTGGTGGTCTTTTACCACCTACCTTTGAAAGCCCCTCACTCGCTGCCCTCGGCAAAGTCACACCTGGGTCTGGCCAGGACTGTCCCCTCTAAGCCTTTCGCTTCTTCTATTTCAAATCAGGTCCGCGTTCCCCTACACAGCACACAAATTTGGGCCCCTGGATGCATGAATCACCGTCTCCCCGCAGGTGAGGCCCACCTGAGCTGGCCGCCAGGCTTCCGGGTGAGCAGTGAGCCAAAGATCAGCCTTAAGAAATGTCGGGCGAGCGGGGACACCTCTGTCAACAGAGAGTTCTGAAACGCGGCCACCCGGGCTGGCGTTTGGAATCTTTCTTTCCTTTCCTTGCTGAGGAGGCTCACTCGGAATCAACCGAACCGCCATAAAGCCTCACACCATTGACTTGTAAATGGCATTGAATCCGGAGCGTCTACATAATGACACCGTCAGCAAGGCGACAGGGCGGCATCGGCATGAGATGTGGGGCTGCTCCTCGGCAGATGAGCGCCCAGAGGTAGCGCGCTCTATTCTCCTCGCTGCGTTTCTATCCCCCGTCTCTGTAATTTTAGTTATTTTTTTTCCTCAGGTCTCAAGACAAGAACGAAAAAGACTCTTTTCCCCGCTCCTAACAAATCACCTCATCCAGAAGTCAATAATATAAATACTAGCGATGCTGGGGTCAGGGCTGGGGCTTTATTAAAGCTGATTTTTCACAGTGTGTTTCCGTTGCTGCTGCAGCCACAGGGGGGCCCTCCCATCGAGCACGTCCCTTCTGGGGACCGCAGCCTGGGTGGCTGTTGTGGTCCCCGAGGAAGGACGCGGGGCGGGGAGGGGGCACTCAGAGCAGGTCGGTCCCACGGTGGGCTGCCATTTCAGGGACAGAGGATCAGAGAGACGTTTCTCTGGGTCCCCTGCGCAGGAGCCCGGTCCCCTGCCTGTCTTTCTAAGTGCCCAGCCTTGAAACAGTGACCCCTGAAGTCATCAGCAGATGCCCTGACTACGCCCCTGGAGTCTCACCGGAAGCTGAGACCGTGTCCCCAAAATGAAAGGTCCCCATACACACAGACGCGTGTCCTGCTCTCTGTTTCCAGAAGGATCTTCTCACAGTGGAGACCAGGCCGGGTCAGCTGCCTCGGTCCTTAGCCTCCGGGGAGCCACACGGCCTCACTCCCTGTGGCTGCAGCTGGTTTCCTGCAGGACATGACAGGGCCGTGGCCCCAGGTCCTGAGCAGGTGACCTGGGTCGCACCTGACCCAGCCCTGAGCGCCACCACGGCGCCACGCGCGCCGCCTCCCCACTGCCCCTGAGTGACCAGCGGGGGTGCGACTTCCACGCCGGAGGCTCCTGGCTGAGCTGCGGGCTTTGGCCACCGTGGGCGCACAGGTGCTCCTGAGCTAGCGGTCCACGGGGAGCCCTGCGCCCTCACTGTGGGGACCCCTGACCAGCAGGTGGCCCACTAGCCGAAGGACAAGGTGTGGGGAGCGCAGAGCCCTGGGGGCGCAGGGAAATGCACCTCCCAGAGAAAGGGGGCAGCAAGGGCAGCCACGCTGTCCCTGAGGGGTGTGAAGCCGGAGCCGGAAACAAAGGAACTGTGTGCAGAGCAGTGGAGAAGCCTCCGCACTGAACGTAAATAAATAAGCTCACAGAGCAGCGAAAAGCCCCCGAAGTGTAAACACGCTCGCACAATGAATCCGTCCCTCCTTCTGGCCTGCTCGTCCTTTCCGGTCTAGCCGACCCTTTATTGAGCTTCGGTGACACCTTAATTATATTTATGCTTCGTGCCTTTCTTTGTGTCTCAGGGCTTCAGGATATCTCGTTTGCTGTTCTAATTTTCTAAGAAGGTTGCAGAAAAAAGGGCACACGTACTTTAAAAGAGCTGCAAAATGATCATTTCTTTTTTTCCTCCCATAATCTTTTTTTTTCCTAGTAGAAAGGCAACACGTGTTTATTATGCAAAATCCTGAAAATACAGAAAAATAAAAGAAGGTAACAATTACCCACAATTCTTCCCCCCAGAAATAACCATCGATGCACTCTAGAAAATGTCTTTCTATGTTTATTATGGATGATCTAAAAGAAAAAAGAAAGGTAAATATGGATATTATTTTATTTTATAAAGTTGGGAGCATGCTATACATAGATGGTACTGTGTACTGTGTTTTATTGAATGCTGTATTGTGAGAATTTTAATATGGCACTACGTATTCTTTGAAAGCATGATTTTTAACAGCTACAAAATATTTTTTAATGTGTGTGTCATAATTTCTTTTCTCATTTTTCTATTTCTGGGTATTCAGATAGTCTCTAGTTTCTCTCATAAATCATGCTGTAATGACTATCACTGTATATAAACCTTCAAACACATTTCTGGTAGTTTCTCTGGGTACATTCCTAGGTGTGAAACTATTGTAATAAAGAAAACGAACATTTTTTAAGGCAACATTTCCGCATTGCAAATTTACCCTGCCTCCCACGTGTATGCAGCCCCCGCAAGCATGGACTATTACCCTCAATATTTATAAACAGACGTGCCTTTATTGTAGGTGAAAAATTCTATGATTGATTTAGTTTAATATAAAACGGAGCGAATGCTTTTATTATATATTTGTCCACTTTGAATTATTTTGCAAATTGTATGTTGCTATACTTTAGGAACGATTTTAAATATTTTTTCTTGCAGATTTGGATGTATTCTTTGTGTTATTAAGGTTCATAGATAATTTGTCATTACAGAGGCTGCATTTTTTCCTAGTTTCCAAGTTGTCATAATCTTGTATGTGACATTTGTTGGTATTTTAAATATTTTTGATGAACTAAATTCTTAGAGTCAAATCTATTACTTCATTATTTGTTCTCTTTTATCTTATCTTTGAAAGTTAGGCTTTTTTTAATATTTAACTCCATACTCTACTGAGAAGTTATTTCAGTGTATAGAGCGATCTAAGACTCTCACTTGATGCCTCCTGCTACAGCCAGTTTAGTGGCCCAACTGAATGAGTGTTTACAATATTTTCTCCCAGCGTCTTTTTCTCGGCAATATAATCTATTCAATAAATCTGCTTGCATATTTTTTACAATGAACACACTTTTAATTATTATATTCGTTTTCTAACATAATTTATAATACCTTCACTATATATCTATATAACGTAGTAAATATAATATGTTAACTTGATAATATCTGATAGGTCATTTCTCATCATATATGTATATTACATTTTAAAGATCATTTCCACAAAATGGTACAGCCACTTTGGAAAAGCTTATTGGTTTCTCAAAATGTTAAACAAAGTTTATCACATGACCTAGGAATTTCATTCCTAAGCAGCTACCCAAGAGAAATGAAAGCTATGTTGACACAAAGACAGGAGTGCAAATGTCTATAGTAGTGTGTTACTTAACAACCGAAAAATGGGAAAGGAACTCAATCGTCTATCCAACTCGAATGGGTAAACAGGTGGCGCTATATCTAAATAACAGAAAGGTATTCAGCAATATAAAGGGACGAAGTTCTGAAACCTTTTACAATGGGGACGAACCTTGAGAACATGGGGAAAGAAGCCAGACGCAGAAGGCCACACGCTCTGTGATTCCGTGTCCGTAAAATGTCCAGACACAGACATCTATAGCAAGAGGAAGTGGCTTAGTGGCTGCCTGGGGCCGGGGTGCTAACAGACGTGGTCGAAGAGGGCCATGACCTTCTTTCCTGCTGTGACGGACAGCGTGTAAAGCTGGATCGTGGTGGTGGTTGCACAGTCTTTTAAATTTACTAAAACTTATTAAATCGTACACTTCACGTGAGAGAATTTTATGGTAAGTAAAGTATACCTCAAGAAAGCTATCAAAAACCATTTTCGCTCTGTATTTTTTCAGATTATTTTAGAACCATTTGTTGAGTCTTTCCAAAAATCACATCAGTATTATACTAAAAGTAAACTGAGAAAACTTTTTATATTTACATCAATAACTTGGTATCTAGAAACATAATTTGAATTTTTGTAAATGGAATCATACAACTTGTAATCTTTGGTGTATTTTATTTCTTAAACCCTATATTACCAAGCAGAGTTGTTCACTTACTTTGCAAAATTTTTCTTAAGGTGACACTGACTCATTTTATTTTTATTAATATTATAATTTTTCATACATATTTCAAGCTTATTGTTACCAGTGTATAGAAAAGTATTTTATATTTATTCAACCTTATATCACTTTGCTTTTTTATTTTAAGATTTTTTTTAGAAAATTTGGTATTAGAAGTATATAATTGCATGCCCTTCAAAAATTATTGGCTCTCTTTCCAATTATTTTTTTCCTTCCTCTGCACCAGCTAGAACTAGCATGAATTAGAATAACAACATTGATAACATATAAAATTGTCTCATCCTGATTTTAATGGGAATTTTTCTGGCGTTTCACCATTATGTATAATAACTTACTTTTGTGGGGGTGTGTGTGAGTGTTTTAACTTTTTTATTTTGAAATAATTACAAAATCACAGGAAGTCATAAAAGGAACACGGAGGTCCGTGTATGCTTTACCCAGTTACATCTTATGTAACTATCATACAATATTAAAACCAGGACATAGGTATTAGTACAAGTCTGTACAGTTCTTTGTCATTTATCGCATGTATAGATTTGCAGAACTATCAGCACGATCAAGATGCAGGACAGCGCCATCACCGCAAAGATCCCCGCTCCGCTACCTCTTTAGAGTCAAATCAGCCAGGCCCTCATCGCCCCGAACCTCCAGCAACCTCTCACCCGTCTTCCATTGCTGTGTATAAGTTGGTCATTTCCAGAATGGCATTTATACCGTGCAATATGGAACCTCCCGAGGCTGGCTCGGATTCCTCATCATGATGTCTCTGAGCTCCCACCTAGCTGTCGTGTGCATCGTTAGTTTGCTTCTCATTATTGCCATACTGGTCCATGGTATGGCTGTGCCACGGTCTGCGTCACCGCTCGCCTGTTATAGGAAATGCTGGCTATGTCCAGGCGTTAGCTGTCACGGATAAAGCTGCTCCACACAACCGTGTGCCGGTTTTCGTGTGGACACACGTTTTCATTCTTTCTGGGACAGGTGTACGGTTGCTGGGACATATAATAAGCGTGAGTTTTGTTTTTTTAAGAAACTGCCAAGCTACGTTCCAGAGTGGCTGCACCATTTGACATCCTCACAAGCAATGTGTGAGAGTTGGTTTCTTTGCATGCTCGCCAGCATTTGGTATTGTCATTTTGTTATATTTTAACTCTTTTAATAAGCGTGTAGTGATTTCACTCGTGGTCATAATTTGTATTTCTTTAATGGCAGTGATATTAGAAATCTTTTCATGTGTTTACTTACCGCATGTATATCCTCTTCAGTAGATGTCTTTCCATGTCTTTTGCCCATTTTCCAATTGCATTGTGTGCTTTTTACTGTTGAATTTTGAGAGTTTTTTATATTTTCTAGATGAGAGTCCCGTTTCAGATATGTGGTTTGCAAATATATTCCCCAGTCTGTGGCTTGTTTTTGATCCCCGTAACTGGATTTTTTGCAGAGAAAACCTATGCGAGTTTCACGAAGTATGATTTATAAATTATTTTCTTCATTATGAATTGTTCTTTTGGTGTCACATCTAAAAACTCTTCACCAATCCCTAATATTGAAGATTTTGCACGATATTTTATAAAAGGTTTATAGCTTTATGCTTTACATTTAAATCCATATTCATTTTGAGATCACTTTTTGTGTAATGCGTGAGGTTGCGTCGAGATTTATTTTTTTGCAGATCGATATTCCATCGCTCCAGTAACATTCCTTGAAAACGCTTCCTCTGTTAAGTTTTCTTAAATCTTTGTTAAAAATCAATTGACTATCTGCATGCGGAGATGTTTCTGGTTCTCTCCTCTGTTCTGCTGATCTCGGTGTCTATCCCTCCACCTGTACTACCGTCTAGATTAGTGCAGCTATAGAACAGGTATTACATTCAGGTTGCCTAAGTCCTCAATATCTATTCTTCTTATTTAACATTGTTTTTGCTATTTTAATCACTTTGCATTCCCTACTAAGTTTAGAATAATTGTTTCTATATGTACAGAAACATCTTAATGGAATTTAGATGTGAATTTCGTTAAGTCCGTGTCCACGTGGGGAGAACCGATTTCTTCACCATGTTGAATCTTCTGCTCCATGAACATAGTAAGCCTCTCCATTTAATTAGACCGTCTTCGATTCTTTTCACCAATATTTCATCAAATGTTTTGTAGTTTTCGGCACACAGGTCTGTATGTGTATTATTTTTTTCAGATTTACAACGAAATATTTCGTTATTATTGAGCAATTATAAAAGGAACTGTATTTTGAATTTTGTTTTCCAAATGTGAATTGCTAGTATACAGAAATATAACTGATCTTTGTTGGTCTTTTGTCCTGTGACTATGCTGAATTCACACTGTATGATGATAATCATTTTACATTAGTTGGGGATTTTTATGGCCCAGGAAATGGTCTATCTTGGTACGTGTCCTGTGAGCACTTGAAAAGAGTGTGTACTTGATGTTTGGGGGTGGAGTATTGTGCAAATTTAATTAGATTCTTTGGTTAATGGTGTTGTTGAGTCCTTCTGTACGTTTGCTGATTTTCTGTTTAATTATTCTACTTTATATCCGTGAATTTGACTGCTGTGGGTACTTCATATAAATGGAAGTATACGGGATTTTTCCTTTTTTGTTTCTGGCTTATTTCTCTTAGCATAATGTTCTCAAAATTCGTACATGTTGTATCAGGTGTCAGAATTTCCTATTTAAGGCTAAATAATATTCCACTGACTTGGCTAGTTTTTGATGTTGT
>NW_011888913.1:2838494-2840820 GCF_000151845.1 Pteropus vampyrus | reverse complement strand
ACCAGTATAATTCAACATGAAAGCCTTTTCAAGGTTAATGAATATCAGGGAAAGTTATAAATTAGATGTTTTTAAAATGTAAACTTGACCGTTTTTAATCAAGCTAAAAGAGCTGTTTCAATTTCTTCTGAAAATGAATGCTGAGATGATCTCAAGTTCAGAATAATTTGAACGTCTAAATTTGCACAATGTACTCTGCCTGTTCAGTAGGCATTTAGCAAGACCATCTTCCATTAATTATCTATTAACACTTCATTAATAACCTGAGCTCTCATCGAATATGACCATAACCAAAGAAAGATGACCTCTGTTCATGACACAACTGACAATCTTCATGCAGAGCTTGGTTTAGGAAATAAATTGACGATCGAGTATAGTAACCGTGTGAAAACTGGAATCCATATTTTCCTTAATTCATTTACGTGAAGTAAGATGAGTCGGTTTTCTGTGATTCTTGCTCGCATACCCGTTGAGTTCGTTTGGACAGGGTTATTTCACGTCGGTTCAAAGTATAAAAAGAACTTCAGAGACGAGGGAGGTGCCCGAAGTCAGAAGCAAGATTTCTCATGTGGCACCTCATTGATATTGTCCCCTTTTCGTAGGGTAAATTGCTTGGCTTCAGATAACTTGCAAATAATGACGAAAATAAAAATTCTACTGTTCACTAAACATCTTCCCCACTGCTCGCCCTGTGGAGAGCAGCTTCTACTGCAGTTAGTCATGTGTATGCTTCGTATTTACCGCATAATGTCAATGGGAGAATTAAATGAGAAAACACTCGTGAAAACACCTAGCGAAGGACCTGGCCTGCGGCAGGTGCGTAAGAAATGACGGTTAGCGTGTTGTGTTTCGGTCCTTGCCAGGGGGAGGATGAGCCCGTGGGCTTGCTGTGGGGGGCACAGCACATGGCGACAGGACGCAGGTGCCATCGGGGCACGTTCCTACGAAGATGACAGAGCCCATCCGAGATGGGATCGCCACCCAAAGTTGAAGTGCCGGAAAATCCGCTTCTGAGAGCAGTCACTGAGTTATCACTGCCAATTTTTCTTCTCTCCACGAAAGCTCAGCAAGCTTTCACGATGATTGGTTAATAATAATAATAGGTGTAGTTGGCAAAAGTAGTAATTTATCTACAGAAACGAAAAACAGCTTTGGAAGTCAGTACCCCCACCCCCCGCTTTGTTTCAGCTTGCAAACCCATAACCGACACCCTAACCGATTTTATTTCCACGCTTTGTTGAAGTGATTTGATCCCAAGCTGGGACCTCATATGCCCAACATGTAACCCACAGAAAACTTCGCCGGCCTGGTTTTGAACTCGCACAGACAGTAGCTTTTAATGGAAATGCTGACAGACCCGTAAGCGCAACAACTTGAATGGCACCCACGATAATAAATATGAGGAGTGATTCCCAAACTGAAGACGGGCAAATAGTTACCCAGCTGCTACAGAAATAGCAAGATAGAATTTAAAAAAAAAAAAAAAGGAGAAAAGAAATTAAATGAAATGGATATTAGCTGGAAACATCTGTGTTCACCACAGAGCAAAATGCATATTCAGCAGCCAGTTTATTGGCTCTTTAGAGGATGTGAATGGCGCATTGTAAATAATGACCTGCCTGTAATAAATTCCCAGCGAAAAAGAGAGGGGCCTCTGTGTGTCCCTCCCACAATTCGCATTTCTGGGTCCCTGCTGTGAGTGATGATTCACAGCAGTCACAGATTCCTGTTCTCGAAATGCTGTTGTCTACCCCAGGGCTTTCGTGAAGTTTTACACTGTCTGGGGAAATTTAAAACTTGACAGCGAGGAGTAGAGGACAGGAGAGAGAGGCTCTGGGTGGTGACACGCACACAGCACTGGGGCGTCGGTGGCCTCGACAGAGGTGACCGACGGGGTGCCTTCCAAGCCCCTCCGAAACGCCTCCCATCCTTCTTGCTTCTGCAAGCCCATAACGAAAGGAGAGAGAGGGCAAGGACCAGCGACTTCCTTACGTGACGGGGACGGAGAAGGGCGGCTGCGACCTTCGCGGGATTGCGAGGGGCACTCGAGAGATGGCGTGGGGACGGAGGGTGCCACATATAACGGGTTCCATGAGGGGCCCACCGCCGCTGCGACTCTCTGGACTGAACTGTGCAGTCTCCTTTCTCTACAGAGTGGCAAAGGCAATCTCGCCCATAAAGATTTAGGATCACACTAATTATGTGTACAAAATACATCTGTCGGGCGTACATACCATGGCCGCCGTGTAAGGCTTGGGATTATGGATATAATGCTGAAAGAAGAAATCGTCCTGCCTGGATGAAAAGTTTCCTCTCAGTCTGGGTA
>NW_011888913.1:2828086-2838444 GCF_000151845.1 Pteropus vampyrus | reverse complement strand
GCATAATGTTCTCAAAATTCGTACATGTTGTATCAGGTGTCAGAATTTCCTATTTAAGGCTAAATAATATTCCACTGACTTGGCTAGTTTTTGATGTTGTGAGTTTTTCCTTTTCCGTTTCTTTAAAGGAACTTTAGTAGCATAATGGAAGGTGCTGAGTTGGCAGCTATTAACCAGGCACCATTTTAACTAGAAATTATTATGATGCTATGATGCTTCTTTACTATTGTATGAATGAGGGGTTTAAAAAATAAGCTTTGTTATTTAAATCAATTTTACCAAACAATAAAACAAGGAACTTGTAAACTCCATTTTTAACACAATGATTATCGATAGTCTATATATCAGATTAGTTAACTCTATGGAGCCTTTCCTGTACAGAAGACGACTTATCAGAGACAATGTGAAATTCTATTTATTTATGTAGTAGACTGAAAAAGATGTGTCAGTCACCAACTATTGAATTTTCACATAATTAAAAGTCTTAAAATAAGCACTATTGGTTTTAATATTCACTCTTAGATTTAATTAATGGCCTGTAAAGTTGAAAATTTGAAAAGCTTAAATATTAGAGCATTTAAAAGGAGTTAAAAAAACTCAAGCAAAACTGTCATTTAATACATGTAAACATATTAATTAAGAGCAACGAAATAAGCTTTTTCTCTTTTTAGTAAGTCGAACATAAAGACAATACGAGATTCTAGACAGAGGAAGAACAGAGTGGAGAAAGGAGAAGGAGGAGGGCGAGGACGGGCTAACTCCCGCAGCTGCGCCCCGCACGCCCGCGCCAGCACAGGTGACGTCGCCCTCAGCCGAGGGACAGCGCCAGCCTCGAAAATGCTCAGGTGCGTCCTGTCGGGTGGAGGACGAGGTCTCAGTCTCCAGGCAACGGATGCCCTGGGAACTGGAGGTTTAAGCCACCTCGTTAATATTACTTTAACTTCGCTCTGGGCAAAGGAGTACATTTTTTTTCATTTGTTTCTGATGTTTGCTTAACAGACAGAAAATGGGAAATTTCCGTGAGCTGAGGAGGACGTTCGAGACAGTGTAGACAAAAGACCGTCTCTGCTCCAAAGATCATCCCGGATACGAAGACAGAAGTTCGAGGCCATCGCTCACGCGGACGAGGGACTTAAAAGCCCCGATTATCTGAGGAACGCACACTTGAGGACCTTCTACCAGTATAATTCAACATGAAAGCCTTTTCAAGGTTAATGAATATCAGGGAAAGTTATAAATTAGATGTTTTTAAAATGTAAACTTGACCGTTTTTAATCAAGCTAAAAGAGCTGTTTCAATTTCTTCTGAAAATGAATGCTGAGATGATCTCAAGTTCAGAATAATTTGAACGTCTAAATTTGCACAATGTACTCTGCCTGTTCAGTAGGCATTTAGCAAGACCATCTTCCATTAATTATCTATTAACACTTCATTAATAACCTGAGCTCTCATCGAATATGACCATAACCAAAGAAAGATGACCTCTGTTCATGACACAACTGACAATCTTCATGCAGAGCTTGGTTTAGGAAATAAATTGACGATCGAGTATAGTAACCGTGTGAAAACTGGAATCCATATTTTCCTTAATTCATTTACGTGAAGTAAGATGAGTCGGTTTTCTGTGATTCTTGCTCGCATACCCGTTGAGTTCGTTTGGACAGGGTTATTTCACGTCGGTTCAAAGTATAAAAAGAACTTCAGAGACGAGGGAGGTGCCCGAAGTCAGAAGCAAGATTTCTCATGTGGCACCTCATTGATATTGTCCCCTTTTCGTAGGGTAAATTGCTTGGCTTCAGATAACTTGCAAATAATGACGAAAATAAAAATTCTACTGTTCACTAAACATCTTCCCCACTGCTCGCCCTGTGGAGAGCAGCTTCTACTGCAGTTAGTCATGTGTATGCTTCGTATTTACCGCATAATGTCAATGGGAGAATTAAATGAGAAAACACTCGTGAAAACACCTAGCGAAGGACCTGGCCTGCGGCAGGTGCGTAAGAAATGACGGTTAGCGTGTTGTGTTTCGGTCCTTGCCAGGGGGAGGATGAGCCCGTGGGCTTGCTGTGGGGGGCACAGCACATGGCGACAGGACGCAGGTGCCATCGGGGCACGTTCCTACGAAGATGACAGAGCCCATCCGAGATGGGATCGCCACCCAAAGTTGAAGTGCCGGAAAATCCGCTTCTGAGAGCAGTCACTGAGTTATCACTGCCAATTTTTCTTCTCTCCACGAAAGCTCAGCAAGCTTTCACGATGATTGGTTAATAATAATAATAGGTGTAGTTGGCAAAAGTAGTAATTTATCTACAGAAACGAAAAACAGCTTTGGAAGTCAGTACCCCCACCCCCCGCTTTGTTTCAGCTTGCAAACCCATAACCGACACCCTAACCGATTTTATTTCCACGCTTTGTTGAAGTGATTTGATCCCAAGCTGGGACCTCATATGCCCAACATGTAACCCACAGAAAACTTCGCCGGCCTGGTTTTGAACTCGCACAGACAGTAGCTTTTAATGGAAATGCTGACAGACCCGTAAGCGCAACAACTTGAATGGCACCCACGATAATAAATATGAGGAGTGATTCCCAAACTGAAGACGGGCAAATAGTTACCCAGCTGCTACAGAAATAGCAAGATAGAATTTAAAAAAAAAAAAAAAGGAGAAAAGAAATTAAATGAAATGGATATTAGCTGGAAACATCTGTGTTCACCACAGAGCAAAATGCATATTCAGCAGCCAGTTTATTGGCTCTTTAGAGGATGTGAATGGCGCATTGTAAATAATGACCTGCCTGTAATAAATTCCCAGCGAAAAAGAGAGGGGCCTCTGTGTGTCCCTCCCACAATTCGCATTTCTGGGTCCCTGCTGTGAGTGATGATTCACAGCAGTCACAGATTCCTGTTTTCGAAATGCTGTTGTCTACCCCAGGGCTTTCGTGAAGTTTTACACTGTCTGGGGAAATTTAAAACTTGACAGCGAGGAGTAGAGGACAGGAGAGAGAGGCTCTGGGTGGTGACACGCACACAGCACTGGGGCGTCGGTGGCCTCGACAGAGGTGACCGACGGGGTGCCTTCCAAGCCCCTCCGAAACGCCTCCCATCCTTCTTGCTTCTGCAAGCCCATAACGAAAGGAGAGAGAGGGCAAGGACCAGCGACTTCCTTACGTGACGGGGACGGAGAAGGGCGGCTGCAACCTTCGCGGGATTGCGAGGGGCACTCGAGAGATGGCGTGGGGACGGAGGGTGCCACATATAACGGGTTCCATGAGGGGCCCACCGCCGCTGCGACTCTCTGGACTGAACTGTGCAGTCTCCTTTCTCTACAGAGTGGCAAAGGCAATCTCGCCCATAAAGATTTAGGATCACACTAATTATGTGTACAAAATACATCTGTCGGGCGTACATACCATGGCCGCCGTGTAAGGCTTGGGATTATGGATATAATGCTGAAAGAAGAAATCGTCCTGCCTGGATGAAAAGTTTCCTCTCAGTCTGGGTACCTGTACAAAGAAATACACATCCTTGCCCAGCTCAATGAATTTCTTTTTTTTTTTTTTAACGTTTTCCCCCTAAAAGTTTAATGAAAACGACTACAATTTAACATGTTTTTGAGATACGATTCACATATAACATTATATTAGTTTCCGACGTACAATGTCGTGATTCGGTGCAGGCAAAAATCACGAAGTCCGAGGAATTTCTAAGGCTCGCTTTGCCGTGCGTGGGGCTGTTTGGACTGGTGACACCACATTTTCGAGCCCGATCCCCATGTCAGGGCTTCACCCCGGCAGAATCTTTCCAGCCAAATGCTTACTCAACCACGCAAAGTCCACTGATCAGAAGAGTTTAGGGCGGAGACCCCAGATTCCCGGCCCCGGCAGCTCAGGCAGCGGGGTGACGGCTGACCCCTTGGTGCTTCGGGAGAGGAGTCGCGCCTCCCCAGCGTCTGCAGAGCTGCCGAAGCCTAGACGTGGCCCCTGCCCCCATCAGGCTGCATCGAATCCCACCGAAAACTGGAGAAAACGCCCCAGAACCAGCCTGTGCGCACAGGCGGAGCGTTAACAAAGCCACATAAAAACGCAGGACTCCGCAATGACCAGAAGAGTGTTTCTCAAGAGCCCAAATCCCACCAGAATTTTCTTTGCGCCTTTCCTCCCTCGGTCCTCAGACGGGTCTCTGCTCACCTACGACCCCTGCAGAGAGCAAACAGACTAAGTCACTTTCTAAAACAAAACAGCAGTTAATCCACATTCTTTCCCTATTTTCTCTTTTTCTGCCTTTTCGAATAAACTAGTCCTTTTCGAATAAGCAAGTGACTAGAACCATTGACAGCTTTCTTAAAAAAAAAAAAAAAATCTGTTGAAGTCTTCTGGAGCTCTTCTAGGATAATTTCCAGCAATTTGGTTCTTTTTCAAGGGGTATTTAGCATTTTGCAAGGCTGGCTTGAAAGCGAAGAAACAATTGTCTTACAATATGCCAAGTCCTATCTTTAGCGAGGAGCAGGAGAAGCGTCAGAAGCACCTGGGAGAGATCCAGCATCTTCTGTTCTCTTTGTCCAGGCACAGGGACAGGAAGCTGGGTGGGGTCCTGGTGGTCTCCGCTCACCCCTGTGGAAAACATGGCTGGGAAGACAGACAGCCGTACTGCTTCCCACAGTGGTGAGCTTTGTAGTCCAAAGCCTCCAAAAGGCTACAAAAACCGAAAATAACTCGAGAACAGTTTAGATCGATTTGGAATGACAAATCCACTCTGGTTTTCTAAGGCAGTCAGGACACTTGCGCATACTGTGTCCTTCAATTAAGCATTCACTGATGATTCCCACGCCTTGAGTCAACCATGGGGCGCCCAGCATGTCTTTTTGTCGGTTTCTGGAAAGACAGATGGGGGTGCTCAGGGCACGCCCCCTCCCCCGTGCGGCGGGCCACTCAGCTTTGATCGTTAAGAAGCAGACACCACAGCAAGTCAGCATCGCGGTCGAAGCAAGACGTCTGAATTTCCATGATAAAACCATTCAGCATGGCACATGCTGGAACCTTCCAGCTGTGCCCACGCGTGTGTGCCACACGTAAACACCCCTCCGTGTGCTCACTCAGCTTCACCCCAAAAGGAAGACGAGAGAGTGAGCCCCTGTTCTGAGCGAACTCAATCAAAGAGGCTCAAAAAAAACAGGAGGGAAATAAGGTCCTTGCAATACGCCCAGTTATGAGCTCAGTGTGGATACTTTTTCCAAAACCACACACGTCTACGGATGCTTCGTATTCTTGCGTCCTGCTGAATTCTTTTCCCTCCAAATCTGGATCTTCCTTTGCGGCCATAATGCCCACACCACGTTCGCGTGTCAGAATGAGTTGTAATTATTCAGCTGATCCCTACTGCTAACTGCAGTTCAGAGCACTGGACTTGCTTATGGACATATTGAGAATGTTTATTGCCCGGTATTTTGCTTTAAAAAAAACCCACATTACCAACCAGCGTGTGTAGAAAAGTCCAATTTTACCAAAAATAACTATTTCCATGTTTATTAAAATATGACAGGACCCTGGTTTGCTACGGTGGGGTTATCGGTGACACCTGTTCAACTTTCTTTGTTCTCCTTCATCCCAAGGTTTTCTGCTCTATGAGGTCGAGGACATAATCTATATACATAAAGCAATTTTCATAATAGGTAAAATCATGACTGTCAGACAAATATAAAGTGAACAAATAAACTGTTTTATCGAACTCAGTCAAGGAGAGAACCAAGCAGATGTCGCAACCAGTTCAAAGCAGAAATAAAAGCACCCATGTTTATGGAGTAACAGAGTGTTGAGAGGCAAACTGGGTTTTCCGCTGGGAGAGTGGGGTTCAGGCCTCTGCCCACAGACTCTGGGCGCCTGCAGACAAGAAGCATTTGGGGTCGTTATCGGCTACCTACAATTTGCAAAGCTGTAAAGTGATTCCCACAGAATCAAATCTAGAACCTCCGAGGGCTGTCCTGGGGGCTCCTCTATCATCCAAGCGACCTAAATTTTCCCGCTGAAACTGGAGATTTCCTCTACACCATTGAGTTCCTCTCTCTCTCCAGAGGTTAATCCTCCGCTAAGCCAAAAGCAGGCCCGCTACATAAATATCTACTTAAAAAATGAGTCAACGCTTAACTTTTACAATTCGAATAACCTCATGTAAGACTCCTTTGCAGTGTAGTTGTGTGTCTGCAGAGGGGACGAGGCGGGAAACTCCTGACCCCCGCCCCGGGCAGTCACAGAGGCTGTGCGGGTGGACGCGGAACGGCCACCGGAGGTGTCGCGTGCGTTGTCATCATGTGGATGTCCTAAGCTTGTCCAGAGCACGGTTCTCTGGACACGGGGACAAGGGTGGGGAGCAGAGGGAGGAGAGGAAACCAGGTCCTGCCACTGCTCTCTGGGGGTCGGGGCCACCGCGTCACCGCCCTGTCCTCCCAGCACGGAACGGAGCGGGAGCCACGGGGGAACCGGCGCCGAGCGGATGCGCGGCAGCAACCGGAGCCCTTTCCTGGAAAAGCTTTTTAGGGTAGGAAGTTTCGGTCGGTGGGGAAACAGCACAGAGCCTCGCCGCCTCCAGCTCGCAGCCGCACACGCGTGGCCGCCGGCGGCGAGGAGACGCGCCTGCCCCTCACCGTCCCTGCTCTCGAAGACCAGCCGGTGCCGACAAACGGTGGCGTTAAGGAGTCGTCGCTTGGCTAAGCAACCTGCTCTTCAGAACAAGGCCAGGTCCCGATACACGTTTTTTAATTAGGATGACATTTCTCGCCCCGGAAAGCCGCGTTCCCCGCGAACCTCTCCTCCAGGCGCCTTGGGGCCCAATTACGCGTCTCTGGTGACGTTCAGGGAACCTCGGCCGCGGCCAGGGCACAGCTCTGCGTGGGGAGGGTCCCAGCGCTCCCGCCGGCTTTGGGGTTCGGGGCTCAGCGCCATGCGCGTCCTTCCCCGCCCCAGGTGAGCCTGCGAGGGGAGCCACCAGAGCGAGCCCCTCGTCCCCCCTCACTCCACAGCGCCTGCTGGTCCTCGTCACTCAGGGCTGTTCGCGCGGGCTCTGCAAAGCCCCCCGCCTCCGCCCCTTCCCTCCACGCCTCGGGACACCCTGCGCGGGTCCCCAGGTCCCAGGAGAGGCCGACACGCATTCACGGAAGGGGAGCGTCCAAACCCTGCCGGGGCTCACTGGCAAGTCGTGCGACTCCATATGAGTCCGATGAGGACACGTTTTCCCTTCTTAGACTTTTTTTCCAGTCCCCATAATGACTTCCTTACGCCAAGCTCCATTTCAAGCCCTCCCACGTGCACATACACACAGCGCGGAGGCTCGGGGGAGCCGGGAGGGAGAGAAAGGCCAGCAGAGATGGGGCTCAGCCGGCCCCGCCACCCGGCCCCCCGCGCCGGCTCACCAGCTCGCACACCGCGTTCTCCTGGGCTCCCAGCCGCCCAAGAGCGCGTGGGCGTGAAATATTTAAACTAAATTATAAAGATACCAGCTAAAATACAATATTTTATCACTACATTTATAGCTACTATCTTGTAATAATATTTTATCATATCTAAGAGTATAAACTGTTTCTCTAGCATGAGTGATTTTCTAGCATTAAAAACATAGACGCTGGCGTGATTTCTCGAGAGCGGAACGCCACAGGACTGCTTTTCCCACTGGGAGACCTGGAGTGGCCTTGGATATGTGGAATTTGTTCTTCTAACTCCAAAATCCTTTTTTTTCTTTAATTGAGATGTAATTGATATGTAATGTATTAATTTCAATGTACTGAATTCAATATTTGTATGTAATAATCATTCTTTTTGTAACTTATCTCGGATTTAGGAAAGTTGGTGGCACGCGACACCGGTCTCAGGCCAGTCAGCAGCTGTTTACTAGCAAAAGCTGCATTAGCCACACAGTCAGCTGATTTGCCCAGGTCACTGTGGGCTAAGTCTTTGCTTTTTAATCATCAATCGCAATTGTTTCTTAAAACGCGCAAAATCTCACGAGAGGTTGAGACATCTTTTAATAGCGATAATTTAATTTGAGATGTCCAGGAGAACTCGGAGTCTGAAAACACATTTCTAGCACGTAAAACCCACTTTCAAATAATGAGCCAAGCTCAGTCAAGATTTCCTGACTCCCCAAGGCCACGTCGCCCCCGTCGGTATGTGGGGGAGCTTGTTAGGAGGGTCCTCTCTCTGTAGGTCAGGGGTGACAGGTCATTAGATCAGAAGGCCCTGAGTCTGGAGCAGAGGTAGATCTCACACCTGCTGCCAGGATGAAATCGGGGTGCACCGGCCCCGGGACGGCGGGAGCAGGATTTGCTTGTGGGAGGCACACGGCTGTCACCAGCTTCCGTCTCCCACCTTCCCAGAAAACGTCCACTTCCACATCGAGGTCTCGCTCCAAACGCTCCATCAGCCTCGAGACTCCATGGGCGCCGTCTGCCCACTCCCCTGTACCCGGCCTCGGGCCGTGGCCAAGCCCACGTCTGAAGCCCTAAATTCAGATGTTCCGCCCGGACCACACCGTCTGTCTTCAGACTCTGACCTACAGTTCTGCGCTACCTGCTCTTAATGCCTTTAAAACCTGCACCTGTTCGATTTCCAACCTCCCTCGCCTCTGTCCCGTGCAGCCAGAGCCGCCCGCCTGTGTAACCACTTTGCTTTTAGACACTCATCTCCTGTCTTATCATCCATCCGTTGCATCTTCCAGGAAAACAAACAAGTGGACAAACACTGTTACATCCATCCCAACACTTACTTTCTCTACCCCAGCATGAGGCTGCTAGATGTTGACACTCAACGCTGTGATTGGAGTCACTGTGTGCTAATCTCAGTCGCAACCGTCTGGGGCCCGCGTTGCCTTGGGGGTCCACGAAGAGGTAGCAGCTCTCGCGATGGAGGAAAACATGGCTCCCAAGACGTCTGGCACGTAGGTCTGAGAAGGAAGGAATGGTAGAGTTCATTGGGAAAAATCAACTTTCCCCAAAACCCAACTTGGAAAAATCAATCGTTTTCCCCCAGATCTGTCGTCAGTCGATAAATGTGATTGACTGTCTTGGGGACACATTTGTATTTTATTAATCACAATCAACTGACTGTTTTTCTTTTCTCTTGAAGATCGGAGACTTCCGTTCGGCGTAACCAGCTGGGGCATCTACAGCTCTTTGAAGAAGCAAGTGTACGCTGAGCCCCTCCGTGCGTCTGATGCGAGGCCACGCCCCGTGCAAAGTGGGAGACGGGGAAACGCACAGCCAGTCTTCGGAGATGTATAATTCAGATGGAGGAATAAAACCAACGTCCTGAAAACAGTCGGAAGACGGGTACGGGCAGCCTCTGCGTTACTAGCGGTCACCGAGGTAGAAATCCAGGCGGGGCCGCGGGGATCCTTGGCTGGCACGTGAGCCGGGCTCGAAGGAAGATGCAGCGAAGACAAGCAGAGAGGCGGGAGGGCTTCCCACCACGCTCCTCCTGTTCTCCAACTGCGGCGTCGCTCCCCCTTTGGGATTTCGAAGCGGAACGCGACAGATGCACCCAGTGAGATGGAGTGTGGACTGACAGACGAATCTCCAGTGCTAATTTGACTCCTGCCAAATGCCTTCAGGATTCCCACGAAGATTCGTGTGGGCCTTTCTTACCCCAGATTGTGTGAGAATCCCAAGGGGGCTGGGCCTTCCTCCCGGGAGGAGAACGAGTCTTGGGTCCTGTGACAATCGTGAAGCCCACGCCTTCGGGCCCCGAGGAACCGACCTGAGGCGTCTCAGATCAAACCCCAAGGGATTCACCTGAGCCTCAGAGTGTTCCTCACGCCTCCTGAGTGCTCGGCTGGGGATGAGACAGGACTGAGCCAGGAGACGAGAGAGGCACCCCCGAGCGCCCGGCCCCTCACACCTCGCTGCATCTCAGAGGTGCCTGGGCCCGGCCGGTCCCCGGTGGGTACCGAACGGGGCTTTTGGGTGGTTTCTGCAGGGTGGACCGCCATGCCTCTGGTCTGGGTGTTGGAGTCGGCCCCACTGACACGGCTAGGTGCATAAATACATCTCTTAGCCTAAAATTGATCTATGCTTGAAGTAAAATCCCACTGCATGCCTGACCGTTACGTGCTCTTACATGATATGACTCATTTTCAGTTCTTCAAACATTTGAGAAAGCTGTTCTCTCACCGACGCCACAAAATCTTACAACCTTTAGTAAGTTACTTACAATGCCATATGTTTACCACCCCGATCATTTTATTTTGGAGATGCAATTCACTCAAACTAGTGAGTACAAGATGCCATCGGAATATGTGATAGATCTTGCAGAAAGCCAAGAACTTATTTGTCCGCGATAGCACGTAACGATACAGGCATATTCCATTTTTTTTT
>NW_011888913.1:2823514-2825611 GCF_000151845.1 Pteropus vampyrus | reverse complement strand
AAAAAAAAATTGAAGTGTTATAATTTTTAAAGTTTCTAGGTAGACACAAGAAGTTATCATACACAATACTTAAAAAAAATACAGCCAATAAATCATGAGGAAGAAGAACATAAAGAGGGTAATAAACAGTTTTAAACCTATGATTCAGGAAAAGCACAGTGCTCATCTTGGGTTCTTTTTAATAAAAGCAGAAACAGTTAAGTGTATTTTTTGCACATGCATTCAAAAGTAATTTTTGCCAATAGCTAATGAGATCTTGCAAAACAAAACAAAACAAAATGATGCATGTAGACTGATCCAATAGCTTACACGAGACCAGCTCATTGGTTGAAAATTACAGTTAGAACAATTTGTCAAACAGATTCCCAAGAACATGAGACTAAGAGCGTGTATCTCAGCATCAACCATGCTGCACAGTCAGAGAGGCATCCCGGTGCCACGGAGGTCTGGCTCCGACTTCCCAACAAGACGAGAGTATGAGCCACGTGATGACACAGCAGCACAAACAGCTGATTCCCAAGGATCCTGCTGGATTATAAATGAAGCGCAGTGTGACAAGACGTAGCCCCCAAGCCGTCTGCAGAGAGGTGTGCAGACCACGAGAAAACATCCTGCGCGTGGCCCAATGTGGATACCGTATCTGACAGAGAAGCTCTATCTCCTTTTTAAAAACTATTTTCTAAAGACAATAGTTTTCTTCTTTAATTCTCCCTAAAGTATAAATGAAGAGAGACCATGTTTTCAAATAGACAACGAGCTAATTCTCATTTCTATCAACAGCAGTCATGCATTTGATGGCTTTTTGCCATTTACTTATAAAACATGCAATTCAATATTGTTTAGAATAATTTAATATTCTTAGTGTATTAATGTGTAAAAATGGCGTGAACCCTTTATTCCCTTTTATACATAATTCTGGATATAGTACCTTAAAGAGGGCCTTGTACACTCCCCCCGCCAAAAAAATGTGGGAAGATGGAATATAAAAGCTAGACAGGTAAATATTTTATCAGAAAATATTCCAAACTTTTTAAAAAGTGACCCAGGAATGGGAATACCAACAAGGACTTAGGAATGGAACAGCCTGGCTTTCGAAATCCTGTAGAGAGTAGAGCTCACGTTTGTTTCTAAATCAATCTTCATTTTCTCATCCAGTCATGAAGTTTAACATCGTATTTTTCAATTTAGCTAAAATTAATAAAGTTCAGTATCACGAGGTAGAAACGTGCCAGGCGATCACATGCTTTGATGTGACCTTTACAGGTCCTCGTGTCTAAACCGAGACGGCCGTGGCCACCCTCACAGGGACAGGGGTGGGGGCAGGAAAGGCAGTGACCTTGATGGGTTCAGGGCTTCCTCGTAGGGTGACAAAATGTTCTGGAACTAGACAGCGCTGACTGTCGCAAAACACTGTGAATGCAGTTAATGTTGCTAATGGTAAATGTTACGTTATGTGGGTTTTACCACCGAAAAGGTAGCAGAGAATAGTAAGCAGTGAATATGACGATTTTGATATAAGACAAAATAAAGTTTAAAAAAGGGGCAGTGGATAGAAGACATGGAAGAGATGAAGCGGGTCACGGGTTGATGATTGCAGGAGGTGTATGTACATGGAGCTTCCTCGCACCTTCTTTTTATTTCTATTAATATATCTATAATAGAGATGTATATACAAACATACAAAAAAACTCTTTTAAAATTGTATTAAGTAATCAGTGAATTTTGTTGGTTCTTCGTGATGTGATAAATAATCAAAGATAGCTCTTTGAAAAAGAGTCTCACAGAAAATAATTTTGATATACTTTCTTGTGTGGTTTGATCGCCCACTTTTTCCAATTATATGGTATTATTCTAAAGTGCCTCAGAATTAATTTTTAAAAGTACAGCATGGTTGGCATTGTTGCAAAGTGAATATTAGTTTTGGAAATGGAAGTATGAGCATAGGTACCTTAAAATTATCCAGGGCTATCTCAGTGGCTCATACAGGAGACCCTCATTAAGTGTTTTCTAAATTCATGAATGCTCAACTATGTGTGTCTGGTCCTAAAACTTACAGGATTGTTGCAAATAATTCAGTGTTGTTAATTTTAGGAAATG
>NW_011888913.1:2822358-2823464 GCF_000151845.1 Pteropus vampyrus | reverse complement strand
GGGAGGGGTGGGCGCGACTTCGCTCTGCGTAACCCGAACGTCGGCTTCGAGAACACGCCCACGACATGGGCGTGGCCTGCTTGTGACCTGTCAGGATGGGCTCAGGATCCGTTACTGCGACGTGCGCCTCTTAGCCCTCGAAGGGAACGAAACACGCGGACCGGTGTGGCGAAGAGGCGCGGCTCCCGTTCCGCCCCCGGGGTCGCGGTGCCCCGCACCCCGGCTGCGCCCAGCCCGTCCCGCCGCCCCGAAGATCGCCCGTGATCATCCACGGAGGAGCGAGCGGCGAAAGGAGAGGACGAAGGAAACGACGGAGGAAAACGCCACGGCGAGGCCGCTCGGACGCGGGACGCAGACGGATTGGCGCGCTGTTCGGGAGGCGGAAACTCATATTCCGAGCTCTGCAGACGCCCCCGCCGGGCAGGGGCAGCGCGCGCACAAACGCCCCGGTGGGCGGACTCGCTCCAGTGCCCGCCGGTGCCAGGAGCCGCCGCTCTCCCGTTTGCCCACAGGCACCTTACGAATCCGCAGCCTCCTTCCCCCCGTGTCTAGGACGGCGCAAACGCCAACCAGCGATTTAATAGTTACAGGAAAGTAAACAGGACGACGGCCTTTATCTCACCGCGCGAGACAGAGGCTTCCGTCTCCCGATTCTCCGTCTGGCGATGACGTGGCGTCGTGGCGGAGGCGATGACGGTAAAGTCCTAATCTGAATGGAAGGAAAACGCTCCTGCAGGGGGTGGGTTTTCTTTTCTACTCACTTAAATTCGGCGCTTAAGTATTTAAACCTATTGCCCCTTTTTTTCATGGAAACCACTGACTGTCTCTTTGTTATCTGTGAACCACTGGTCAGTATGTCATAAAATAATCCCCCAAAAAGGACATGAAGAGAAAATCGTCGGAGAAAGAAAACAAACAGGAAGGAGCTCAAGAGAGACTGTCAAAAACGCCTCTGTTCAGCCCAAGGCGTGCTGGGTGTGTAGACGCATGCGTCCAGGGGCCACGTAGACACACGTGTGGGGACCACGACACACGAATTAATTCGGGAGACTGAACTGAAGAGCGAGCCCATCCCTGCACGGACGGGAATTTCTTTGGACTCGTGA
>NW_011888913.1:2817648-2820408 GCF_000151845.1 Pteropus vampyrus | reverse complement strand
AATATGACGATTTTGATATAAGACAAAATAAAGTTTAAAAAAGGGGCAGTGGATAGAAGACATGGAAGAGATGAAGCGGGTCACGGGTTGATGATTGCAGGAGGTGTATGTACATGGAGCTTCCTCGCACCTTCTTTTTATTTCTATTAATATATCTATAATAGAGATGTATATACAAACATACAAAAAAACCCTTTTAAAATTGTATTAAGTAATCAGTGAATTTTGTTGGTTCTTCGTGATGTGATAAATAATCAAAGATAGCTCTTTGAAAAAGAGTCTCACAGAAAATAATTTCGATATACTTTCTTGTGTGGTTTGATCGCCCACTTTTTCCAATTATATGGTATTATTCTAAAGTGCCTCAGAATTAATTTTTAAAAGTACAGCATGGTTGGCATTGTTGCAAAGTGAATATTAGTTTTGGAAATGGAAGTATGAGCATAGGTACCTTAAAATTATCCAGGGCTATCTCAGTGGCTCATACAGGAGACCCTCATTAAGTGTTTTCTAAATTCATGAATGCTCAACTATGTGTGTCTGGTCCTAAAACTTACAGGATTGTTGCAAATAATTCAGTGTTGTTAATTTTAGGAAATGCGTATTTCCTTATGAAGAATGCCGTGACAACTGCTTTAAGTGCTTTGAGCCAATTAATTGATAAAATATAAATCTGTCCTTTTAAAAGCAACCGACAAATTAGTCAATTCAGAATCAGTTGCCGGAGTAATTGTTTGTAGATGGCAAATCATTCTGACTGCGTGACATTAACCAGTCGCTTAGGTATCATCTAGATATAACCTGAGAAATTAATTCATATTTAGATTTCGATGCTTATCCAATCATCGACTTTGGGGGTAAAACAAAGTGTCTTATCTTAAATCGTTTGCTTTTCACCTTTAAATATACGTTTCTGTGTTTAGCCCAGGAAATGGTTCAAAGCGAGGAGTTCTTTCTCGTGGTCACAACTCTACCAATTTTTTTTCCATCAAAACACTTGACGGGACGACGGCGCTGGGTTCGTGGTCGCGACACCGTGGGAGAGCTCAGACGGACCTCCTGTGGTTCCAAGCGGGGGACAAATCCTGCTCCTTCGCCTCTGACCGGTCACTCCCCGAGGTCCACACCGGTGCGGGCCTCCCTGGCCACCGACCCCCGCCGTCGTGAAGAGGGTCGCTGTCCATCGAATCGTCGGCGCACCCTTCGTTTGGCTCTACATATTAGGCACAGCTTTCTGAAGACTTTTCAAGAAGGCTCTTTGCCCTCGGCACCAAGGAAAACGGGATCCGCTCCTTCCAGATCAGGAAAAGGGAAGGAGGAGCGAGGGAAGCAGGCCCTGCTGGCCGCCCGCACGGGTCGAGCACCGTGCGACAGGGGACAGCCGTGTGTTTGCTGCTGCCCCCTGCTCGGCGCAGCTGTTCCCATAAACGCACGTGCGTGGGGACGCTGCCGAGTATCAGTACGGTGCCTTAGCACGGCTTGGTTCATATTAAAAATAAAATCTTTTTTTACCCCACATTTCATGGTGGTACAATTTCCTGTCTCGAAGAAAGATGGAAACTTTTACTTGGAAGATATATAGTTAGAATTTCCTGTAATACTGAATTAGCTCCAGTCAAAATGAAGTATTTTACACTGCCATTATTACTCATTTACCAAAAATACTTTGTTCTGGCTTTAAGATTGTCTTCGTACATTTAACTGTTCTAAGCACTTTCTCATCAAATATCTCTTCCCATCACCGTTCGCCTCAGAGTCAGGGCAAATACTACTATTGTCAAATGTCACGAAAACAATGAGCGGCAGTGAACAGGGTACAAATTAGGATAATAATGCACCTCTCCCTATTCTTGGTTCCCTGCATTTGGAAACAAACAAACAAAATACCATTTCATCACATAGCTAACCAAATATCTAAGTAGGATTTTTTAAGTGACAGAGGCAAATGTTATTTTTTATGATGGCTCTGTTTGCCTTGACACTTTAAAAATACCTCAGCGAAAAGCTGCATTAGTAATCACATAAAAGACTCTTTCAACGCCATACCTTGACAATAGACACGTCCATGCAGAGCTGTGAGGCTTCGTTACGTTTCTATTATGATATGATTATGATGTCAATGCAAATTTCTAAAAAGCTCTACCCGACTGTAATTTCAAGGCAGCTTCGTTGCGTCGAGAAACGAAACGGTCAACGTAACATTGTGTTAATCTGGGAGTTTGACAAAAAGCCATAAAACAAAGGAATGTGTCAAATCAAGTCGACCTAGAGCTTTACTCCTCTTGGAGTGAGGAGTATCACTCCTCACTGGAAGCTCGTGGCTCTAAACATAGGGACCAGCGGGCGTCGCGGGATGGAGCTGGAGAGCTCGGGTGCCACTGGCCGGCGGTAGTTCATGAGCGCGGCCCAGGGCGCTCTCTGCCCGCCGGCGCTGGCCGTCTGCGTCGGCAGATCTGGTTCTTGCCATGACACTGCTGAAGCCAAGGGGCGTGGAGCTGGCAGCCTTCCCGCCCCCCACCTCAGTGTCTCTTTTCAGCCCTGTATATTTATGGGGTTTTTAAATACTATCTTTTCCTGTTTACCATATGTCAAATTCTGCATGAACCGATGAAAACAGGCAAAGGCCTGATCGCTCTGATCTGCTAAAATAGACCCTTCTGCCTCCCACACTCCCGCATCTAGCTCCTGAGTACTCATTACGAAAATCTGCCATGCTCATCTGACCGAACTGCATTCTGTGTCCGTTTTTAAAGACCTCAA
>NW_011888913.1:2814355-2816476 GCF_000151845.1 Pteropus vampyrus | reverse complement strand
GACAGAAGAATAATCGCGCGCCTTGTTGGAACGAGGGTTCATCGTCACCGTGTTGAGCATCTATAGTAAAACCCAGGTGCCCGCGGCCTCTTTACGCCTCGTAAGAGTTTCTATAAAAGGAGAGGAAACAAAAATACTAAATGACCATCTTGTCATTACTGGGCCCCACGTGACGAGGTTGTTCTCACGCCCACGTGGTACGAGCTCCGACAGAAAACATGCGCGTATTTTTAAAAGGAGACCCTGCCTGTGAAGACACTGCGCTGAAATAAACAGATGCGCTGTAATTCTATAAACGAAAGAAATAAGCGTATACGGTGTTTGGGACTGTGTCCGCACACCTTTAAAGGTATGTTGACTTTCCAGCTTCTGGTGCCAGTGAAGGGACCTTGTTTTGGACGTGGGATCTTTGCAGATATCACCAGATTGAGATGAGCTCATACTCACTGGATTTGGGTGGCCTCTAATCCAGCGACCGTTGTCCTTATTTAATAAGAGGACGTGGACACAGCGACACGGAGGGAAGATGGCCACTTGGTGATGGAGAGAGAGACTAAAGCTAGGTGATGCCGAGTGCAGCTGGCAGCCGCCGGGAGCTGCACCAGCGAGGGAGCTGTTCTTCTAGAGGTTTCTGAGGGGGCGTGGCCCTGCCTGCACCTTGATTTTGGATTTTTGGTCCCCAGAACTGTGAGACGACACACTTCTGTTGTCTGAAGCCCCTTCGTTTGTGGTCATTTATTTCGGCAGTCACGGGAGACCAGTGCAGAGTCAGCTCCGCCTAAACGTGATGTTCGCCTCAGCAAACGAAACTCCACGCGCACAAAGTATTTTGACTGCAGTATTTATGTGATTTCAGGCATTTTCCAGTGCCAGTGACGACGCGAGTCCCTGTTTTCCATGACAGGTTAGCGGCTCACCTGTCCCCCTCCCAGGCACCGGTCCCCACCACTACCGTCCGCCCAGGTGAGCTGGTCCCGCCCGCTGAGCCGCCTCCACACCCGCCTCCTGCGTAAAGCGGGTCCTGATCTCCATATCCACCCTCCACTCTGGACGCCAGTTCAACCTGCTCCCCCCGCACCCCATTCTCCTCCCTGACGACCAAAATCTCTCAGAGCCTGGAAAAGGGTGAGGTGGTGTCTTTCCGGAAAGCAATGAGACGAAGCGAAGACCTTAAGTGCACACGTCGCCCTGGGCTCGGTGACACTACTTCTGAGACATCCTCACGGAGGCGCTCGCTCCACAGCCATTTGCTTGACTGGCGCATCCCTGACCCACGTCCGCATCCTGATGCTGTTCGCAAAACGCTAAGTAAAATCTGCTTCCGGTCTGGGGGAGTCCGCGGGGGCTTCTCCGTTTGTTCGTGGGCGCGTCTGCTCCGTTCTCTGCGGATGTCCATGTCCCCCCCTCCTCTGGCTCCCTCCTCAAGCTGTTTCCTGGGGACCAAGGGTCGAGGGCCCTCCAGGCATCGATGACCTAGGCACCTGCTTCAGCGGGGTGTGGCTGCTGGATTAGGCGGCCCCGTGTCCCCTGCTGCCGTTTCCACTGTGAATAACCACGTACGTCCTGCTGCTCCCGCGGGGTCGTGGCTGGGAGAGGCGCTGCGTGAGGCGGGCCGGGGTCCCCTCACCCGTTTGCGATTATACCTCTCACCTAGGTCCTTCAGAGCTGCCAGGAACGCGTCCCTGCCAAGGCCATCGCAGTCTTCGTGGTCCCAGATCAAGCACTGGTCCATGGCGGGCAGGGAGGACGAGCCAGCCGACAGACACCACCTGTGACAAAACCTCTCCAGCCAGGCCAGCTGGGACGTTCGGCGAAATGTCAGGCCTTCGCGGGGCGTGGCTGGCTGTCCACGGGGAGGGCTGTTGGTGGGACATCCACACGCGCGTAGCAACAGCCCCCAGAGTGTGCTGGGAAATAGGTTAATTAAGTTAACATAATGGAATAACATCTAGCCATTAATAGTACCTGATTTTTAATAAGTGAAAAAACGTCCTTGTTACGAAATATGTGAATAAAAGAGATTTCACGAGTTCGCTCTCGCTCATGAAGAAGTTCGTTCCCACGTCGTGCCTAGGGAACAGAGGGAGAGATGCACCCAAACGCCCGCGACCCTCGCTCGGA
>NW_011888913.1:2808624-2813283 GCF_000151845.1 Pteropus vampyrus | reverse complement strand
GATTGGGGGCGGGTGTGTTTTCAAGCGTGCAGACTCCTCCAAGCCGTGGATGGCGGCAAGGGGGCGTCACGCTTCGGCCTCCGTGATGGACTGCGAAGGTCTTCAGCTGGGAGCCCGCTTCCTCCGCAGGTGCGAGGCCGCAGGGGCGCCAGGTCTGACAGAGGAAACCCAGGCTTGGCACACCTGGGGCGCTAGGATCCTGCCACCCGGCCAAACTCCGTCTCCATTCAAATCGGGAGTTCGAAAGACCCTCCAAACCCATGACAAGGAAAGGGAAATCAGGACAAAAACCTTCCTGCGACCTCTCGTCCACCAGCCCTTTCGGAAGGATTTCGTGCGCAGGAGGTACATGTGAAGCGGGAGCCGAGGGCGATGGGCATGGAGGGAGAGACGTGTTGCAGAGACACTGCTGAGCGTGCCGAGGACCCATCTGGCACTGCCGAAGCCCTGTCCTAATGAGCCTGGGGACGCCGGGGGGACGTGTGGCCTCCCTGTTTCGTCCACAGACGTCATGGGAAGATTACCGGACAGGGTCTGCCCCCCGGGAGGGTGGGCGTCACGCTGTGGCTCACCAGCTTTGCTCAATTTCCACGCACTGCGGCCACACGCCCCTCGGTCTCCACTTAGTCCAGACAGAAAGCCACAGTGGAGAGACCCTCCGCTTTCTTTATTAGTCCCACGAGAGACAAGCTTTCCTCAGGCATGGCCCATGGCCCCAAGCCCGGGGTCCTGTGTCGTCATCATAGGACCCCGACAATGCAGAGAGGTGACGGCACCGTTGCCCACTCACATCCGGCTGAAAACGCGTGAGCGCTGGGCTCGGGTTTGAGTGTATCAGGATTGCTCTGAAAAACAGCCACCACCAAGTTTTCAATCAGTTCAACTTGTGTCGAATTAGGTCATAATGAAAGCACAGCCTCATGGATGTAAACTGTGGTTTGGCCGACGTTCTAGACACACAGGGAGGATAAAAAGCCTTTCTTCCAGCAGGAAAGCCGTTTTAGGATGTGGTAAGCCACAACGAAGAGGACAATAAGCTCATCTGTCGCTTTTCGAAAACAAGTCTCAGTGATGTTTTAATTTGAAAACGCCCCTGCCCTGCGCTGGGCATGGTGGCCCACTTCTGGCCTCACAAGGCCCCCGGTCCCCTGGCCGAGGTCAGCTCTGTTATCGAAAAATATGAGCCACCCGGAAAACTTTTCCCGGACAAACTGTAAAACGACATCTATGAAGCATTTTAGAAAGAAGTGATTAAATTTGATAAATAACTTGGAGCAGCGGCAGCTGAGGCTCTGACGGGAAGCAGCTCGCGGCTCGGGCCGTGTGGTCTCTGACTCGAGGGTCCGCTCCGTGTACCTGCCCGGCTGGTACAGTCGCCCGCGTATGCGAGTCGCTTGGTGCCCAGGAAATCCTGCAACAGCAGCGAGACAGATATTATGTCGCTTGTACACGTAAAGCGACTAACGCTCCACTGAGCCCCCCGAGGTCACATGGCCAGTTAGCGTCATCGTCATCCTGAGTCGTTCTGACTCACAATCCCATCTTGAAAATCTGAAACCCTCTGCCTCCTCCCCTCCCGTTAAAATCGTGATCCCAAATGCGGGTCAGACTCACGCCGGCCGGCCGTGGAGATGTCAGCCGGTTCCGTTTTCTCGTCCGTGCTGTGCGCTCACGTCCGTGGTCAGTAGTGTGGACGTGACCAGCATGAGCACTTAGAGTGAAACCGAAACCCTCTTCCCTCGGACCCTCGGGGATCATTCTCTGGCTGCAGGTCGGCATGGAGCTGAGGAACGCGGCAGCAGGCCTTCCTGGGACCGGAGGAACTGTGTCATCGATGTGCCTATTGGAAATGGCCGAGGCGTGGACGGGCTACGCCCGTAGCTTTCTATGGGAGAGAAAACCATAGCAACGTAGATAAGAGACGTACAGACTATGATTAAAAACACGTGTTGCTTCACCTAATCAGGACGGGAGTGAAAAATCTCCAAGGAGGACGTCTAAGAGGACCCAGTACAAACGGCGTGAGCGGAAATGCCTAAAGTGATGGTTGGAAAAACGCCGGCGATAACACTGCGTCAGCTCCTGACCACTCGAAAGAGCAGAGAGCTTGTTATGTGGAGAATGAGAGTGAGCGTGGTAATAGAAACATTTCATCGTAGTTCACTATTACACACTCAGCAGTGTTTACCTGTGACTTCCATTAAATCTCCCTGACGACCCTGAGTTGCCTGTATTCGCCCCATTTTATCGATAGGTAACTGGGGACTCGCTAATTTACATAGCTTTGCTAATGTCACTAAACTGATCGAAAGAGGCTCTGACCCCAGAGCCATTTAACTCAGAGCCCATGTTTGGAATCCTGACCCTCTGCGGAGGTTTACGATCGAAACAATTTTTGAGGATTGTGCAGAGAATTTGACAGCGACCCCAGATTTTTTTCCCCCCTCGATAATTTCTGTTAGTCTCGAATCTTCATTATCCGTGATTTATTTATTTGCCTTAAGTTTTTCCCTCCTTAAATAAATGACTCGAAAAGACATAATAAAAGAGGCCTCATCACGCTTCCGTGTAAATTAATTTCTCAGGGGGCTTTGGTTGGAGAAATCAGGGACAGACCCACGAGAGACGAGGGGACTCATTGGAAGGGCTCTCGAGGGGCGAGAAGCTCTGGGAGAAGAGCTTCGAAAGGACGGCGATGAGAAAAATGCGAGGTACGCAGCGCCGCCCACATCGGGCAGGACGGCCGGGCGCTCTGCAGAAACAAACCGTCCATCGCCTCGACGGCTGCGCGCCGCACAAGTTTGGGTCTTATGTTCACATTACGTACTTTTCCTGGGCTGCGAGGTGGGGCTCTGCTCGGTTTTGTCCCTCGCTATTGGATTCGGGTTGATGGCGTAGCCACAATCTCAAACATGTCCATCCCCCAAGGCGGAAGGGGAAGGGCCGTGCGGGTCCCACACAGGCAGCTGAATGCCCCAGCCTTCTGTCCACACCGGTTGACCAGAACTAACCATGGGATGACACCCGACCCCCACGGGCACAGGAAGCACCAACCCGCCATGCGCATAAGCGGTGGGGAGCCGGAAAGTGTCACGACAATGCTAACGGACGTCGGACGTCGTGACATTGAATGCGTCCTGCTATCTTCCTGCTTTTCAGCGTGGTCCAGATTTGTCACCGCTTACCCTCGGTAGCACATCTAACTTTCTAAATGCATTATTCACTGTTCACGTAGCTTTCCAAACTTGTTATCTTTCGGAAGGTCACCTCCTCCTCCATTACGTAGGTGTACCACAGAACCAAAGTTAGTCAAGAACGTGTCTCTCAAACATTTTGGAGGTGAGAAGCGGCACGGCTAATGACGGGTCGCCGATCGTGATGGGAGGGTTTTGTCATCTTTATCAAAGAGAGTCTTGTCTCCACTGCAATTACATTCTTTCCTTATGCATTATCTTATCAGAGGCATTGTATAAGATCTTAAAATTATGAATTTCTGACTGATGTGAATGATTCATCTTATTGTAATTTTCTATGAATATTATGATAGCCAAGAGGAAAGGGAAATTCATTTGTATGCTTTACTTTAGAAAAATCAAACTTTACTTTAAAAATAAATCGTCTTGCCACGAGGTGTGTCTTTTGTGTTCTCCCTCACCTTGACGAGAACGTGATGGACCCTTTCTAATGGGCGGTATCTGAATCATGCTGGAAGATGTCAAAATAAAATGAAGATTTCAAAAGAGAAGAGCTTCCCAAAAAGGTAAATGACATGTCAGTTTTAGTAAGCAAATATTTCATTTTCTGTAAATCACATATACAGATATCATCATCTGCAGTTCGTTAAGGAGAATCGATAATCTTGTTGAGACTAACAGATGTCTATTATGTCCATGCCTCGCGTGGCACACAGTGACCAGGAAATCCAGGATTATAAGAAACCATCTCAGCCGTCCAGGACCTTCCATTCTGGTTAGGAAGAAAAGACAGACGATGTCACAGGTCGGGTTCGCCGGAAGCGGAATCTTAAGCAAGGATTCAGGAGCCACGATCTATCCGTAAAGGACGCGGTCCCGGGAGAAGCCGATGAGAGATTGAAGGTGGAGTGGTTGAGGAATGGCCACACGAGGGTGGGATTTCAGGCGACGTCCCTCAGCGGGTAGCTCCGCGCTGGCCCTGAGGGTCGTTCTGACGTGTAAATTATACCTGGTGGTGGTCTTGACCTGGGGCTTATGCCCTTGAACGTATCAGCCACGGCCCGAGGTGGCTGCATCAAGAGACCATCAACCCCCAGGTACTTCCGGCTCACCCACTCGATCGGGGTGGCACTGGGAGCCCAAAGAAGTATCGCAGGCCGAGGTCACGGAAGGCAAAAGCGCCCAGATGCTGGAACGGGGCACGCGGGGAAGGGATTCAGGGAAATCTCGGAGAAATGCCGACACTGGCTGTTACGGTCCACCCCTGTGTCACTCACACTCACTCACATGAAGCTTACGCTGTCGTGACGCCCTGAAGACGGTGGTGAGTCACCACTGGCGGGGTGGGGGCGCCTGATAGGAGAAGGTTGGTGGGGTGCTCTGTAACCCCCAGGCTATAGCTCGCATCCCCTCCCCCACCACTTACCCCCACGAGAGTCGTTCATTTCCCTTCACGGTTTCACAT
>NW_011888913.1:2806868-2808069 GCF_000151845.1 Pteropus vampyrus | reverse complement strand
TTATACCTGGTGGTGGTCTTGACCTGGGGCTTATGCCCTTGAACGTATCAGCCACGGCCCGAGGTGGCTGCATCAAGAGACCATCAACCCCCAGGTACTTCCGGCTCACCCACTCGATCGGGGTGGCACCGGGAGCCCAAAGAAGTATCGCAGGCCGAGGTCACGGAAGGCAAAAGCGCCCAGATGCTGGAACGGGGCACGCGGGGAAGGGATTCAGGGAAATCTCGGAGAAATGCCGACACTTGCTGTTACGGTCCACCCCTGTGTCACTCACACTCACTCACATGAAGCTTACGCTGTCGTGACGCCCTGAAGACGGTGGTGAGTCACCACTGGCGGGGTGGGGGCGCCTGGTAGGAGAAGGTTGGTGGGGTGCTCTGTAACCCCCAGGCTATAGCTCGCATCCCCTCCCCCACCACTTACCCCCACGAGAGTCGTTCATTTCCCTTCACGGTTTCACATTTCAAATCCGAATAATGCCAAATAGATTCCAAGTTCCAGTCTACGCTTTCTTCCCCCTGCTCTTTGCTGCCTGAGAAAGACTCAGCGTCTGTGTACGCAGGCGACCTGGGTCCACCCGTCCGAACAGAAAAGGGAGCCGGCGAGAAGCAGCCACGATCATAGCACCCATGGCCTGGGGGGTGTGGAGGCAGTGGTTTTAAGGTGGCTGGTACTCATGGCATGTGTACCCTCCACTCCCGAGATCTGTGACACCAAGGGACAGTGACCGAGCCTCACTAGGAGCCCCTGTGGCGACCTTCGACTTCGCTCCTGGCTGGCCCCCTGGCTCTCCCTGTGAGTCTGCAAACTACCTAATTCCTTTCAAAAGTCCTTTTTTTAAAGAGCTCTGACCCTCCAAAGCCTGGACCTACATGGTGTCACTGGAATTCTATGTGACGTGCCATCTGCAGCTTCTCCCATCCCGACAAGGCCAGCTTTCACACGGTTCCTCACGAGGAATGACGGGGCTCCTCCTGGCCCTTGCCAATCCCAGACAGAACGCCGCCCCTCAACTCCCCTGAGCCATCGGCCATGCGGAGAGGCAGACATGCCCGCGGAGGAGAGGCGGGG
The DNA here is from genome assembly GCF_000151845.1 of Pteropus vampyrus. Taxonomy (NCBI): domain Eukaryota; kingdom Metazoa; phylum Chordata; class Mammalia; order Chiroptera; family Pteropodidae; genus Pteropus; species Pteropus vampyrus. The sequence goes on along the minus strand of NW_011888913.1, from coordinate 2,806,998 downwards.
AGGAAGGGGAGACCCAGAGTGTAAGGGTCCCTCCCATCCCGGCCGCAGCGCGAGGCTGCAGAGCTGGGGCAGGAGGGGACGAGAGGCAGGAGACTGGACAGGCTCCGGCCCATGGAGGAGGAGGAGGAGG
>NW_011888913.1:2796148-2805994 GCF_000151845.1 Pteropus vampyrus | reverse complement strand
GGGCTCCATGATTTCAGTTACTTGGGAAATGGAAGTATCTTGGTTCTCCCGGACCCTAGCGTCTGTTGGGGCTGTGACAGGTGGTGCCAGGCTTCCCGCTGGATCTGTTGCTCATCTCTGGGACTGATGTGCTAGACGTACAGTTTGGGGACTGAATCGTGGTCCTCAAAATAAAAAAAAGTTGCAGTCCTCACGCTCAGGCCTGAGAACATGACCTGATTCAGAAACGGGTCATTGCCGATGCCATTAGAGAAGACACAGTCCTACTGGAGCAGGGTGGACCCCTCACCCAACGTGACTAGTGACTCCACGAGAGACAGAGACACAGGGAGCGGATGGCCACGTGACAAGGAAGCGATGCAGCCACAGGCCAGCGCCCGCCGCGGACTGATGGCAGACGCCAGGGACTGGGAGGGAGTGAGGACCGTCTCCCGCAGGTTTCCCAGGAGTCGGGGCCCGCGCGACGCCGACCTCGGGCTTCTGTCCTCCTGAGCTGAGAGACCAGACTTCTGATGGCTTAGCCACTCGGCGTGTGCTCCTTTGCTACAGCAGCACCAGGAAATGAACACGTCCAGAAGTGGACACTTAAGAGCTTCCGGTCATGCAACACATGAGTTCGGACACGTGACCGTGAAAACGCAGTCAGACGATGTTATTTTCCCAGGCTTAATCTGGGTTTTGAGTGAACGATTTCTCTGCTTTTCATCAATTAAATTACATATTGCTCCCGCCTGAATTTTTTGCCCCTAAAAAAATCATTTTTATTCTTCTTGTGGTGTGGGGTTGCAATAAAAGAGGCTGTAAACAGGAAGCAGATGTTAAACAAACAAACAAACAATCGGGACAAACATGATCTTGAACTACCTCCTCCCAAGTTGCTGAGGGAACCGAAGCATCAGTGACAAACCACCATGCCTGGCACGTGGTCCCATCCCACGAAGGTCCAGAACTGCAGGCCGTCCTTCTGATTCCTGTCCCTCTCGACTCCGAAGACCTCATCTCTGAGAGGAAAGCAGAGGTGGACCCTTGCGACAGGATTCGCGAGGTACGGCCTCCAGGTAAAAGAAATCCACGCCGTTTGTGGATCACGGCCTCCCGAGAGAAAATGGAAGAAACGATGCAGAAGACGCAGCCTTCAGGAGGAGCAAAGGAGCACGAGGAGCCGCGAGGAGCACGAGGAGCACGAGGAGCGCGAGGAGCAGGAGGAGCAGGAGGAGCACGAGGAGCACGAGGAGCAGGAGGAGCACGAGGAGCACGAGGAGCGCGAGGAGCGCGAGGAGCCGCGAGGCTGTCTGCGGGCGGCGGAGCAGGAGGAGCAGGAGGAGCAGGAGGAGCATGAGGAGCCGTGAGGAGCACGAGGAGCACGAGGAGCAGGAGGAGCACGAGGAGCAGGAGGAGCAGGAGGAGCACGAGGAGCGCGAGGAGCGCGAGGAGCCGCAAGGCTGTCTGCGGGCGGCGGAGCAGGCGGCTGGAAACAGCCAGACAGGGAAGAGCCGGCGTCTCCCGAGCCCGCATTCGAACCCCAGGCGGCCAGCTGTCTACGCGCTGCCCAAACCGCACTGTGACGGAGATAAACACAGCATTGGAATGAGGCCCGGGGACGTAAAAAGTAGAAAATTACAGTGTGCCTTCGTTTGTAGATGAAGAGCTTCATTTCTTTCTGCATTTTGCTTAAAAAGAACCTGTAAATGAAGGGGTTGACTGACGTTCAGAATAGAATATTCCATTCTCTCCCCTCACTTACCCATCGCCAGTTAGCCAGATGTCCCACTTTTCACACAGACATTCTTAGAACGGGAGTGTGTTAATTCTGGGGCCATTCTCCCGAGCGAGAACGTGAGGAGTTGGGGTGTCTGTGGCTGAACCGAACAGCCTCTCCCCCTGCAGAAGAGGCTCCGGGACCCATAACCCTCGACTGGCTCCTCCTCCTCCTCAGCGCTCTGCCCTCCGTGGCTGGCGGTCCCCATCGGAAGTCTCAATGTTTTGCTGGTTGTCTTCGCTGGGTACCAGACACCGCGGCCCGCAGATTACGGAAGGACTTGCGCTTGGCATGCCCGTGATTTCGTCTGAATTCACACTTGCCCTCCCAGCCGCTCCTCGGCGGGACCGGCTCCCTCTGCTCCGGGGCACTCCTGTCTCTCGCTGCATCACCCCCCCTGCTAAACTGAGTGCCAGACGAGCCGGCACGCACGGGAGGAAGTGTTATAATTGAACAGTTTGGACAATTTGAGACTTAGGGTGCGACGAGCTCTTCAGCAGAACCCTCCTCCCCCCCCTTCACCTGCAGACGCCGTGGGTGGGCTGGGATCTGCATCGCGAGTCACCCACAAAACCCTGCCAGTAACAATTAACGCCCGATCCAAACAGATAGCAGTTCCCTCGAGGTAAAAGAGGAAAAAGAAAAGACCTTACTGAAAATAAGAAAAGACCTTTTTTTCCTGTTTTATTTTTAACCTGACGTGTTGCATAGTACTGAATGTCACCAGATTGTCATTAATGTCACTTTTCCTCATGTTCCATATGTGATGTGACATATCATCTGACTAATGAAACCCGATGAACAATATGTCAACATAAAGAAGCACGCTGGGTCACAAATATGCTTCGGGAACATTAAATCGCAAGGCAATGCATATTGAACGTGTTTTCCATAGGAATAAAATTGAGTAGCATAGTTAACATATCACATTTAGCTATAATACCTCGGAGACCAAAAGAACCAACATGCATTGTCGAATGACCTATAAAAAGCACATTATCAACACCTAGTGATGGCGCAGACAGGCAGACGGATGCGAACCCGTAACGAGAAGGACCGTGACGGGAAATGAGGCTTTCTCTCTCTGAGAAAGCGAACAGTCGTGCGAACGAACAAGCCACATGAATAAAACGTGTTCAAAATAGAAGAAAGAGTTCCCGTTATTTTGATTTAAACGTCACATGACAGTGTGTCCTAACACGCTTCTGTTCTCACAGTGCGCCGGGGAGACGTGGCTCCCCACGAAAGGCCGGGCTCCTGGCCGCCCGGTCCGCCCTGGCCACCCCGCGGGCTGTGCTCCCTGGACCCCCAGGGCCAGCGCCCAGCTGCAGACAGCCACAAAGGTGGCTCCGCCGTCATGGATGCGATCGACCCCCGAGAACCTGCGGGCGAACGTCACCATGAGGCTGAGCCCCCATCTCCTCGCATCGACCCTTCTAGTACCTTCTCAGATCCCGTCCGTTTTCCTCGGCCGTCGGCCTCGCCCTGAACTCGTGTCGAACGGTCTTACCTGCGACTTGATAACAATGTCGCAGGGCGAGCCGCGCGCGGTGAAACTTGCCTGTTCGCCAGCCCGGATGCCTCCACGTTCTCATCTACCTTCTCTTCTCCAGAACGAAGCCTTTCTCCTCTTCGAGGCTCACCCCTCGTGGTCACCTGGAGGGGCTGGAGTTTTAACAGATGAATTCGGGGTGGAGGGACACGCACTTTCAGACCATAACGGGATTTACTGAGGATAACCGAACCTCCGTAGGGGAGTTTTTACACGTAAGACGTCATTAGAGTTGCAGCCAACGGGCCGTGAAACCACGTGGGGAGAGGCCAGTGCTACTCTCTCACACGGTGACCGTGACAGCCCTAAGCCAGGGTGGCTAGGACCGTGACAGCTTTCCATCCCAAACAAGAGTCTTCAATCGCCCCACTGTGGCCAACGCCATCAATGTGCCCGGTCCCCATTCCGGCCAAGGGTCTCATCTCCCTTCTCCACGATGGCCATGGGCTCGACACGTGCAGACGTTCAGAGTCCCCTGTGATCACCGTCTCCACAGACCTCGCCCCCACCACCACGTCCGGTCAGCCCTGCAGCTCTCCCTCTTGCATTTGGTTCTGCTTATTCTGCCTGCTTTGTTTTTCCCCAGAAGCCATGTATGTGGCCTTGGGAGCAGTGTTTCAAATCCCTTTTGTTGGGAAAAATTAATTTCTGCTTAACATCTGCTTGGACAAAACCATAACAATTCTTATGTGCCTCTTATGGATGAATTCTTCGCAATCAGAATGAAAGATATTACCGTTTAATGTTAACTGATGGTCAATAAAGTAGAGGATACATTTGCATATGTTAGAAAGAGAATGAATATTTGTCGAATAAGTTAATTAATGAACGAACGAATGAACACATCCGAGCACCTCCATCTGACTCTAACCAGAACTAAACTACTTCTAAACCCACCCAAAACTTAGATAGGTAGATATATAGATAGACAGATGATAGATAGATGATAGATAGATAGGTGATAGGTAAGTAGATAGATAGATGACAGGTAGATGATAGATAGATAGATAGATAGATAGATAGATAGATAGATAGATAGATAGATAGATAGATAGATAGATAGATAGATAGATAGATAGACAGACAGACAGACAGACAGGTAGATGACAGAGATATTGGAAAACCCTTGATATTTGCTACACAATCCACCCCTCAATCCATGCCAGAAGAAACCAGGCAGGAGAGTTAACTGTGACGAAACAGTCGGCCTGCGATGGACACTTCGCATGTGTTATCTGCTGAATCTTCACAGCAGTGCTCAGAGCGTTTCTCTCGCAGAACCTCTAAGTGGGAGCTGGGACTTGAGTCTAGCTTTGCACAAGTCCACGCCCATGAGCCCCGGGCCCCACCATGGTGCTCCGGAACTGCGAGTTATAATAGTCTCTTAATTGCAGTCCTTTCAACACCATTCTTTTCTCTGTGGCACTATTAATCTGCATTTTACTAAAATTTAAAAAGAAACTCATCGACGAGAGCCATCAGGCACGTTTGGGAGGCTACGTCTGGTTTGGGCGTAGTCCACCAGGTCCTCCTGCTTGTCATTCTGTCACTGAAAAGCCGGGGGGCACACTCATTTGGGGAGGAGACTTTAGAATGGTGACTCAAGCAATTTAGCATGTTGTCCAATGTGCGACTTACCCCACAGTTATCTTTGTGCTTAATGGAATTCCCAGGTGGTTACTATGTGATTATTGGGAAATAATGTTGGGGATTTTGCAGTGAATCCATCAATAACCCACGTCGCCCATACACCTACCACTTGCCCCCATCATTAAGAGAGTGTTGACTTCTATACACTTCTTTAAAGAGAAAAAAAATAAGGAAATCTATTTTAAGTGGTTTTATTTAACTAGAGCTTCGCAAATATGTAAATTCAGATACCTGAGTTTTTGTAAATGATATGCCAGCCCCAGAAGGAAATGCTAGAATTTATGTCAAATCATCATAATGGATACTTTGTTGTTCCAACCAGCTTGAAAACAGATGTATTTACAGTCCCGACAGCTGCAGACCCACTATTAGAAGCCAGATTTGTACTTCCTATTACATTTGTACTTCCTTGGTTAAATCCCAGCTCCCACTCTTGAAACAGAAGTAATAAAGTAAGAGAAGAAAAGCTACATTCAAATGGCCAAGAAACCGAATATCACATTTTTATCTGAGAATAAAATTATAAAACCTTGAAAGAATTGGCAATTCACGAACATGAAGAATTCCAGTTTTCTGGGGTAAAACTACTTGATACCATGTTATAAATAGTGGCAATTAATGATTTAATACCCTCTTGCTCAAAGGAGAAAGGGGAGCCCTCCCCACTAAGTTATAGCAGAAATCCCAGACAGTGCAGTTCTAGCCACCTTCCTCACCTGAAGGCTCCAGGTAACCCCGTGTCCTTTTATTTTATAGTAATTAAATTCTTAGCTGGGTTCGCGATTATTCAGAATGAAAAGCGTGTCTCCCGCCCACGTTTCGGTGAGGTGTCCCACACGCAGATGTTCAGGCCAAAGGAACGTGGCGGGAATAAAGAATGGGACCTCCTGCTTATCCCCTCGTTCGGCTCTGGGACGCAGACACGGTGGCAACAAAGGGTGGGCCACGGGGACCAGGGCCATGAGGGGCGAACCACGTGGGGACAGCGGAGCAGCGAGGTACAGCCTGCCCCCGGCGACGCCACAAGTGGAGCCTGCATCAGCCTGTGACCCGACGTGGGCCAAACGCCGCCGTCTCGCGTAACCCGCTGCTATTTCAGATTTCAGTCGCACGTTTACGAACCGGCACCCTCATCAACAAAAGCGCACGTCACGAGTGCGATTCTGGAGCAAGCTCTGTGACGGAACGGTAAAGATCGTTTCCCCACCTCCCCGTGTCCCCAGCACCTCCAGGAATTCTCAGAAGCAGCTTCCCGACATTCAGGAATGTGTTCACATGTGCACATTTCACCTTCCTAGGTCAAAGTTCACTAAAAGTTTAAAAACTTTTAAACTCTGTGTCACGGTCCCAGCTGGTGAACGACACAGATCCATCTCCGCTTCTTTGTGCTGATACGTTCTTTTACCTTTTGGGAGTCCAGTAACCTCAAGTGGTTCACCGGCGGAATCGGACATCTCAAATCATCTAGGAGCTTTGCTAATGCACAGAGAGCTCTGAAAATATTCTCCATCATGTTAAAAAGCTCAAAGGAGAGGTTCATGCCGCTTTGTAAAAAAATGATAACCTGGATGACAACCGAAGACAGCATTTTCTAAACCAAATGTCCGGACGCACGGTTGGTACCCAGTGCCCAGAGCTGGAGACACAGGCCACAGCCTCACATGATGCTCCAAGCACGTCCCTCGGGCTGACAGTGCTTTCGAGGCGGTCTTTCTGTCCAGAATCCGGGCTCTGCTCCGAACACTAGACTGCACCCCAGGATGGTCGGCTCACTCACTGATGTTCCGACGCCATCGGAAGCTGTGCCGTGTGGGAAAAAGGAGTTGCATGTTGCAGACATTTGAAACACCTCCCGAAATCACCTAAAATGAGGGGTCGGACTTTCTGAAGGATACGCACATCTAGAGTCGTGCAGAGAAGGACAAAGAGTCCCCCAGTTTGCAGGCCTCCCTGAAGTCAACTCCTTAATGCTTTTTCTGCCCCACCTTCCAGCGGTGATGCAGAGTCCACGCGAACGGAGAATAAAATGAGGCAAGCAAATTTATTCTCACTTATGGGCCGGAGCCAGAGCCTGAATGACTGCAGCAATGGCGTTTTCTTCCCTCGGGGGCCCCCTCCGGAGTCGCAAAGATCTCACTCTTAGGAAATTTCTCTTATAATTCAGCATAAATTGTCCCTTGCTGAATTCCATCGCATCATTCCTAGTTAGATGTCCTTGGACTACCTTAACAACGAATCCTCGTCTCGGAGCCTGTCCATTTCCAGGCAGGAGCGGGGGATGGAGAGCGGAAGAGAAAATGGGGGGACGATGAGGAAGGATGGCGTCCAATCCACCGATTCTGCCCTGGCTGGTGTCCAATCGACGAACGCTTCAGCCGCAAACTGTTACATATGGACACGGACGGCAAAGTGATTAACAGCGGGACCGGGTTATCTCAGAAAAATATTTAATACTCAGCTAACCTTGACACCTACCTCTTCGTAATTTCTCTGTAAGTGAGATAGGTCAAAATCATAAAGCTGGAGACTCAAGATACAGGGGAGATAAAGTCGATGATTAAAGATGTCCGCGTGCAGTCAGCGGCTAGGATGTAGGCACCACACACGAGACACCAAAGTGCGAACCCCGCGTTTATGTGGGGAAATAGAAACGCGCGGCCATAACCCAGCCACGTCTGATGCTACAGAAAAAGATGGCGGAAAAGAAGGCTCATCAGGTCGCCTCGGACGCCTGACCTTGTGCCTCCCACACTTCCCTTCCAGCCGGGTCGGAAGGTTCTTCGCCATGTGACATCCACAATACACACAGTGCTGAAGGGAAATAGATTTCTCCGTGGTCTTACCTTATAACCAGAGGAGACTCTTAGAAGAGACATTCCAGGCAGAGCTTTCTTGAGAGGAAACTGGCTTTTCCCACTGACAAGTAAACGGTCTGGCTTTAGGCCAATGTACCGTGCCGGTCTGAACGCATCGCATCTCGATGCCCCCGTTCCGAACGCATCGCATCTCGGTCCCTCTTCCTGCCTCGAGATGGGCCCGGTGTTCCGTCAGGACCCGTGTCCATTAAACAGCAAAAACTAAATATGCAAATTCTCTCCCCGTTCCAGGCACGAAGCCTGAAAACGTTGTTGTTTAGGAAAGTGCTGACCATGGCACATTATGGATTAACGTGCCAGGCACCGAGGTTTGAAAACTTATATCTGTGTTTATTGTATAAACGCCCCCGAATGAATTGAAAAACTAGAAGGGGGAAAAAGCAAAATCGGTGATTCCGTGATTGCTAAGGTTGCCGACACCCAGTTTCTGCCTCGCTGGCTCCGCCAATGCTGCCAGGCTTTGCACACACGTGCACACGCATGGGCACGTGCACATGTGTGCACAGGCACACACTCACGCATGCACATGCACGCACACATGCACGCACATGGTAAAGCAGAGAGCAGACGTGTCTTAAAGCAACAACCAGGGATACCGGTCCTTCCGGTCGAGGCTTCCTGGCCTACTTCATCGCAAGCTCGCTGATTCCAATCATCCCGTTTCCACGGCATGTCCACCATCTTTCCGCGACTCCGGATGGGGCTCCGCCGTGAGCCAGGCACCAGCGGGCTCTGCGGATACCACAGCAGGGAAGACGGATCCGACCACTTCGGCCTGAGACCACTCGCCCTGGGGCGCTGCGGCTCTGCGAATGTGGCCGGGAGCGGCCGCGCGCACGAGCTTGTCAGAAACGCACGTCCTCGTGCCCACCCCACACCTGCCAGCGTCAGAGTTTCCGGCCGTGGGGCTCGAGAAGGCTTCACACGCTCTGCAAATGATTCTTAGCACGCGAAGGTTGACAAGCGCCGGGCCCATGATGCCAGCGCTTTAATAATGGGCACGCCCGGCTCGGTAAGTTGCTACGTGGCATGAATGTGGTACCCCGTTTTGTAACAATGGTTCTAGCCTCGCCACGTCCCGAAGGCCTGGCCGTTTCTGGACGAGAGTTAAGCGGTGGTTCGGTTCTCTGAAATTAGATCAGCAAACGATCCCAGACAATATTTAAAAACGTTTTCGTTTTGATCCTGTGGTAAAATCGGCTACACGTCTCTGCTGAAGATCTGTCACACTTCCCCAAGAAGCCGGCCCAGGGAAACAAAGTTCTCGTCCACCTGTGATCACGTTACCGTCAGTCTTTAAAAGGAAAAAAAGCTGGTTAGGTGCTGAGCACATAGGCGATCGCAGCGCGAATCGTCTTATTGGAGGCGAAGCTGCTGGTTCATCGCGGAGTGATGCTCCCCCTTGCCTTCACTGGTGACAGATCGATATGAAGCTGGCGGTTCCGAGTCCCAGGTAAAGACCTTTCCCAGCAGGAAGGATGAAATCCAAGGTTTAGGAAGCGAGGAGCCCGAGACCCTTTGTGAAATACGCCTCGCAGGAAAGCGAGGGTAGAGACTGGGATCTTTTTAATGTCTGTTCTGAACGTAAGTTTCGAGAGTGTCTCCACCCGTCTGCCTAGCGGTCTCCGGATCTGGGGGTACGGTGGGGGTGAAACACAGCGACTGCGTGACCTCCACCTTGCTCCGAGCGTCCGCTCTGTGTGTCGACTCCTTCCCGCACCAGTAAACTGGACTTTTCTCCGAGGACACCCAGAGACGGTCTTTCCTCTTCCGAGAACCCAGTCCGAACACGAGCAGCTTTTACTCATCCTCGGTATGCGGCGGACTCGTGCCCCTTCCCTCCCGATCCTCGCCCCAGGCCAAGAAGTGGGTGCTTCCACCCTCACGTCGCGGTCGAGGGAACCGAGTCCCAGACAGGAGCATCATCTTGCGGGAGACAAAGCGAATCAAGTGTCAGAGGGGCTGGGGACCGGGTCATCGGGCCCGGCGCTCTGCTGCAGCCGCGACCG
>NW_011888913.1:2780829-2796093 GCF_000151845.1 Pteropus vampyrus | reverse complement strand
TTTCCACGGCATGTCCACCATCTTTCCGCGACTCCGGATGGGGCTCCGCCGTGAGCCAGGCACCAGCGGGCTCTGCGGATACCACAGCAGGGAAGACGGATCCGACCACTTCGGCCTGAGGCCACTCGCCCTGGGGCGCTGCGGCTCTGCGAATGTGGCCGGGAGCGGCCGCGCGCACGAGCTTGTCAGAAACACACGTCCTCGTGCCCACCCCACACCTGCCAGCGTCAGAGTTTCCAGCCGTGGGGCTCGAGAAGGCTTCACACGCTCTGCAAATGATTCTTAGCACGCGAAGGTTGACAAGCGCCGGGCCCATCATGCCAGCGCTTTAATAATGGGCACGCCCGGCTCGGTGAGTTGCTACGTGGCATGAATGTGGTACCCAGTTTTGTAACAATGGTTCTAGCCTCGCCACGTCCCGAAGGCCTGGCCGTTTCTGGACGAGAGTTAAGCGGTGGTTTGGTTCTCTGAAATTAGATCAGCAAACGATCCCAGACAATATTTAAAAACGTTTTCATTTTGATCCTGTGGTAAAATCGGCTACACGTCTCTGCCGAAGATCTGTCACACTTCCCCAAGAAGCGGGCCCAGGGAAACAAAGTTCTCGTCCACCTGTGATCACGTTACCGTCAGTCTTTAAAAGGAAAAAAAGCTGGTTAGGTGCTGAGCACATAGGCGATCGCAGCGCGAATCGTCTTATTGGAGGCGAAGCTGCTGGTTCATCGCGGAGTGATGCTCCTCCTTGTCTTCGCTGGTGACAGATTGATATGAAGCTGGCGGTTCCCAGTCCCAGGTAAAGACCTTTCCCAGCAGGAAGGATGAAATCCAAGGTTTAGGAAGCGAGGAGCCCGTGACCCTTTGTGAAATACGCCTCGCAGGAAAGCGAGGGTAGAGACTGGGATCTTTTTAATGTCTGTTCTGAACGTAAGTTTCGAGAGTGTCTCCACCCGTCTGCCTGGCGGTCTCCGGATCTGGGGGTACAGTGGGGGTGAAACACAGCGACTGCGTGACCTCCACCTTGCTCCGAGCGTCCGCTCTGTGTGTTGACTCCTTCCCGCACCAGTAAACTGGACTTTTCTCCGAGGATACCCAGAGACGGTCTTTCCTCTTCCGAGAATCCAGTCTGAACACGAGCAGCTTTTACTCATCCTCGGTATGTGGCGGACTCGTGCCCCTTCCCTCCCGATCCTCGCCCCAGGCCAAGAAGTGGGTGCTTCCACCCTCACGTCGCGGTCGAGGGAACCGAGTCCCAGACAGGAGCATCATCTTGCGGGAGACAAAGCGAATCAAGTGTCAGAGGGGCTGGGGACCGGGTCATCGGGCCCGGCGCTCTGCTGCAGCCGTGACCGCCTTTCTCTGCAGCTCCAGCTCTCGTCCTGCATTTCTTGACAGTGGACGTGGCCGTAGCACTGTGCAGAGGCCTCGGCCGTCCACGCTGCCGTCACTGGGTGAAGACGGCTTCTCGAACGCCGGCGTGTGCACGGGTTCAACAACACAGACCACACTGCCGGAGGTACTTTACCCTCGTCACTCACGGACGGGAGCACCGTCGAGTCCCTGTCCAGTTCTCCAAAGTCGCCTGGACGCTGAGTTGGCACATGTCGAAGCGTTGCTCCCGGAGCAAACTCTGGGCTGAGTTCCCGCAACGCCCCGGGCCCGGCGCTCGCCCGACGAGGCCACATGCGCCCTGCTCCGCGTGTGTTTCTGCGTGAAGACCTTGTTTAACGCCGTCGACCGTAGCTCATCTAACGAGCCTCACGGCCGGCCTGGGAGCACTAGGCAGCACTTCACCCTGCGTTTGGGGGACAATTTAAACGCCAAAATCGCCAACAAAAACCTGGGACTACAGAGAAGCTTTACCGGGTAGATGAATTTGCAAATATGGTGTCCGTGAACGTGAGGTTCAACTCATTCCCAACTTACTCTGCCGCTCGGCGGATGTCTGCAGGACGCACGGGTGACGCACGGGTGACTCCCGTGTCCCCAGGTCTGAAGAGCGCGTCTCCAGGCTCCTTTGCTGGGCATCTGCTGTTCAGTTAACGTAGCCGCCCCCCCGCCCCGCCACACGCACACACTCTGCGTCCGGACGTCTCTGCACCTTGCTCTCCACGTGTCTGGACCGCTGCCTGGCACTCCCGGCCCTCCGCTCCCCCTTGCTCCCCTTTATTTGGGGGCTCCCCTCGCTGAGCGGTCCTTCTGAGCATCTCAGTGCAGCACGCCCCTGCATGGTGATGCCTTCAGCTCCAGGCACGATTCACAAGGCAGCCAAGCCAGCCCGCACGCCCCGGCCCGCACGCCCCGGCCCGCACACCCCGGGCCACTCGCCACCGCTCTCCGCTCACCTTCCTCGTCCGCTTCCCAGCCTCTCACGCCACCGGAAGTTTCGCAGTTCGCAGTTTATTCATCTGCTGTTTTCATGCTTCTGTGGCGGGCACCTGCCTGAGCTGGCTTCCAAGATTTCCGCCTCCCTGAGTGGACGGGGCCTGGGAATGCGGGGGCATTCGCTCCCCGGGTGGGGTGAAAGCAGCGATGGGGTAGCCACAGCTGTCTTAGTGACCCAGAGACGGATTCCCTCGCGGGCTTCACTGCCACGTTGTAAGGAAGCCACGTGTCAAGACCTGGGGGCAGTGGGCAGAGCCGAGGGTGATGGCCAACAAGAAAACGGGGAACTCGAGGGATCAGCCACGTAAGGAACTGAGTTCTCCCAGCACCCCGAAGTGTCCTGGAAGAGGACCCTAATGAGGACATGGCCCCCCAAGGCCACGCTGTCAGCCCAGGGGACCCCGAGCGGGGAGCACGGGTGACCAGCGCCCCGACTCCCGGCCCACAGCACTGCAGATGACATGTGGATTTTGCTTTTGGCCACGAAGTTTTCGATATCGAGACGCAGGGGAAGACACCCCTTCCACGGGGGTGCAAGCTCCACACGCCGGGGCGCCCGTCCGTCTCGGCACCCGCGGAAGCGCAGGGCGTGCTGCTGGTACTCGAGACAAGGACGGGCGGGGCTGCTGGCCTGGCAGACGCCGTCCCGTGGCGGCCGGCGGGAGTCCAAGACCCCGGGGTCCCCCCTGCTGTCACCTCCTGTCCCTCTGGGTGTGACATGCTGTCCCTCGGTGAGCGTTGTCTCCAAGCCCGGGTAGAACTCAGTGCTCGGATGTGGGTGACCTGGCAGGGTCACCTGCTGGATCGGGGGCCAGGACGGACGCCGGCTGCCTCTTCTGTGTTCAGCGCTGCCCAGGGCGGGCTCCCCGCCCTCACCCGTAACCTGCGCGGCCTGTCAAGGAATTCTGTCTAAATAAACCCAGCACCTGCCCTGGGAGCCTTATGTGGACAGCTGTTCATACAGTGACATTTTCTGCATCGTTGAATCTGTGCAGATAAACTCGAGTGCAACCTCCCTCCTGAGCTGCACGTGCGTTCACCCGTCCGCCTCCGGGGTACCTGTGCCCAGACGTCTCACAGGCACCACACATTCGACACGACCAACCCTGACCGGCCATTTCCTTCCTCAAACGGCCTTCTCCAGGGTCCCGCAGCTCACCGCATGGCCCCTGTGCCGAGTCGTCCAAGCCATAAGCCTTGGAATCGGAACCACCTCTGAACTGCCCCCCAGCCCCGGTCTGATCCTTCGGGCACTCACAGAGTCAGGCCTGTCTCCTCCCCCTCAGGGACATCGGACCCGCCACTCTGCTCCGGAAGCTCGGAGGACGGCGTGGGCGCGAGGACGCGGGGCGCGGGCAGCGCGGGGGGCGCGGAGACGCGCGGGGCGCGGGGCGGGGCGGGAGCTGCGGCGGGATTTCCGGACGGAATCGGGGAATCTGGCCAGGAAGGCGGTGGCTCCCCGGACGCGGGAGCCTCAGAGGAGAAAGCCGGGCAGCGGCCACGGCCAGAACGAGCGGCAGCGGCGGGGCGCTGGGGGCGCGCGTGTCCTCGCCGAGCGGGAGGCCAGGCCGGATTCGGTGTTGGCGCCGCGGGCAGCCGAGTGGCACGATTAGCAGGACTCACAGAACAAGAGCAGCGCGTGGGGAGGCCGGGCGCGTGGACGTGCGCGCGGGTTACCGCGCAGCTCCCAGCAGCCGAGGGACGAGGGACGCGGCCGTCGCCGTGACATCTGCCGAGCGCTGTCTACAGCCCGGCGGCACGGGCTTCAGGGAGACGATCTGCCCCGCTCCCCACGGCCCGCCATCTGCGGCAGGCACTGATGTCGCCCCCACTTTGCAGACGAGGAAGCCGAGGCTCCGAGAAGTTACGCGTGCTGAGCCCGCACTCGTCGCCCCCAGGCCCCGCGGCCTCACATTGAGGGTCGTGGGGCCCCAGCGTCGCGAGAGCCTGTCCGGCAGGGGCGCAGCCCGTCCTGGACTCCGGCACCTGCCGTTTCTCAGGCAGCCCCCGCCCGTGTCCCCTCCGCCTCCCGGCCGCAGCGCCCTGAGCTGGAGCCGACAAATGTGCGCTTCCCTGACCTGCGTCCTCAGTTTCTCTTTAATGCCCTCCCTTTCGTTTTCTCCTCTGGGAAATCGGGAGGAGTCGAGGCCCGCCCCTCTGCGTCAGGTGCGGAAGGGGAGCGTTGAAAAATGTGAGGGTCACATTAATACCCTCCAAACAAATGCGCACGTCTCCCCAACGTCTGAGAACCGCTCTAGAAGGAAAGGAAGACACGGGCTGTGCCACCGGGCTGTGTCATCCTACAGATGGCGAGCGGGCGGATGGCGTTTAAGGAAAAGGGGCTTCTTTGTTTTGTCGTGGATAATTGGTTTCCAGGAATATTTATATTCGTAGAAACAGAGCTCGTTATCTCTTTGAGATCATCAAGAGGGGAGTCTCGTGTCCCAAGAAGACCCTCTGTTCTCCCCACGCTAAATGCTACGGGGTCTCCCAGACTCCCCACTGGGCTGCTCCCACCCCAGGGTGTCGACAGCAGAATGCAGAAGACCAGACTGGTCCGGGAGCTCCGCCTACCCTGGCTGCGTCCAGCTCCGCATCCTTCTGGGGGCTTCCCGGGGTGGGGGGAGTATGCCGTGTTCTTGCACATCCTGCTGCCCTTGACGAGACTGTCCCAGTGAAGCCACGTGCGCGTTATACAGTCCGAATCGTGAGAACGCCCACCCTCCCATCTGGCCAAGGACTCCACCCGCTCCCTCACCGAATAATCGAGAGACAGAATGAGGGGCAGAATCCAGTAAGGATGCAGACTAAATCAGCGGAGGGAGAGAGAAAGCCCGTTGCTTTGTTTGTGCTTTACTCGTTTGGGTGGTTTGATGTCGTTGTTTTTTGAAATGCACTAATTGGTGAAACGGGGCCAGGCGTGTGTTATTCTGAGATTTGGAGAAATCTAAGTCTGTCACCCCGGTGAAATTACAGAGAAAGCAGGGCGCACACGGCGAGCCATCGTTAGTGACTCCTCCCGCCTGTGTGCGTAATTCCAGATCGAACATATTCACGTTATTAACTTTTTAAAGTTTATTAGTCTCGGAGCTAATGAACTCATTCACCCTTGACAAGCGCACACGGCGCCCTAATGAGCCGTCTGTGGATGGGCAGTGAAGTGAGAGCAGCCCAGGGGCGATGCCAAATTCTGCCTGGCTGGCGTGGCTGGAGGGACGAGGTCACTTCCAAAGAGAAGCTTGGACGCCGCCTCACGACACTGCATGGACCTGGCTCTGCCACTTGGCCACTAAGTGACCTTGGACGAGTCTCCTGCCAGAAGAGAGGACCGGCACATCCGCGCACCCCCACGTCTGCGAGTAATGATGCTCCTCCCTCCCCCAGGGCACCAGCCCCGCCCACGCGTCATCGGCATTCTGGTACACGACACCGCGTGACATCTTACGGTTAGATACCTGCCTAGTGAGACGGAGGCTCATTCTCTACAAACAACGTTAGAGCTTGGCTCCTCACGAGTTGCCACTCCACAGGTCATGGGTTTTAACTCCTGACCTGCTAGAACAGCGCCCGCGTCGGCGTCGGGATGAGTGTCCTAACCCGCGTTGGTTTGTGTCAGACAGGTGACCGAGCACCGAGCACGCTGCGGGAGGTAGAAAATGGAATGACCTTTTAAAAAAATCTAAGAAACTCTCCTTTTCTCTCAATTATCAGTTTTGAAAAGTAGCCTGAACACGGGTGCTTTCTGTCTGGAGGTTTCTGAACTGCGAGCGTTAATTCTCCGCGGTCAACTTCCTGTCTTCGTGCAGTGATTTGTTGTTGTTGTTGTTGTTTGTTTGTTTTTCGCTTTTTCTTTTTTACTTTACCTCAGACCTTTAAAATTGTACATCAGCTAGAAAGTCCGGATGTTTTCTCCCCAACGCTTCATGGAAAGAGATTGCTTTATTATTGGGCAAAAGCAAAAATAATAATCATGAAAAGCCTTTGCTTCTGGACTGCATAAATTATCTCCAGTTTCCCTCATTATTTCCCTCTGCAGGGTATAAAGAGATCGCCCGTGGTAAAATACGTCCCAGTACAAAACAAATAGAAAACAGTTTAAACCGGCGAGGTATTTACCTTTCTTATTTTTAAAAAAGTCATTTTAATCCTATTAAAGGTAAATTATATTACCTGTTGTGCAAGCACAGATGAACGAAACATTTGAAGCATGCAGTTAATTGTGATACCGAGCGACACATAATATTTATGCTCCTCTTGTATAGCCTGGACCGTTTCTCTTTCGCTAACCGTGAGTCACGTACTGATTGAAGTCTTGAAACTGGTGAGGATGGACCCACAGGCACATCTGCAGTGGATGCTCCATTCTATAGATAATTAATGGTACAAGAAATAGCCATTGTTTATTCTTTTATAGTCTTAATTTCACATAGAGGGAAAAATTCTCTACCCCAATCCTTTCATTTCAATTCTCCATTTCAGCATATTTATTAACTGCCCACACGGGCACAGCAAAGCTGGGAGTTTGTGAACGAATTTATGTATAGAACAGCTGTGCCTTCGCGAGGCTGGTGGGCTTTTAAAAACTCCAAGACGTTCATGAAAACACCAGCTTCAAACCATCTAAATAAGTCAGATGTTTTAGACATTAGGATGTACTCCTGTACATTTGGAATAAAAGATAAAATATTGGTGAAAATTAGTGAATCATATTCCTGTTTGATGCCTACACCGCGCCATAGCCCAGCTAAGGTGGAGAAATAGGAAACGCAGTTCGTCTCCGCCTGGCTTGCCACTCACGGGTGGTCCAACTCCAGGAGGACTCTGGACGTTCACTCTCGATGGTCAAGCCTGTGAGCACCCATCCACTGGTGCACCCAAGTAGAGTCTCAAGCAGCAGAATACAGCTCCTCCCTTTTGCACGTAAAAAAGAATCTGAAATCATCACAACTGTCCCCACCACATGGCTCAGTAATAGCTCTGGACACCCAACTGTCTCCTATCAGAGTCCCAGCGAACCTTCTGTTGTTTCCAGCAGTGGTGACATGTTTGATCTGAACTACCCCGTTTTTAACTCTGTGAGGCATGTAGGCATTTTGCTAACACTTGGGCTTCATAATGACTTGCATTCCCCAAAAACGAATTGAAGAGCAATCCCGTTGGCTATGGAAGTATGTGATTGACCATAAGACATTCCTACTAATAGATGGTATCTTAAGATGAGGAGCCAATATAACCCTACAAATAAGAGTTTTTACTCACCTATTATTATTCTTTAGATTTCCATTAGATTAAGATTAATTTTTATGTCATAACATAATGTCACAAATATCTGTGATTTGCAATAACGAGAGCTATCGAGCTGATTGAACACCTGCTATATGCAAAGTGCTTTGCATATCTCCTCATTTATCCTCACAATAAATGTGCAAAGTCAGCATCAATATCTCGTTGGTCGAAGCAGAAACTGAGGCTCAGAGAGACTAAGTAATTTGCTGAAAAAGTTGAAGAACCATAAAGCAGATGCAAGTAGGTATTTGGTCCTTACCATCATCCAGTTCCCATTTATAATTGAATTGTTTGGTGCTATGAGATTAATACACAAATATTGACAACTTAGTAAGAGCATTTAAATCTGAATTCAATATCCATTATGACTTAGAGAAATCATTTGACCAGACTTCATTTAGCTACGAAATATTCAGAACATTTCATTTAACTTTCAAATGATAATTAGGCACTTTTTTTTTTTTTTGCTGAGGTATAATTTACATTTTCTGAAATGCACAGATCTTAAGTGTACAGTTTGATAAGCTTTGACAAATGCATATGTCTATGTGACCCGAGGCTCTATTAAAAGAAAAAGCATTTCCATCGCTCCAGAACATTCTGTCATTTCTGCTCCCGGTCAGTCCCTGCCCATCCACACAGCCTGTCCGCACAGGCAGCTACTGTTCTGACGTCTGTCGGATGGTTCTGCTTATCCCTAACTTTATGTGAAATCATAGAGTATTGTGTTGGTTTTCTATGACTTCTATAACGAATCATCACACATACAGCCAGCCGCACTCACCTGTTTGTGTGTGCTGAGTTCTGTACAATTTTATCACGTGCGTATAGGTCCCTGTCCACAGTCAAAATTCTGAACAGCCCACTGCCACAAGGATCCCTTTGTGGCCACAGACTAACCACAGCCCCCCACCCAATTCCCTTAAAAACATTATAGAGATGGAATCGTACGGTATGTAACCTTTTGGGTTGTTTTTTTTTTCACTCAGCCTAATTACCTGGACATTCAAGTTCTCATGTGTATCAATATTTATCTATTTTATTGAGAGGTATTTCATGGTATGTGTGTATCACGATGTGTTTAGCCACACGCTCCTTGAAGGATATCTGGTCTGTTCCCAGTTTGGGGTCATTAAAAAATGGGAACATGAATATTTGCCTATAGGTTTTTGTGTGAACATGTTTTTGTTTCTCTGACATCACTGCTGAAAACTGCAAAGGTGTATGGTAATTGCATGTTTCGATTTTTTAAATGTTTTTGTAAAAACTACGAAGCTTTTCTCCAGAGCGGCTGCAGCATCTTCCATGCCACTGCTGAGGCCTGTGCGAGTCACGTTCTCACGGGCATTCAGGTTGTCGCGACTTTTCTTCCTTAAATGTATCTTTATTTTAAAAGCTCAACGGTGCTCCCTTTTGCAGTTAAAGAATGACGTGGACCTAGTAAAAACTTCCGTGGGTTTACACCCTGGCATTGAACCATAACGATGTGAAGAGACGAGCAAAGAAAGATCCTGCCACCATTTCGAACGCTCGCCTTTGATTGGCAGGCGGCGAGCTCTCCTTGCGGCTTTCGCGTCTCTGTGATGCTCAGTGAGGTCGAGTGTTACTTAATATGCTTGTTTGCCACTGGGTGTATTCTCCTCAGGGAAAGATCTGTTCGTGCCTTTAGCCCGTTTTCTAATTGGAGTATTTACCTTTTTCGTGTTGAGCTGTGAGAGTTCTTTCTATCGGTAGCTTCTAGTCCTTTGTTGGTTGTGTGATTGACAAATATTCTCGAACAGACTGTAGCTTGTTCTTCCAGTCTCTTCACATGGGCTTTCGAAGAACATTTTTTATTATTATGATTTTGATGAGGTCCAATTAATTGATTGCTTTCCTTTTATGAACTGGGCTTTTAGTGTCAAATCGAAGAAATCTTGGCCTGTATGTACCTCGATTCTAAAGATTTCTTCATATGTTTTTTCTAAAAGTTCTATAATTTTTTGTATTCTATTTAAGTCCGTAATTCCTTCTGAGTTAATTTGGGTAAATGTGACCACCAGAGTCCCCACACATTACCAACAGCCCCCTGGAGGGGACAAAACTGTTGCAGTTGAGAGTCACCAACTGACACAAGAAACGAAGACCGTGGAAATGGTCAGTGTGTCGGAACACATCAGAGATGGCTTTCTCATCATTTAAATCTTTTTAAAAGGTGCGACTATTTCAAACAAAAGTGATAATGAAGCCGAGGATTTAAAACCTGTGTGGAAATAAAATATATAACAACAGCAGTACAGGCCGAAACGAAAGAAATAAAATTGTACTCTTGTAAGGTTCTTGTACCATATGTGAGAGGATGAAATATCATTGAAGGAAACTTTTGTACGTTAAAGACGGGTCCCATGAACACTACCGCAACCGCGAACCCAGCAAAGCGTTATAAGAAGCCACCAAAGAGATAAAATGGAATAATAAAAGTGCCTATATAGTCCAAAGACAGAGAAATACAAAAAAAAAAAAAAAAAAGGGGGAACAAAGGATAAATGGTAGAATAAAAAAGAAATAGCAAGATGATAGATTTAAATTCAACCATATCGGTAATTATATTAAGTATAAACGTTATTAAAACTCCAATGAAAAGGCAGAGATTGTCAGATCGGATACATATATTTAAAAAACCACCTAGATTCTGCCAACAGGAAACTCAGTTTAAACATAAAGACACAAATTGGATAAAAGTTTAAAAATGGAGAAAGTTACACCGTAAAACATTCATTTTAGAAATGTTCAAGTGGCTATGTTAATATCAAAGTAGTTTTCAGAGCAAAGATTTTTCAGAGGTCGTCATTTCGTAATAACAAAAGGATCAATTCATCAAGAAGACGTAAGTCCCTAGATGTTTATACATCTAGTAACAGAGCTTCAAATAGCAAACGCTAATAGAACTGCAAGAAAAAATAGACAAATCCGCAATTATAATTGGAGATCCAATACTATCAACTAAATTGACCGAATCGCTATCAACAAGAGAAGAGTACATATTTCCCCCATTACACGCACACGTTTATTAAGAAAGACCAAATTCTGGTGCATAGAACAAACTAGGAAGAGCAGAGAACCTCCTCATGCTGACGAAGCATATTAATTTAAAAGATATAGCTGATTCTGCCGGACAGCCGAAGAGACAGCGCTTCTCCCTAAGATGGGTACCAGGGCACGATGCCCACCCTTCTCATGCCTAGTCAGCATCATACTGGAGATGACAGTGATGAAGCAAGGAAAAAACAGAAGGCATTCTAATCAGAAAGGGAGAATTAAGACTATTCGTATTTGCAAATGACATGATAATATAGATAGAAAGTCCTATAGAATTTCCAAAAGAAAGCCTACTAGAACTAATAAGTAAGTTTAGTCAGGTTGTGGAGTACAAAATAAATACACAAAAATCAATTGCATTTCTCTATATTAACACATATTGGAAATTAAAATTAAAAAACATTTATAATAATATCGAAAATATAAAATACCTAAGGATTAGTCTGACAAAGTTGTGCCGGATGAGTACACTGAAAAGTACCATATACTGCTGAGAAAAATTAAAGAAGTTATCCATTTAAAAAGGAGAGAGAGAGAGAGAGAGAGAGAGATACAGCATTCAAAACAAAATATCAGCAGTCTTTGGTAGAAATAGACAAACGGTTTCTAGAAGCTTTACACCACCTGAGTTTAAGACTTACTATAAAGCTAGAGTAATCAAAAGAATGTGATATCGTGCTAAAGATAACAAACAGGGCAATGAAACAGAAGAGTCTATAAATAGACATACACATCATTGACTGATTTTTAACCAGGTTACAAGGAAATTCGGTGGAGAAAAAACAATTTTTGTTAGCAAATGCTGCCGGAACATTGGAGAGCCATATTATATATACAAAAAAACCTTATTGTCATACCTTAGAAAACATTCAAAAATAAAAAAACAGATCATGAACCTAAACATAAAACCTAAAATTATAAAATTTCCAAAAGAAAGTATAGGAGACAATCTTTGAGCCCTTGGGCTAAGAAAGATTTCTTAAGTACAATACCGAACGCATGATCCATAAAGGAAAAAAATGTATATTAGTAAATTCGATTCATAAACATGAATAGCTTCAGGTCTTCAAAATGCATTGTTTAGAGAATTGTTAGACTACACAAAAAAGTTAGCTATTTTCGAATTATATAACTGATAATGGTCTCATTATCCCTAATATACTTAAAAAATAAAACTTACAAAAACTCAATGACAAGAACACAGACAATCCAATTTAAAAGAACGGCAAAAGATTGCTACAGATACTTTGTGAAAAAAGTTAAGCAGATGCAGACGGGAGCACAGAAAGAAGCCCAACATCTTCGGTCACCAAGGCAGATGCAAACTAAACCTTTGATGACACACGACCGCACGCCTGTGAGAATGGCTAAGACTGACCGCGCAAAGTATCCTCCAGGAGGCGGAGCCACTCGAAGTCTAAAACACAGCTGGTGGGAATGTCAAATTGCATAATCACTTTGGAAATCAGTTTGGCACTTTCTTCAGCGGTAAACATCACTTCCCTTAGGACTCAACGATCCCATTCCTGGGTGTTTACCCAAGAGAAATAAAAACACATCTCAACTCGAAGATCTCTGTGTGAAGAATGAATGCTTATGGCAGCTTTACGCTCAGTTGCCCCAAACTGGAAACAACCCAAATGACCAGCAACAGATCGACCAGCGGGAATCGTGGTTACTCAGCGAGGCAGAGGGGCACGCGGCTGACACCCGCACCACTGTGCCCGAACCTCAAAGGCGCGACGCCGGTGGGAAAAGCCAGGGCAGAATGTTTGCGCGACATTCTAAAGAAAGGTAGCATTGCAAGGCCGGGAGTCAGATTCGTGATGCGGGGGCCTGGGGACGGAGGCCGCAGAGCCACCACAGAGGGGCGCGAGGGAGCCTTTAGCAGTTCTCCACCGGAACTCATGAAACTGTGTTAGAGCTCAGAAATTTGACTTTTTTAAATTAAAAAAATATATTAGAAAACTAAGTTTCTTCATCCACCCTCTGCCCTGTGCCCACCACAGAAGGTATTCCACGAATGAATGTTGCGTAAAAGATGGATGCCTCTTCCCGTCTCGAAAGGGACCATCGTAGCCCAGGCGCTTTCTCTGCCCCTCTCTATCTGCGAATCGCAAGATGCTCAGTCTCCCTTGCGGAACAGGATCAAGAATAAGAGAGGATGGCGGGTGAGAGGGAAAAGCCAGCGTGACCGTCATTGTCCAAGGACCAGCATCTACGTGGTGCGTCGCGCCCTCTGTCCATCACTGGCTCTCCTGTTTCCGCATTGCCTGTCCACACATCTGTCTTCCGGGTGTGCTCAGATGCCGTTTCTTGTTTTAGTTTTTGTTTTTTCTCAGTATTTTCACTCATTCCATCACTCACTGCCGCGGTGGGGGACAGGTGCCCACCCCAGGCCTGGACGTCACTCCGGACGTCGCTTCGCCTGTCCCGCCCCCCCGCTAGTCGGGTGTCCGGCGTTCTTCTGGGACGCGGGGTACATCAGCAGAGAGAGAACGCAGAACCTGCCCTGGCCGAGCCAATATTCCTTAAATGATTATTGGAATCCAGAAAATTAGAAACGTGTTTTATTCAATGTTTGCATTTTTATTTTTTTCTCATTGCTTTGAAACTGTTACATGTCAATATTAGCTTAGTATAGGGGCCCGGTAAAGACAATGAACGAAATCCTCAAGTGTATATTTTAAAGCTCAAATTGGAACAACAACAACAGCAGCCAAAATCCGCAGTGCTGGCCTGGCTGGGCCTGGTGGGCCGGCCCACTGGGTCTCAGCTCACCGCGGAGGAAGAAGGTCCCCGTGGTCCGGGCAGGCGGGGTCCACTTCCCGGCCCGGCGGGGTCCACTTCCCGGCCCATCGCATCATGTAGCGTCGGCTTTGGACACAGAAAGTCTGGACTCAGCTACCAGCTCGGAGGGGTCACTGAAGGTCTCTGGGCTTCGGTCTCCTTATGGGACGAAGGTCACCACGCCGGTCCTGCCCCCTCGCCGGCGCTGCGAGGGCGCACAGGTGCGGCCAGGGCTCTCCGTTCTAACGGCGTCGGGCACAAGCTTGCTCCAGGGTCCGGCGGCGGAGGACTCCTCCGTAACCCGAGTTCAGACAGCCCCCCACGAACTGACTACTACGCGAAATCGTAAGGCGAGTTCTTAAATATTTTTTAAATGGTAACACATACATATAGTATATATGAGTATCTATCTATCTATCTATCTATCTATCTATCTATCTATCTATCTATCTATCTGTCATCTATCTATCTAATCATCTATCATCTATCTAATCATCATCTACTATCATCTATCTATATCATCTATCATCTAGTTAGCTAGCTACCACCTATCTATCATCTATCGATCTATCTATCATCTATCTATCTATCGATCTATCTGTCATCTATCTATCTAACCATCTATCATCTATCTATGCATCTAATCTATCTACATGTCAGTATTTATGGTGTATAAGTGGTAATGTAAAAATCTGAAGAATATCTATGCTTGCTTTTTCTTGAGGCTATTTGGGTTTGGGTGGTATTTTTTCATCTTGAGGCTAAGCAGCAGCTAACGGATATTTTTTAAAGACACTAAAATAATACTCAAAACTGGATGACCATCCTCTGCTCTCTAGCTGTTAATCAGAGAACACCAAGTCCAAGGACGCTTGGCCCCCCAGCATTTGCAGTGTACGCATCCCCACATCTCCCCGAGAACAACACTTAGGAATCCTTCAGCGGCCCGTCCCTGAAGCCTTGCCCCAGGAGCAGGGCCAGACTCCAGCCAGGGACCTGGAACTGGAGGGCGTGACCCCTGTCCCTGTCCTGCTCGGAACAGAAATGACTCGAACGCCTCTCCTCTTCGCCGACAGTTTTGTTTCTTACGCGCTTTTCCAGGCTCGGCAGGCGCAATCTGCTTCTTTTCTGTTTTCTGCTAATATCGTTTTTGTCATGTTTGGGTTCGGCGCTAACATATTTGGTTTTGGATCCTGTGTTTAGATCTCCCAGTGCTACCCAAGGATATTCCATTTCGGAGCAACTTCCACTGAATTTTTTAAAAATTTATTTTCTCTCAATCTCTCCCTCATCTCCTCAAACACATATCCACACTGATTTCGATCAACGGACTTTTGCGTTTGGCGGGTACTCGATACCTGCCTTTTTGCATGATGAATGGAAAGCCTGAAATAAAGGCAGAATTAGTGGAAAGTGTCTCTTTTACACCACGTAGCAAAGCATAAACATTCGAAGGCATTTGTGCCATTTTCTTTTCTTCTAGGTAGCACTCTATTCCTTGACCAGAGGGAAACACATTCTTTAAACTTTATTGACACCATTTCTCCATTCTTTCACCAATATTCAAATTATGGAACTCAGTGTATCTGGAAGAGAATGGACAATCTGAGAGTGTTTTTGAAAATTGTAAGAGTTGGGGGCATATGAGATATTTAGAGATCATTAAAATCGTTCATTATTAATACATCAGTGGATGTTCCCACCAAAAAAAGAAAGAAGAAAAGAAGA
>NW_011888913.1:2778257-2780009 GCF_000151845.1 Pteropus vampyrus | reverse complement strand
AAGCCTCCTAGGTGCTCAGTGCTAGATTTTCCTGGGCCTCGCTTAAGCACTGACACTCTGACATGTTTCACGAGGTCTTAGCAAACATTTTCTTTTTTTGGCCTAAAATATGAAGAGGAAACGTGTTCTGGTCTCTCCTCTGCCTTCGCTCACATCTGCTGCCTTGCTCCGTTCCTTAATGTGATTACTTTGCATCTATTCCTTTTTTTTCAGACCGGTGAATGCTGAGCGACAACTACGGTATGTTGGCCGTGGTGCCCAAATCTCGCGAAGTCGAGATTTCCTCCCCTGGGCCGGAGGGGCAGAGGCCTCGCATTCCAACAGCTCGTTGGACCAGGTGGGGCTCCCACGCCCCGCATCAGGAAGTGCCTGCTGGACCACTCGCTGGTGGCACGCTGGAGACACCAGTCACAGCCCTCTCTCCAATTCGAGTCTGAGGTCAAAGGCAGACGTTCGGATTGGATGCCGATTTCTTAAAACATCAGTCTCGAAACAGTGCTGGTGCGTCCGCAGTGTCCTCGCCACAAAGCCTGCACCTCGCGCATCCGCGACGAACAGCTTCAGGAGCGGGCCACCTGAGCAGGGGCTCGCCCAAGTGCCTCGCACGTCCACGGCCGGCGTTCTCGTTTGCCCTCATCCTGCGGCGAGGAAGCGGAGGCAGAAGCGGTTAACGCAGCTCGGGTCTGCGCTCCTCAGGGCCTCGCCAGCAGATCGAACCCCGGGTCGGGTGTGTGCGAGGCCCGCGCTCATCCAGTTCCCCTCTGCCGGCTGAAAATGGTAGCAAAGTTTATCACAGCGTTTTTCTAACCATCTCGAAGCAAACTTAAGCCGAAAATTCACAGCAGCCTTGCCGTGGACTAAATTACGGTTTGATTTAGGGACTCCGGAGCGTTTTCACTTTCTACGACTCTATTTTGTTTGGAGCCCATTTAGGTGCACTGTGTAATTGGAAAGTAAACTCAATTTCTTTGAAGATGCAATTCATTGGCAATTTTGATTCAATTTAGAATAAATACTAAATTAAGGATGAATTCAGAGTTGAAAGTTTTCCTAAATAAATTAATATTGGGGGAAAACAGGTAGCCCTTTACTGGTCAAAGATCGTAAACAGTTTTTTAGCTACATATGTGCCCACGATCGCGTCTGATAAATCAAGGCCGAAAGGGCTGACCTCTCTCCTGGGTCCTTGTGGGCAACAGTCGATAAAAATGCATTACGCAGAATTCTTAATACGATTCCATCCCTTTGCACAGCTCCATATTTTTAAGCTGCTAATAATGTTCCAAAAATAAACCTCCCATCACTCCAAGCGAGCACCTTTGTCTGAGAAAAACATATAAATGCATTGCCTACAAGCAGTTAGAAAAATCAAAACTACAGCAAGCTCAGGAAGCATCTCCATAGGGAGTCGTTGCAAATGGCGACATAAGTCCCCATGCAAATCCACTTCTGTCAGCTATGTCACAGATGCCAAAAGAAGCAGGCACAATAAATATGGAGTATATAGATATAAAACGGCAATGATGTCACGCTGGAGGATTTATAAGCTCCTGTATTCCTTGCTTAGACTGTGGACAATGCAAAAGCTTTTCAACAATTCCATCTTCTTACAGGGTTGTGGGGCATCACAAAAGCAAATATTTTTTGTTTGTGTTGCTGATGGGTAAAAAACAGGGGAGGGGGGAAAAAATCTCTTTCAAAAAAGCCACGGCAGTTTGAGCTGTCTGTAACACGCTGGTGTTCAAAGTCTGA
>NW_011888913.1:2770749-2775982 GCF_000151845.1 Pteropus vampyrus | reverse complement strand
AAGAAGCTTTCCCCGCTGAGACCGGCGTCCTCCGGACACGAGCGGACCCGGAGGAACAAAGCCGTCTCCCCTTTGCAGGCGGACGACCATTTGTCCCCACATCTATCTGACTCGAGTGCCCGTGCGCTTTTCACTGTGTCGCGCTACTTGCTCCTGACTGCAGCGGGAAAGCAGGACAGAGGACGAGAGAGAATGGGTGCCCCTCGCGCACAGGACGGGGGACAACAGGAGACCCCCTAAGGGTCGATTTCATGTCATCTCGCTGGGGAGAAGAGAGGCAGAGATGGGGGTGGCCAGCATGACCCCTGTCACCGCGGTGCTTGGTCACGGCTGGGCCAGCCTCATCTGGGAGGACACCCGCAGTCAGAGCCCTGGGCGCACCGCGACCTCAGTCACACTTCCGGAGGCGGGCCCTGCGTGCTCTGCGGTCCCGTAGCGCCACAGGCAATGTCGCCTTGCGGGTGGGGCGGGCGGAGAAGCGCAGGTGGAGTCTGGGCACAGGACACAGCCCGCCCGAGGCGCTCGACGTCCCATCTCAGCACACCCGTCGCCTGGGAGGCTGCTCGTCATCCGGCTCCCACATCACAGAGCCCGCCCAGCCTGTTCAGGCGGCCACCTCGTCGCCAGGCCGCCCCCAGCTCCGGCCCCGTCCGCGGTCTGTGAGCTCCCGGCTTGCTAGTTCTCGCTTTCTGCTCGCCGTGACCCCGGCGGTTCTTGCAGGGGTGCTGACGCCCCATGCGGGCCTGGCACAACCCACGTGCCAGGTGGCAGTTTGCTTAGCACCCGGATGCGGCCGCAGCACGGGCTTGAGAACACGGCCGAGTTGGTGACTTGGCAGGGCCCCTGTGCCGGCCAGGGGCGGTGGGACCTGAGCCCTGGACGGTGGAACTGAGGACTGCATCACCTTTACCTGCCACGGCCTTGCTGGCAAGCTGCCCGACACATAGTAGGGTCTGGGAAGTGGTCGGTGAATAAACAGTAAGTAAGACGGGCACAGATGGTCCGGTGCTGAGTACCAAAGGCAAAGGGGAAATAAAAGAAAGAAGCTGGTAACACCTGCCAAGATAAATAAATGAAGGGGAGTCACCTGGGTGCATCAAAGGACAGAAAGCAGTGAGACAGGGGTCCAGGGACACAGGGAGCAATAGGGACCGTGGACTCAGAAAGAAATCAGACAAAGCCGGATGGCTGGGGCCGAACGGGGGTGGGGCCGCGACAGCGACAGCGGGCGAGATGCAAGGAGGCTGGACGCTGCAGAAAGGGTTTCTCCGGGGTTATCAAAGGAGCGAGCGAGGAGCAGGGATAACTAAGAATGCAGAAGCAGGAATCGTTCGTGGCAGGTGCCACGGGCGGCATTGTGTCCCCGCCCCCCCCGCCCCCATCCAGGCGTTGAAGACCTCGGAACACGGCTGCAGCTGGAAACAGGACCGCCAAAGAGATAATTAAATAAAAACGAGGCCACCCTCACCGGCACAGAGAACATTCTGACGCCTGCCAGATGGTTGCCGGGGGTGAAGAAGCTGAAGTTACAAATCAGTCGTGGCCACGTAGAGTACAGTAAAGCGAAGAGTCAATAATATTGTAATAACTGTGCGTGGTGCCAGGGGGGGACCAGGCTCATTGGGGGAGCACTCTGTAAGGTATACAAATGTCTAATCACCATGTTGCACACCCGAAATTTAAAAAATATTAAAAATTTAATATTTTTATATTATTTTAAAAATTTAAAAAATATATAAAAATTAAAACGTATTTTAAAATAAGTAAATAAATAAAGCCATTAGGGTGGGCCCTAATTCAGTGTGACTGGGGCCCCTATTGAAAGGGTGGGCTGGGACACAGACACACAGAGAGAGGACCAGGTGGGGACAGAAGACGGCCCTCTGCAGGCCCTGGAGAATTACCCTGTTATGTGAGACGCCCAGTCTGCGCACGTTGTCACAGCAGCCGCCCGACCCCCACGCTGCAAGCAAGACCGGAGAAGGAGGTCCCATACGCTCCCTGAAACGGAAAGCATGTCTCAAAGAGTGAGGCGGCCACTGGGGACCTGGGAGAGACCTGGTCACCGTCTGCAGCCGCCTTCATGGTCCAGCACTGCCCTGCACCCGACAGCTGACTCAGTCGCGCTCCCCGGCCCCGTCCAAGGGCACACCTGGGGGCCGGGGAGTTAAGGACCCTCTCTGGCTCCTAACCTGCAGAGCCGAGTCCAGTCAACAGGCAGAGCTGACTAGGTCCCCGGAGGATGACAGGCAGGGACAAGGGAGCCTGCCTGGCTGGGAGGCGGGATGGCGCACGGCCGCGGTCGGCTGCAGGCGGAGGATAATGGGGGTGACAGAGGACGTGCCAGGCGCCCCGGCAGGACGAGCCCGCGACTGCCGGCGACCACGGGCCTCGTGTGTCCGGAACATCCTGGCAGGGCTCTCGTGTCCCAGGGGCTGGGCGGTCGCGTGCGTTTGGATCTTCCCCGTAGATGCCGCTGGTCCGTCTAGCCCCTTCCCTCGTGTGTGACCTACACAGGCAATTTTCTCAGCCAGGATGTAATTCTCTCTGTGGCGAACTCCTATCCACCCTCCTAAGGCCCCATCCAGCTCGGCCATTGCCTGCTCTGCAAAGCCTGCCCCCAAACCCTACCCAGAATGAATTCTTCCATTCCGTGTCCCCACAGATGTTGAGGACCAACATCGATTGTAGCATCTGTCACGACGGGCTATGCTTGCTTACGCGTATGGCCTGCCTCCGCCGCTGTTTCTGTGCCGTCAGGATCCTGGTCCAGCAGATGTTTGCAAAGGCGCAGAGCGCGGGAGTCTGTGAACGAAGACTTCACCAGCAGTAAAGGGTGGGGGCGGGGCGGGAGCCGGCCTTCCCTTCCGGGGGCCAGGTCTGGAGCCTGAGCTTCTCGCTCCCACGGAGCTGTGGTCCAGGCTGCTGGCGGAGGAGCCCAGCCCAGCCGTCCGTGGGGCCCTCACTCAGAACGCCTTCCTCTCCAGCCCAGGGCTGCAGGTGGGACGAAGCAGGTGGACACAGGGATGGAGAAGGGAAACGGCTGGGAGGGAGGACGGGGAGGGGCCGATAGCAGTGGTGGGATCTGGGCCCCGGAGGGGCAAGGTGTGGCACGCAAGGTGGGCGAGAGTCCCCTTCCTGTTTACACGAAAGTAATAGCTGAATTCGATTTTTCAGGAGCCAGAAAATTTGGCGGAGGCATTTGGAAGATGAACAAATTCCAGTTCAAAAAGCAAGAATCATAAAAATATAACACAACAAGAAGGACGATGGAGACCAGGAACCCTCCCCTGCTTCAGGTGTCAGTGTCTTGGAAAGAAAAAAAAACCATCCGAGGCAGCAGGAAAAATAAGGGTCTTAGAACGGCAAAGCGCAAGTGGACTGTTTTATGCAAAATTAATACGTAACAGTTTGTGAAGAAAATGGCTTTACAACGAGCTGCACACCGTGTGAATGGCTTTATGGAAAACCTCAAAAAATAAGATAATGGATATAAAAACACCATGGAAAGAGGCCATTGAAATAGAAGTGCTCTGCACCTACGTCATGCCTGAATTTTTACATGCGAGCCTCTTTCTAGCGTGTGCTTTTTCCTGTGCTGTAAATTCTGCAGGACAAGAAAGGGTTTCTTCACGCCATCTTTGGAGCACCTGGCACGGGACCAGGCATTCGTGCACAATATGAACCGAATCGAGGCACAAATACAACTGACTTCCACATTGAAATATCACTTAATTGTGTTGGCATGGAAGGAATGTAGGATTATCTTTACAAATCAGATGCATTTAGGTGGATGAAAGAAACTAAAACGAGCCAATGGTGTTCAGATTTGGCAAATTGTATAGAAGATTCTAAACACACTCATCGGGTGAGAAAAAGGCAGCTCGCTGTAGAAACACAGAAAACTACGGTACTAGCAGGAAAAAAACCCTGACCTTGTCTTGCCACTCACCTGTGTTCACGGTGTGTGTCTGAAACGTGTAATAATGATATCCTTCATAGAGATGTCTACTCTCTGACTGTGAAAGTAATTTGTTAAATAAGAAATACAGAAAATTATAAAGAATAAACTTTTAAAATACTGGAATTTCCCCTACTGCACACAATTACTTTTATGCACTGCTTTTTTGCATGAAATTTGTATCGACGCTGCACACACAGTTGTCTTCATTCTGCTTTCGAGACTCATCGTTCCATTTTGGATGTCATCTAACATTGCTAAACATTATTTGAAAAATGTTCCTGATGTGTAACGTGCCGTCTCACGGATGCGTTTGTTCATTCAGCCAACAGATGGTTAATGAACGTTCATTAAATGCCAGGCCCCGGATTAGGCCAAGAACTCAGCAGGAGCGAGAAGCAGCGGAAGGACAGACGGCAGAAAAGCGGGCGCTGTAGCACGGCCGCGCCTGCGCCATGACGGGTACAAACCCGCCTCGATGAGCCATTTAGTTTACCTGGCACCTCTGACATTGTGACCCACCGGCAGGTGCCCTGTGGCAGAGGTCACAGTCTGAGCCTAGACTGAAGTTCAGATCCAGGTGGGCGAACCCGCCGAAGTGGAGGGACGAAGTCCCCAGGGAGGGGCTTGCCGGTGGGGTCTGGCTGAGGAGGGGGGTCTTCCCTGTCGCTCTTCCGGAAATGAGGTAGACGGGGCTGGGAAGGGCAGGAACCTGACCCCGAATCCCTAGAGGGAGAAAGGCTGTGATCAAAAGAGAAAGCTGTTTTCAGGAGTGCCGCCTGAGACAGATGCCTCTGTGGCCTGGTCAGAGCTGGAAGCCAGCCTGGAGGAGGCGGTGTCCTTGGCCCCCGGCAGCGACCTCGCAGGGGCGCTGTGTCCGCAGGTGAGGCCGCCAGTGAGTGCAGCGCTCAGGCGGCTCCTGAGCACAGGAGACAGCGAAGGCTTTGTGGTCGCCATGGTAACCGAGGCCGTGGCTCTTTCTCGGTTTTGTGCAGGTTTTCTGGGGTCTGCAAGGAACCACGGCCTGTGGGAGGTGGGAGGTGTTCTGCACGGGTCTGGCGGCAGACAGGGCGGTCTGGGGCTGCTGGGTCCCCGGCAGGAACCGCTCCAGGGGTCAGACCCGGCGACGCCAGCATGGTGTCCATGCGTGTCTGCCAACTTCCACTTCGCCCACCAAGCCTCTCCCCACCCCTACCCCCACGCCCCCCATCCCTTCCCGCGGAGGATTTTTAACATTGTATCTTTGCCATTTTGATGGGTTTCAATGGCACG
>NW_011888913.1:2748640-2770699 GCF_000151845.1 Pteropus vampyrus | reverse complement strand
CCGTGGCTCTTTCTCGGTTTTGTGCAGGTTTTCTGGGGTCTGCAAGGAACCACGGCCTGTGGGAGGTGGGAGGTGTTCTGCACGGGTCTGGCGGCTGCGCGTCAGCAGACAGAGCGGTCTGGGGCTGCTGGGTCCCCGGCAGGAACTGCTCCAGGGGTCAGACCCGGCGACGCCGGCATGGTGTCCATGCGTGTCTGCCAACCTCCACTTCGCCCACCAAGCCTCTCCCCACCCCTACCCCCCCCCCCGCCCCATCCCTTCCCGCGGAGGATTTTTAACATTGTATCTTTGCCATTTTGATGGGTTTCAATGGCACGTTGTTTCAATTTTCATGTCGGTATACTAAAAAGATGGATTTTGCACATATTGGTGAATTTCCATTTTCTTCCTAAGTAAAATATGTCACGTGTCTTTAAAAAAATGGAAGCGCAGTGTCGCTCCTGTCTGGCCTGCATCATCTGTACGTTAAGCACATTAACATTTCAGTTTCCCGTTCGCGGCAGATCCTTTCTTCATTGTCGTTTGCTTCATTTTGTCATTTGCTTTTGGCTATGATTTTTGACGTGCAAAACATACGACCTTCACACAGTCAAATTTGTCAGTCATTTACTTTGATGGTCCCTTTTGATCGTATGACAGAGAGCCCCGGAAGTCAGATATATAAAAGAGTAAACACATTTTATATGTATATGGTTTTCTTTTTTATTTTAATCCTGAAGTTGATGAGAAAGGTTTGGAGCGTGAGCATGGGTTCTGGGGTGGGGAGCATGAGCTTTGTTTGTTTCCCCTGAATTGCTAACGTTTCAAACACTATTTGCTAGATAACACCCTTTTCTCTTCTTCTGCAATGCATTCTTTATCATAAGTTAGATCTTCATTTAAAGTTCTCAAGTTCAGTCCTTTTAGTCCGTTTACCAAAACATGTTTCTCTCATGGCGTTAATGCTGGGTTTATGCAGCTCTTCCAGAAGCATCCTTTCTCTTCCAGTTGCACTTCAGAATTACTTTTTGAAAGTTCCAGAAACAATTCTACCAGTACCTGGCACATTACCCATCATTCTACTGAACCTAGAGATCTTTGAAAAGTAGATTGTATAATTTCCCCTTTACAGTTGGAGAAACTTCGAGTCAGAAAAACAAAAACAAAAAAAATGCCACAGTTGCTAAAACATTTGAGCAGAGTAATCTGTCTGAAGGTCAATCTCAGAGAAGGTCCAGCATTTCTGATGATTACACGGAACGGAAATCCTCAAATTATTCCCCTGAAAGTATTTTTGTTGTTAAGAATCGAAGAAAAATGTGATCCGAAAAGAAAGAAAGAGATAAGGAGAAACAATGCCTCGTCTCTCCTCAGGGGGTCTGCACTTGATGCTCTCAGCTCCAGGTTCCAGAATACTGTCCCTGGCACCCTAGATGTCCCAACACTGTCACCTCCCCCAACAGCAGGCGGCTCTCTCTTCTCCATGTAAAGGCCCCAGGGCAGAGGGATCAGTTACTATGAATTAGCAGTTTCTGTTGGCCTCAGCATAATGTGGCTTCATTGTTAATCGACTCTGGGAGACCAAAGAATTTACAATATTTTCCACAGTGTCTGCCAAGACCACCTTAGCAGGTAAAACTGTGAGTTCATTTGTCACCTGAAATTTAAATGGAGGTGTCCACCTGAGGGACAGTGCTCTATGTATCCTCGGTATTATTTTCCTGTAGAAAAATAAATGATACCTCAATAGCGTCTATAGTTTTACAAGTTGAGTCATTTGCAATTTTCAAAGAAAAACACAGTTTCAACTGGAGCGAAAGAAAATATAGCCAACGTTGCAGTCTTGACAAGAACCGAATCCCCTCGCCATAAATTAGGTAATTCTGTGTTAACAGCCCAACCTTATCAAAGGCGAGAGAGCTAAATCTTTATCAGAAAGGTAAGCTCTCACATAGGAAGCTAATGGCTAACGGTGAAATTTATCAGTATTTCTTTCAAGGTGTCCCACACTGTGTGGCTATAACAATATGAATAGAAAAGCACATCTATGTAGATTTTCTTTTACACGAGAGCTTTTGTTCTCGAAATTGTAAAAGAAAGCTCTGCGGCTTGAGAATTTGATCTGACATCTTCTTATGTAGATGGAGCCATCATTCATTCAGTCTGTAAACTCCAGCAGCTGCAACTTCACCCTCTGCCAAATAGGATTGTCACATGGTCCTAAAGGATTTTTTTTTTCCTTTGAAGGTGGAGCTATATTATTCCCAAGTAACCAAATACACTTAAAGAATCTAACGGAAATAAATGGTACATTTTCTCTCAAACCTTAAAATGCTTTCAATTAAAAAACATTTCCAGAGAGAGAGTAAAATTGCCAGGACTGAGATTTACACAGTAATTGCGTTCATTTCGAAATGTGATAGATATTAGGTATTGTGGCAGATTGTGAGATAATATTCATCTCGCTTGGAAAACATATATTCCCATAAGGTATAGAGAAAGTATGAGATGTTTTGGTCAGGATAAAGTGGGTTGCATTCCAGGAGATTTTTCTGATCAGGGCTTCCATGCAGACCTAGACCGTCGGCGTGTGCATCCTGCTCCACTCGTGAATGGCTCCTGTGCTCATCCTGGGAGCCGAGTCACCTCCCCCGCTCTGTAACCAGGTGAGACACTTCTCCTCCCTTTATAGGGCTACTAGGGGGAGTGTCCAGCCGCACAGAGGTAGGTGTTCAATTTCACCCCGAAAAACGGAGAATTTTCAAAAGGTCTCCTACCTGCTCACCGGACCAGCTCAGCCTGAGGTCTGAGATGGGGGCTTGTTGTGCTGCCGAACAAATCTACCAATTCTCTAGGAAAATACAAAAAATCTCGGAGTTCGTTCCCATATGCTAAATTTTTGGCATGAACGGTCTTTTTTTTTTTTTAAGTGAACATAGAAGGAAGATGAGACGGTTGCCATGTTTCCAGAAAGAATCTAGGGTTTGCTTTATGGCTTAGAGAACCTCAGAATTCATGTCCGTCATGTCACTCGCCCAGCTAACAGGTCACTGTGGTCCTAGAAGAGAGGACAGGGACGAGCTGTGCATTGTGAGGAGAGCGACGGCATACAGCCCATCACCTGCCGAGCCGGAGCCTGGTTTCGCCCCTGAGCGTGCTGGCTCCGCCTCAGGGAAGCTCCCCTCTCTCTAGTCAGGGGACGTGCGTGACTGTCCTTGCCCTGGGACCTGAGCCCATGTCACTCTCCAGGTGATTCTGAGAAAGCAAAGCACCCAAAGCCCTGTCACAGCACCCTCAGAGTGTGTGCTCATTGTCAGCTAGGGCCGGCAGTGGCGTCTGGCGGCCCCTCTCTCTGAGTATTCTGGGACAGAAGGACCAGCAGAAGGACCCGCTTCGCCCGCTGTGCCTGCACCAGGCAGCCCTTACTCGAGAGGCCCTAAGGCCCCATCTCATTTCTTGCCACCTAAGGAATGTGCGTCTGCCTTGTAAGGCTCAGCTTAGCTGTCACGTTGTCAATAAGGCTTCCCTCCTGCTGCCCATAGACCTGGCCTCAGTCTCTCCTGGGAACACCATGTGACCTGAGCACGAACAGCTCTGTGGCTCGTACGTGTCCACTTTCCCCTGAGCCCGGCGTGGTACTCAGAATGTTTGTCGTGTTTAGATGGTTAAACACCTAACATTGGTCCAGTAAATCACCCAACATAATGCTGGCTCTTCTCAAGTAATTTCATTTCTTTTTATTAAAGTCTGGAAATAAACCCCACTGTATTTCAAACGAGATATTCTCAGATCACTATGCAGGTGCATCTAACTCCTTAAAGTAAAGGGCCCTGGCCCACCTTTACATAAGAAGCGGTTTTCTAATGAACAGCTTAGACCTGGGTACAAAGGCTAAAGCTTATGCTCATGGGACCACAGGAACTGAGCCTGGCACCCTGACACCTGGCAGCCGGGTGGGGCACTCTGCCCGGGGTGTGTGCACACTGGTGACCAGGCTCTGTCAGTTTACATACATCGAAGCTCTCTGGGCCTGCTCCCCCTTCCTCTGACAGGGCAGGTGGAAACCCTCCCAAATTCCTGAGAGGGCGGGTCTGATGCTCTGATACACGTCATCACACAGGCACTCTGCTGGCTTAGACCTAAAGCATGAGGCGGTCTCAGTAGAAATATTTCGAAGCCAAAATAAATAAAAGAGAAAAAGTGGAAAAGAGTCAAACAGGCAATTATTTGTAATAGAAAAAACTATTGATTTTCCTTTTTTGATACATAGTCTAAATTATCCCTCAAGAAAAGTAGTAATGCATCTTTAAACAGATTTATTGGTTCTAGGAGGGGAAAATGTATTATTTAACTTCAAGGCTATTGGATTTTTCTTTTATGTTAGACACAGGAGTATCGCAGATGAACAGAGTGTGGCAGGGAAATTTCTTCAAGGACCACAGTTATTTTGGATCCCAAGGTAAGACAGTCCAGTATTTCTCCCCAAGCAGAAAAGTTCATAAACAAAAGATCGTTTTTCTTGTGAATAAATGACATCACACATTGACAATGAGAACTTTTTTTTTCCTCAAGATTTAAAGTTCCTGTGGGTGGAAAGAACCAACCACTCCGGCTCCCTCAGTGTCACTTTGAGGCTCAAGTTCTTTGTCATAACCGGCCCTGGCGGGCAGCCACTCCCGGGTCCTTCCTGACCCCGAGCTCTCATCCCCTCCCCCAGCTGGACTTCCGGCTCCCTCCTCTGCCACCTCAGAGTCTGAGACCAGGATGCACTTGTGTCTCCCGCTGTATTATTATAAGTGCGACCGCGGGGTCAGTGGGAAGACCCATTTCGTGCCTTTCCCAGCACCTCAGCCCGTCTCCTCTTCGGAAAGGGGGACCTGTCTCAGCGGGGTCCAACACATTTGGGGTCGCAGAGACTGTGGACCTGTTCTCTCTACATGCCTGTCACGTGACCTTACAAAGTCCCCTCACCTAGGTGGGGTCATTTATCAGTCAGAAGCAATCCCAGATGACCTTGCTGGGTTGTCACAAAGAAAAACTAGTCAAAATGATTGGAAAACATTTTTTTTAAATATAAAACACTCTAAAAGCTGTCAATAAATATTTTAAGCTACAGCTACAAACTGAGTCCCTCGTGGTGCTTATCCTTTATAGTTCGGCAGTTTAGGAGTTTGATGTTTCTGTTTATTTTTAATAACTAGGTCCTTTCCATTAACGGGGCGGGGGGCGGGGGGGGGTGCATGTACGGTGGGTCCGATGTAGAATAGTGCATAAAACCCAGTGGGCAGATAACGTCAGGTGCTGACCACAGCCAAGAAAGTCCCTGGTCTGTCCTCGTCCCCTCCGCTGGCCCCCACTGCAGGCCCCCTTCTGGGGGTTCTCACTCCTGCGCCTTTGGAGATGGAATTCGGGCTTGGGGACGGGGACTCCAGCGCGCGCGCTCTGTTCCGCATGCGCGTCCTCTGCGCCCCCTGGGATGACGCGGGCGCGCTGGCCCCTCGCGGCCCCGTCTTTGGGGCTGGCGGCTGTGGGGACACGCGCCGCACTCGGAGTGGGTGCCCGGGGCCCGCCACGGCAAAGTGACCCGCGCAAGAGGGAGATCTGGCTGCGCAGCCACGCGGCGGGCACCACGGCGCTGTTGTTTGATTGCCATCCACTGTCACCTGTGCACTTTCTCCTCCTTACTTTCCTGGAGGTGTAGAACCTAGACGCCGGCCCTTCTCACACAACCGGACAGCTGTCCCCTCGGGGGGTGGGGGCCATGGCAGGCGTTTCGAGAAGCTGGCTGCGCCACAAGGAGGTCAATCGCCTTGCTTTCAGGCGACGACGAGAGGGAACCTTATCGACAAGGAATGTCAGTTAAAACCAGGTCGACGGAAGCCTGGCCAGAGTTCGGAAAAGCTGGCCGCCTGCAGGACGCTTCCCCCCGAGGGCCCCCGGACACTTGGGACGCGGGTCTGGACGCGTGTGCGCAGAGGCGGCTGGGCCCCTCTCCAGCCTCCCGGGAGCTGAGGGGACAGGAAACCCATTACCCCCGCGCGACACACGATGCCGTGAGCATGGACCCTTCTTTAAAACCCCAGCTAATTCAGGTGGCAGGATGAAGTGTGCCATGTCATAATTAATCCCTCATGTACTGCAAGCAATTTAATGTCAAAATAATCAACAGTAGCTTTTTTTACCCTTTTGTGAATACATAATAAACACTGTCATTTAGCCGCTGCAAACATTGGATCTCTTTCCTGGTCTTTGAATAACACTGTTCGAGAGGTAAACACCGGACCTCCCCCTCCCATCCCCCTCCCCAAGGCCCGCAAACCACACACACCCAATTGCTCCTTAGGGAAATAAATCACGGATGTCACGAGAAAAGCAGTTTAATTCCTAGTTGGTACCGCGACTGTTTTAGCTTAAGCCCGAACAGCAGGCACAGTGGGGTGAAGGAAGACGCGGGAGTGAGGTGCAGAGGGCCCCTCGCCATTCGCTGTTTATTTTTCCCTCGTGACATGGCAGTTATTATTATTTTTTATTTTTTGCAAGGCTAAGTCACTGCTACTACATGGCGAAGCATTGTTTTGATGAAACTCAGTTCACTTTAGAAGCAGGTGTCAGACAGGAACTGGGCCCAGCGCAGCCCCTTCTTCCTCGGCCAGCGGCTGGCTCTGCACTTCAGCCCAAGGGGTCGTGTGTCTGGGGTTCGAGGCCTCCCCCACTCCCGGGGCGCCCCCCGTGCCTCCACTTTGGGTGGAAGCTCCCCTGTTAAATTAATATAGCAATCAAAAAGAGAGCCCTGGTAATGAGCTCGAAGCAGTAATTAATCTCCGGTTACTTCACATGAGAAATGGCCGAGCTGGAATTCAGGCTTTGAGATGACACTTCACGACAGGTAAGAGACCAAAGCGTTACTATTTTTCTTTGACAAACCTTGTGTGAAAATGATTTTTAAATATTAAAGTGGAAAACAGGGTCCCTAGAAGACCCCCTCTTGGCGGGCAGTTTTTAAGTGTCGTGGACCTGGGTTTACCTTCCGGTACCTGTTCAGCCATTGTCACAAAGAGCACGGGTCCCTCTTTGAGATACGTGTGCGCGGTTCGCGGATGTGCAAGAAGCTTGCCGCTGCTTAAGTCTCGCAGGTGTCATAGTCTTCCTTATGCTATTGTTGGTGTTCGTTTAACTCATATGGAGTATCTACTGTGTGATATGGAGGTCAATAAAACACATCGGAAGCCTTCATGCAACACACACACACACACACACACAGTCACCAACCAATAATTCCAGTAAAATACAATGACCTCCTGGATGTCAGCTTCGGAGAAACAGGAACCGTTTCTCATTTCCCCTTGGATCCCCATTTCCTGGGCCTGTACTTGGCGTACTGTCGGTTCCAGTACCGTCTGCGATGACAACGCTCACCTTGACTGCAGGGAGGGATTTCAGGTACAGATTAGGTAGTAGCCCACGTGCCTTGCGCCTCGGGAAGGGTGTGGGGCTATTTTGGAAGAGCTGCTCAATGGTGTCTCTTTCCTAGACCTTATCACAGTTCTAAGGACGTCGGCAAGGAGTCGAAAGGCACGGGAAGTCTTTGAGTGGCAGCCGTGAGTTCTGATCTATCATTCATCTTCTTTTGAGTCACCTTATTCGATTAGATAGCCAATTACCCAAATAGTTCCCAAGGGGATGGCTCGCAGGTAGAGTGAGCAGGGACACAATGCATACCTGTGGGTAAGTTCCAGAAGGTCAGGGAGGATCCTAGTGGCAGTGGGACACGAGGCACCTCACGGGGATGCTGACCGTGATGTGGGGTTCGCCCACGGGCAGAAGGCTGACTCTACGGGGAGTACATCTTCACTCAGGGAAGAACACCTCCGACCACACGATTCTCCCACTCCCTGCAAAGTGGCCTCAAATGTGATGGGGGTGGGGGCGGGGGGAACACAGCGCAAGACGGCTTGCAGAAGCAGCCTTTAAAACCTCCCGATCGATCTCCCATGCAGACTGTTCTTCTAAAATAAACTTATCTCTGAAAACTGCCTCTTGAAGCATAAGCTTTAACCGAAGAATTTCACTGGTTTATGAGCTAGTGGTAAAATTCTAGATCCAGAAGCTCCTCCAGGAGGTACTAACACACCATTTACAGAAGCACCGCCATGAAAATAATATGTGGCAATGAAATCGCTATAAATCCACACGCATTCACGCACACACAATACCTGGGCCCTTTTTTTCACACTGTTTTCTCTCTGAGAGGACACATGGCCGCACAGGCACGGCCCTCTCCGCCTCCCTTCCCACTATTCTTAGCAAATCCATTCCCGACAGAAGCCATCAAACAGCAAGGTGGCTGAATGTTTTACTCCGGCACCTCTGGGCTGTTTGCAAGATAGCGGCAGAAACAAGAATATTTCACCAGTGTCATTGCTTAAGCATGTAATATGACAGCATCCATGAAACCGATTAGCATAAATCAACATAATGCCCACTTTGCAGCATTAGTATTGAAAACTTTCATCTTGAAGTAGTAAGAAGGAAAGGACACATATGATGAATTGTAATGATTTTGCCAGAATGTTACCGGGTGACTGTATAAGACACACATGGCATTGGAGGCCCCGCTAACATACATGTGTCAACAGAACGATCCTAAGCAGCCTTATTTCCGTTGCGTAAGCTCCGGAAGGTTATCCGCGCGGTTGCCCAAATACAGCTCACAAAATCAGGCCGAAACCATCTTCACAGCCCCAAACGGTCAGGTGATTGGGCGATGACATACACATTTCCTGATACACCGAAGGTCATTCTCAGAGTCACACGTATAATCTCTGAAGTTCAAACCGCAGACAATTGCTCCTCGCAGGGCCAACTTCTAAAACCAGGAAGAGAGAGGAACTGCACCCCCGAGTGACATTTTCAGGAGCTGACAGATGAGTTCTGCTTTTCAGGGGGATGACACAAAGGTCGTGCGCTCTGCAGCGGCAGTAAACAACATGTTCCTCCCTTTTCTTCCCTTCTCTCAGACCCTCTTGCTTTCTAAAGAAATCCCGTCCAGTGAATCTCTTTGAAGTGCACGTCTTCTTTTTAGCCGATTGACAGAATTGAAGGACTCGAAATTTTACCAGGGACGTTTTCTTCAGCACGCCAAAGGATGCGACTGAATTCCGGAGCTGTGCGGCCAGCGCATTCCCGAGATTTCTGAGTAGCCAGGAACTTGGCAAGGACATAATTTACTCTTCGTCGTGTGAGTGGAACGCCAGGGTTTAGCTATTGAGGATAAAGCCCGTCAGAAGGCGCCGTGTGGCATGGCAGAGACTTAAGGGGCCCGCCTTGTGTTTCCACAGTTCCTCTGTGATCCGCGCTTGCTGGGATCGTGCAAGCAGAGAATAATAAAGGCCTGCTCTTCGCTGAGTTCACATCTGGGCATAGTATGACGCACTTTTACACATAACTTTTAATCCTTAAAATTACCCTGTGACATAGGCATAACCCCATTTAATAGATGGGGAAAAAAAAAAAAAAGAACGTGGCTTAGAGAATTTAAGGACTGTCCCTTATCCCCACAACACGTGTGTCAGCATTTGGACCCAAGGACGAGAACGACCCACAGAACTAGGCACAGCGCTACATCACCTGCTCCCTGGCAAGGACTTCTGTGGCTGTTGAGCAACAGTGGGAAAGAAGCTAAGAGGTATGATCCAGTTAATTAGTAATTATCGAATGCCAGCTATGTGCTCAGTACTGAAAACGAAATAGTAATAAGACAATGAAACGTTGTTCACCTTTCCCCTGCTCCAGTAACGTAAGCTTCCTATAGGGTCACTCTTTCAGCAACAGAAAAAACAAACAAACAAACAAACAAAACCCGACAACGACAACAACAGCAAATCCATGCCCAATTATTTACTCTTTCTTCTCTTCTGCAAAAAAAAAAATAAAAATCAATCAATCAGTTATTATGGTACCCTATTGATGAGATTTGGCAAAGAGAAAGAAAAATATAGAAATGGTTCACATATTTTGATTGGATCACCTTTTAAAATTTAATTTAGACTTAGGTCTAAAGTATCTATGAGGAAAAAAAAAACTTGACAAATC
Source organism: Pteropus vampyrus (assembly GCF_000151845.1). NCBI lineage: Eukaryota > Metazoa > Chordata > Mammalia > Chiroptera > Pteropodidae > Pteropus > Pteropus vampyrus. The sequence goes on along the minus strand of NW_011888913.1, from coordinate 2,760,628 downwards.
TAAAGTATCTATGAGGAAAAAAAAAAACTTGGAAAGATAACTGACCATCACAAAATCACCTTACCTCCCATCAGGGTTCCACAGAGCGGGTGGAGACGGGGGCTCGTAAACATGCATCTTTTTATTTAATTTAAGCAGGTGCTTACAGCTCTGGATGCTTCATCTTGGAGCTCATCCTTTCTTTAATCCGTCAGGAGGAATGGTACTTGGTCTTGCGATTCAGCAGATGTCTTCTTCTGCGTCCTTAAATAATGTTTAAATTGCCTAGCGTTCCTTCTTCAACAGCGATGTGCTTCCGTTCCCACCAGCGAAGTGCCCAGCCAGGTCTCTGCTCTCCTAGCAAATACAGTCAGGTCACCTGTAGGAGCCATACAGGCTGTTACGTGACACAGACACTGAGACCCGGCTTTATGGTCAAGAGAATCGAAATAGCCCAGTGGACCGTTTGGGCTCTGGCTTGGTGCTGGTATGTGGACACAGAGGTGTGGTGTTCTTACTAATTGTGGGCACAGGCAGATGAGCTACAATCCAAGAGCCAGAGATAAAAGGAATTAGCATGAGATATTAGGGTAGTCGTTCCAATTACCCCAAAAGTTCATTACGCTTAATTTTAGGATTCGCAAAAACTGCAGTGACAGGATTGATGATTTATGGGTTATTGCTATCATGCAAAGATAATGAAAATAAATGCATTGATTTGTGAATACGTAGTCCAGCTTTATGCATATAAATAGACCTTAGAAATCCCATTGTGGTTTATGGCTCCACAGAAATAACAGGGCAACCTCGTGACGTGGAAATGGGGCGCATGCATCTTAAATGCTCCAATCAGATGGCCTGCTCTCTCCACGAAGCCTTCCAGTAATGCCCAACGGTGGGCGAACGTTTCTCTGCTTGGGAGGAAGAAAGTAGTGCTCCCCAAACACTTGCTTGCTCACAAGTCACCCAAGAACCCCGTTAAAATGCGGGTTCTGATTCCGTAGGGCCAAGTGGGCCCAACGGTCTGTTGCTTTCAAGTTCCCGCAGGACATGGATGTTGCGGTCCCTGGACCGCCGGGGAGCGGCAGAGCGCTGGACTTCTGCATCATCCTCCCCACGCTCTCACAACTAAATCCCGAGGAAATGACTCAGATGTGGAGGGAAAGAAAGAGACCTCCGCCCCACAAAGACCGTGACGGCCAAAGGCACCTGGAGAGTGTGTTCGAGGAGGCGTGGTTTAAGCGAAGCCCGATGAGCCCCTTTCGGAACGGCATGGTTTGGCGATGGTGTCATTCCGAGACCTCAGTTCTGGAAGGTTTCTCACTCGTCTCTTCGCCTTTCAGAGAATTGGCGCTCTAGATCGAGGTGAAGAGACTCATATGATGAAAGTTATTTTCACTCACAGCAAAATGGATGTGCACTGCACGTCCCTGGAAACCAGAATCTTCCTCTGGTCCCCTCTTCTTCTTTTTTTTTTTTTAATTCCTGTGCCTTTTCTGGGAGAAAATCCTTTTTTAATTGAGACCTCCTGGCAGTACCTTTGCTATAGGTGTCAGTGGGTAAGGGACCCACTGTAAGCCACGGTGTTGAGCACGTCTTGGGCTCAGAGCCCCCGGACCGCGGGGCTGAGCTAGTCACCTTTGAGCAAAGGGGTGGCCAGTGGCTGCCTCAATCTGCAGAGCCCGGCAGACACACCTGAAACCCATAAAGTGGTCAGGCTGTAAATCCACTCATTAGAAAGTCGTTTGTGAGAAGAAAGACCTGTGATGTGTATGGAACCTCACACAGCATCTCATTTAATGTTAACTCTTCCGTCGACTCCTTGTTTCAAAATAACTTGCATTGAATTTTCAGAGAGAAATGTAAATGTTCACTTTCTTTTTCTCCTATTCCCCTGACTATAAACTAACTTAACATCAAGGCTAAGTTTATAAGAATCAGTTATGCAAGGGAGGTCAATGATTTGGTTAAAGCTGTGTTCACCGATGTTATTAATTCAAAAGTTCAGGCCAATATTTTATGAAATTCCGTAGCTGCAAACGCTCAGCTAGGAGGACACTGCAGGCACCGCTGCTGAGTAACTACGACCGCGCGTAGCTGTTTGCACGGGAACGGGCTGCACCGAACGGAGGCAGATTTACATTCAATTTTAAAGGAGCCAACCACTTTATAAATCTCAAGCTTCCAAAGCCACGAAATGAATCACATGCATTCAACTTTGGCATTTTACTCACAACACACACACACACACTAATTTAAAATAGAATATAAAATAATATTGAACTTATGCAAATAACTATTGATATAAAATTCTGTTAGCGTTTGAAAGATTTAGAAAGGTACATAATGTCACTCTTCAATCTCTTCATCTTAGTTTCGCAAACTATATTTTTATTTATAATCCTAAATTTTTTCCAACACACTGCTAGATTTTTATTATTCCTTTAATATTCTCAAATATATTTATTGTATAAAGTTTTTTTTTCTAAAACTGTTCTCTCTCCATCTTAAAATCCATGCGTGCCAGGAAGTCCTAATTTTATCTCACTATTGACTTTTTGTCGATGAATATGCTTTTCTTTTTTTCTCCTTTATTTGATATTGTTTTCCTTTCTTTCTGATTAAAACATTACATTTGATTTTACAGGAATAAAGCAGCTCACAAAGTAAGATAAAACTTTGAATCTGAAAAATAGCCAGATGAACTGACCCAGCAATATAGGAAAGCTTTAAATCAGCAGTAGCCATAAATCAGGCCTGCCACTCAAATCCACATTCGTAAAGTAATTTATTTTTTGAGAGAATTTACAACTATTCAAGCTTCACTATTTATTAGGGAAGGGAGGGATCTGAGTGAAATATTTATGTCTTATTAATTCTTTTTATAACCTGTTAATTCAGACAACTTGCAACATGTAAACAGTTTCAGCCGCATTATTTAAACGGGGCAGGTCGTACTGTGGATTTGGACACTGACTTGGATGGACCGATAGCTTCCGTGATCCCTTTCGGCCACGACACGCTCTGATTCAGTTAAGAAGATGCTCTAAGCGGGCACGGAGGGGCAGGCTGGCCGCCTGGAGGAGTCCGATGCAGGGTCTGAAACGGCCTCTATGCCCAGGGAGAACATTTCACTCGGAGAAAGCCAGAAATCGCTCAGTGTTCTCATGCTTCTTCTTCTTTTTTTTTTTTTAATTATAGTTTTATTATAAAACTAAACCTAGAGTCACTTGACTTCTTATTAAAAATTAGGCATGTGTTCTTTTTCTCTCAAGTTCTGCTGTCGCAAATCAGCCCCCTTATCTTTTACCCGAGGGCCGCCTGGTTGAGATCGTCGCACACGGCTGTGTTGCCCCAGATAACGCCAGGCGGCATTTCCTCCTTGAACTTGGACGCTCATCCGCTTGGGAGGGGAACAGTCCTGGGCGCCAGAGTATGACCCAGGTGATTTTGAAATGCCCATTTGTGGGCTGTAGCTCTGTTGTACATCTCGTATTCACGAAGTTTTCCCGGCGCGCCGGAGCGGATGGAGCGCACCGCCATTGTCTGTGGCTTCCAACAAACTGCATCTTCACCGTGCTGTTTTGTTCCATCGGTGGCATGAAAAAAGAAATATTTGGTTTTGAATTACGTACATGTGATCTTCAGCAGGTACTGGGAGTGATATTTTAAGCTCTCTCAGCTTTGTCTTAGGGTTTGAGCGTATTCATTCCTATGCAAATCGCTCCGTGGCAGTTCACTGTCACAGATGCTGGGGAAAAGACACTTCCATCTACTAGTCGAGAGAAAGGAGGCATTCGGGGATGATGTATGAAGATTCGGGGAGGAAATCAAGACAGGCCTTCCTCTAGCGCCCCAAATCTTACAGTGCGGAATTCCATGGAGCGGACTCAGTGCGTACGCGTGGGCGTGGCTAACATCAGATGAACGCGCGGCAGGGACCGAATCCTCAGTGAGGGCCGCAGATGACCGCCAAAGGAGAGCCAGCCTGTTGGGGGGTGGCACTACCCAGTGACCGCTCCACACTGGGCCAGCGCCCCGCAGGCAGAGTGGAGCTGTTTTCATTTCTGTCCCTCCTTTGGGAAGCAGAGTTTATGGAGAGATGGAAACAGTTTGTTAGGGGACACTGCGCATGCGTACACAATCAGAGACGCGAGCCCTTTAGGGTCCTTGAGGATGACGAGGGCTATAGATGTCGCTCTCTATCTCCTGTTGATCTTCATGCAAACTCACAGCCTAAATCGAGGATCAGTGAGTGACTCAACACGCTTTTTGAGTACAGTTTCAGCGAAGGCCCTGGAAGTGTTAACGCAGACATAGATTTAAATGGGGGGGATGGGAATGGAGCCCCGGCCCGACGCCCCCGGCCCGACGCCCCCGGCCGCCCCCGACGGCTTCCTGCTCAGCTTCCTCCCGGAACGGCGGCCAGAGGGACCGAGCTCGTCTGCTGCCCGCCTCTTCTGCTGCCATAATCCGTCTTCCTGCTTCCTGGGCTGTCGATCGCCTGGGACGGCGCAGTCCCGGCGCTGAGCCCCGCCTCCTGGATGCGACCCCCCCCAGCTGTCCATCAGTGAATTCGGGGCTGGCAGCGTCTGCCTTTCCTTAAAGCCCCAGGAAACGTTCACCCGAAATGTTCACCGAGTCACCGCAGTTAAGAACGTCGGCACTACCATGGCTCCTCCGGCGGGAGAAAAATAACTGGACACCAAATTTGCGAGCAACTCTGTTTTTCTTCTCTTCGGAGTCCCTCCGGAGGGATGGAAGCAGCTCACCTTCAAGAGCGTCGGTCAACTCAGCTGTCCCAGGCTGCAGGAATGCCCGCTGATTTAGGACAACCGTGCTGGATACGACGCTGTCTAAAAGAATCAATTACGTTTGCGAAAGTCAAACGATCCCTCTCTTGTGAAAATTCACATGACCTCTCTTTATTTGGCTGCAAGAGCTGAGAGGGAAAATGCCTTTTCTTAAAATTTCATTTGTATTTTCCAAGAGTAATTTATGACTGACACATTGCCCACATAATTAGTGGCTTTTCAGAGGCAAAAAAAAAAAGTATGATTTGTTTTTAAAGCAATTAGTATGTCCAAGAAACATCTTGGAAACAGAGATGTAATTGATATCTGAGACATCCATTTCCCACCTTCTTAGTTTTACTCTAAAAATCACGCTGAAGAAGCCATATTTTTAATTTTGAAAAAAAAAAAGTTGTTGGCATTTGGTAAAATTTCCTTCAATCTGGAGGTTATTTTCCCATGGGCTTTTCCAGCACCTTCTTCCCCCCGCCCCCCACTGTCCACTGCTTACAAGGTCAGTACCTGGAAAAGCAAGTGTGAATATAAGGCCAGCTGAAAAGAGATTCCTGTATTCATAGGCGACAAAACCAGCTTTTCTTCCTGACCACCTGGGGACCTCCTGAACTCACCGTGGATAGTGCTGCTCATGAGGTCACCCCAAGGTCATGTTATGTAAAGAGACAATGGTTCTCAAAGAAAGAGAGTAAGGTCACGATTCCTCAAGTGCCACGGATCGATCTTAAGGCTTCAGTCCAGATAGAAGAAGCTAAGAGTTTAGAGAACATCAATGTTTACCACTCGTAGGCCGTATTTCTCTCTCATGGGGTGGAATTTTATATAAAAGACGGCTATGTGCCAATCCAATAAGAGTCTATTTACTTAAATAAATTTCTCCATAGAAAGACCCTGAGAAAAAAAGAAATTGTTGAAGTCTAATAAATTAATCAAGTGTAACATCAACACAATAGAACAGAGCCCGCTGACTGTCTCTCAACATGTCTGCCAGTGTTTTAGCCTTCGAAGCATCTACAATTAAATGATTGTACTTTAATACAAAATAAAAGAACGCTTCAGGTTTTTATGTTTATAAAAATAACAAACTGGAACTATATGGTCCATATGCATTAAATTTTAATTTCAAAATAATTAAAACTTAATTTTTACATAAAATCAATATAGTGAAATTTCCTGTTGACCTTCCGTAACTCTCTAGAACCATTCAGAATTTACTAATTGTTTGTTGGGTGATCGACTCATGTATGCCTGTCTAAGAAGACATGTTGCTAAAATTCAAGGCCACTGTATGTTTTATTGTTCAATTAACAAATTTGAACCATGACACGGGCATACTGCAGCGATATTATAAATACCGTAACAGTGTTTGCTGTTCAGATGGGGTCTCTCTCTCTATTTCTTTACTCAGCCTAGGCTGGAGACCTGGTGTTTTGTTTTACTCAAAATTGACAGTTTTGAAATTTGGGAAAGCATGAATTATTACCAGTTCTCCTGGGCTACCTCCAGGTGTAAACAAGGCATTGCTGAATTTACATCTGGGTGAATGGTCTGCAGAGAGTGAGGACTCCAGCGGGGCCTATGGGTAGCAGAGTTTATGGTCGAGTTTGTTTTAAAGCTTTCTGGGATTTGCAACACCTGGAAGGCATGCACATCTCCAAGGTCAGACATTTTCATTTATTTTCTAAATGACTCAGGATAATCCAAATCCTCATAGATCCTCTCATTATAATACACACATTATTACTATTGTTTGGTCTCAAAAACGTGCTTAAGAACATACTTAAAAAACGTAGATTGGCATCAAACGCCACGGGAGCCCGTGGGATTATGTTTTGCCATATCCAGCCTGGCACCGTCTAAACCCTTCAGCATGCCAAACTCGGTGACCAGGATGAGCTGGGGTGCTCGGGCCAGGGAGTCCTCGGTCTGAACGGAGAAGGGGTTCCTAGGGACAGGGAGTGGATGAGATCCTTGAACGTTCTCATCCAAGAGCGCATTTCTTCTAGAAAATTCTTCCCGGGAACCTGTAAGCATGCTCCCCTTGGCATGCGGCCGCAGATGATGCTTCTCAGGCCGGCCTGCCCGAGTGGAGCCAGGGAGCGCTGAGAAGGGTTAACTGTGCGTTTTGGAGGGAATGTGTCCGACAGTCATTTATCAACCTCCCGCTTTGTGTTGATGACGCCTGCATATTCACACAGCACTGGCACGTTCATGCGTCTGAAAAAGAAGTCGGTTTGCCAGGGAGAAACAGACACCTCTTTGCTCTGCACCCTGGGAGCTGCGATGCTCGCGACGCCCCGTGTGCCCAGGTGCACGGAAAATGCATGTACATCTGGCGGAACCACAACAGGCAGACAATGCTGCTCTGAACTCGCCCACCATGATTTGCTACCTGTCCCCCACCTAAACCTAGAAACCTGGGCTCTGGCCAGAAGTAAATGAGCAGTACAAATGAGGGAAAGAAAGAAAGAACGTCTTTGCAGCATTTGTAGTCTGTGGTCTAAGTGGAAGCAGGAAATACCAGACATTTCCGAGAGGGGCTGTTTCCAGATTTTTCAGGCTCCTTTTGCATAAGTGCATTTGCTTATCCAAGGGGCTTAGACAGTTTGAATTAAGCATCTGAACTTCTGGGTGCTCATTTGAACCAAAGCCAAACTCTGAACTTTCCAGATTTCCCTGCCATTAATCAAAATTTCGAAGATCAATGGCATGTAATGAATCAAGGTAATAGCCTCCATCACTTGGGGTAGCGAGGGGCAGCACCAGCGGGTCGCCAGACACCGCACTGGATAAAGGTCTGGCCGACTTTGAAGGCCAAGTGAGTCGGCACCGTGAGCCAGTACAGGTATCGAGAAAGCCGCTGGTGTGGGAGGCGGGCTGCCCCGGAGGAGGGCTGCGCTACCTGCACGCCCAGGCCCCTGCTCTCGGCGGAGCGCCCACCGCCCAGAGGGAAAGACCCTTCGCGCAGCCAGCCGCCCGCCCGGCCCCTCCCAGCTCACCGCTTTCACTGCCCTGCTGGCCCGCGGTCACCCCAACAAACCGACCGCATGCTCCCACGGGAACCAGGGACGCCCCTTCCTTTCTAGGGAGCCTGTCTCCCACAGCCCCTGCGGGCAACCCCGTGTGGCCTTGTTTGGCTGCGGTGACCTCTTCGGGGGCTGTGGGTGTGTAAAATTAAATTAATTGAATTAATTGAAACCTTCTGTTTGATTTCTTCCGTCCTATCTCAGGGGTCATGGGTTCGGCCATCTCGTACTATTTAAGGTGGGGCTCCCTCTCTCCCCAGCACGGTGAACAGGAAGCAGGGCGATGGTGTCAGTAGGGGACAATTTGGCAAATTTGAGGACATCCGTAGAAGAGTTTAAGAAATAAGAGCTAGAGAACATTATCTACAAAGAAATATTTAAAATATGATTCAAATCTTTTCTAGGGGTGGTGGTGGTGATGTTGGTGCTGTGTGTGCGTGTGCGTGTGCGTGTGTGTGCGCATGCGTGCGTGTGTGTGCCCATGTGTGTATGTGCATGCACGCGCGTGTGTGCACGTGTGCATGTGTGCACGCACACGCGTGTGCGCCTCCTCTGTGTGCCTGTGTGCGTGTGTGTGTGTTTAGAATCTGACTCTGGCATATAGCCACGTCCACCAGGTGCGTTCTTGGACTGCTGGGTCTGTAGGATGCTACGGATGCGGTGAAAAATACAGATCTGTGCTCAAGCAGCCTTGAGAAATGCTGACTCGGATGAACTGAGACAAGTTGATTATTAACGTGCATTTTAAATCTTCAAGTGCGCGTGCAGGGCTAATGCCCCAGAATAACACGCTGGCACACGCCGATCGCTACCGTGACCTTTGTGCTTAAAATATTTTTTAAGTGAACAGAACGTGTTCATGACCCCACCCCCATGTTCCCCATTTTCTATTTTTTGGCATAAATAAAAAAGGAAGTAAAAAAAAGAAGTCATTCTTACAGTGTCTGAACAAATCCTTCCCCTCTCCACTTCCTGCTGCTCCCCCAAAATGAATACTTCTGCTCTCTCCAAGTACATTTTTCTCAGTGATGGCTATGAGAATACTTCATATTAGGCCCAGTAAAAAATCAAAAAGAATCGAGCAAGAACTTAAAGGTAGTATCTAATAAAAATATGATTCCTTTTGCTATATATGCAAACACAGAGTTCATGTTAATAAATATTTTAATATTTGTTTTTAAAATTCTAGTGTGTAATTATTTGGAATATATTAGTCACCATATTGCTTTTTTAACGAGATTACAAAATGCTCACATTTAAATTTCATGATTCTGTATTTTTCCAAGATAATATTCTAGAGAATTTTCCTGCCAAAATAATATGAAATTCATAGGTTGATTAGATAGGTGATAGACAGATGATAGATGGATGGATAGATAGATAGCTAGCTAGCTAGCTAGCTAGATAGATTAGATAGATAGATAGATAGATAGATAGATAGATAGATAGATAGATAGATAGATAAATAGATAGATAGATAGATAGATAGATAGATGATAGACAGATAATGATAAGCAACATGGCAAATGTTGGAGCCACTTAAAGTGGGGAAGATGAGTGTGATTTGCTAGAGCGCAGTGAGATCTATTCATTGTCGAGATAAAGACCATTTATTCTAAAGAAATCTAAGGATCATTTTGTCCAAGGATTTTTCAATTCAATTTTAGATAAGTTTTTTTTATTTTTTTAAGGATTCCAAATTGGCTTTATTTTTTTCTTCTTCACCAATCTGTATCCCTTCTACAGCCATTAACGGAGAAAATAAAGCATGCAACGGCACTTACAACTCATAGGAGCATTTTTACAGCTAAAGTAATTCAGTCATTCAGAATTTGTAGTCTATCCATACATTGCAGAAAGGGGTCCATTTCATTTCAAATACGTTATAGTTGGTGCTGATGCAAAGGAAAACTTCTTAGAAAATTTAAGATACATATAATGTTCGGCTTACTTTTTTCAATCGATCAAGTGTTTTATTTTAACCAATGGTTTATTAGAAACCATTTAAAAATATATTTTTCCCTGAAGAAAAAAGCAAGATGCCATATGCAAAATGCAACATTACTAAATTTTTCTGCTCGTTGAGATGCAGTGGTGAAGTAACAGGGCATCAAAACATCTTAACAGCAAACCAGGAATTCTGACACATTTCCTGGAGACTACATCAAACTCACCCCCACACACACACACAAAACTGTCAACAAAATTCACAACAGAAAACGGGGACAAAGGCAGTCACAGCCCATAGGACATGGAGGAAAAGTCTTTTGAAAAGATGGGACATCTTTGCCTGGCTACTCCACCCCAGAGGTAGCTGCTGAAGGCAGCAAGGGCAGCCCGTGGGGGTATGCCGGACTCCAGTGTCACTGTCCCGTCAACGAAAGTATCGCGTGTATCCGTTTACACACGTACCGTGCAATGTCATCTCCAGGATGACTCCATGTTTAACTCAACATAGCAGTGATGAAAACCGGTGGTGACTTAAAATAAAAGCTGAAAAGATGACTGAGGGGGATCAGGAAGATGTCGCCAAAGTAAATACCACCCCCAACCCCCGCAGAGGCCTGCCGCCACGCAAGGCGCTGCTGCTGGCTGGGGTCCCCGCTTTCCTGGGCGTGCAGCGGGCACCTTCACGTTTGCTCCTGCCGGAGGCGGACTTCCGAGGACGTGTCAGGGTGACGGCATCGCGGGGTAGCGCACAGCCAGCACCTCTCAGCTCTCCGCCTCTGCCACCAACGCTTCGGCGAAGGGCTGGGATTCTGGGTTCCTGTCCGTTTCAATCCCCGTCACCACGGTCCCCAAACTTCTGTGCTTCCAAAGCACAGCACGGCTGTGGGATTTTGGACTCGGAAAGTCCTGGATCTGCATCTGGACTCACTCAACCGCAGCGTGACTTTGGTCAAGCTGTCGCTTCATTCACCTTCCATTTATTCATCAGTGAAATGCGAGTCTGTACGTTTCTTGGAAGATGGTCGAGAGAATTACGTAACGTGCCACGTGGAGAGGGATGTGTGGCCCACAGAGTAAATGCTTTTAAGTTCATATCCGTTATCGTTCGAGTTGCTGTTTTTTGCTATTTTAACCGGCTTCTGCACGTCCACGCGTAAACCAAGTGCTCCTCATAAATGATCTGATTTGGCCTCTTTCTCTATTCTGCACCCGTCTCGTCTCAGGACAGACTGAGTTTGGAACCCCGAGTCTAGAAGCTGCCAGCATCAGTGGGCCCTTCGACATTCTTAGGAGCTGCTTAGACGTTATTACCAGTCGCAGAAGCCGAAACCGGAAAGTGTTTGGCACGGTGTCTGTAACGTCACAGTCCGGTAGCTACAGGGACAGAATAAACGCGGGTATTGTCATTCCTTCGTTGCCCGTCAACACAAATTTCGTCAACCACCTAAACTCCGTCCCAGGGCCCTTATTAATACAAATCAATTTCCGATAGCTTAGTCCGCTGTTAAATAGCTAATTTTAACATCCCATGTGAGCTCATTCACACGGCTGAGATATCCCGTCATTAATTTTGATAAGAATGAATTCCAGTGGGCTGGATCCAGGGCAATGGTTGATGAAGTGGGAGAGATGACAGGCAAAACGCGTCTACGCCGATGCAGTCTGAGAAAGCACGTGGAGGGCGCGTGGAGGAAGAAAGAGAAGGCTCATTGCTGCGGGATCAGACTCGTCATCCTAACGCTCTGTTCGGCCCGCCTGTCTCTGCCCGGGGCCACGGGCACGTGGACTGTCTGCCGTCGGAAGCGCCCTCCCCTTCAGCCCCGGCAGAATTCCAAGAGGAGACTGACACGAGCTGCCACTCACGAGGTGCTCGCGTGTGACTTTCTAGGCACTTCGCATCCAAAGCACATTGTTTTCCCAACTATCACGTTTTGGCTTTATTTCCTTCGAGTGAACTTTATTTGTTTTTAGAGCAGTTTTAGTTTCAAGACACTGAGCAGAGGTACAGAGAGTTTTCCGTCCCCCCCCCACCCCCCAGGCACAGCCTCCCCGACTCCAAACCCCTCCCACCGGAGCGCTGTATTTGTTGCAATCAACGAAACTACGTTGACGATTCACTGCCACCCGCAATCCGGAGTTAGTTTACATTCGGGTCACTCTTGGTGCTGTGCATTCTGTGGGTTGGACAAAAGCGTGGTGACGTATACCCACGATTACAGCGTCAC
>NW_011888913.1:2743995-2748374 GCF_000151845.1 Pteropus vampyrus | reverse complement strand
GGAAACTGCTGAGCTGTCTTCCAAAGTGGATTGACCTTTCTGCATCCCCGCCAGCAATGAGTGAGGGTTCCAGGTGCTCCACATCTTGGTCAGCATTTGGGGGTGTCAGTGTTTTGGATTTGGGCCATTCTACTAAGTGTGTAGTGATATCTCATTGTGGTTTTAATCTGAAATTCTCTAATGATGTATTACAGCTTTCATTGTGCTCAGGTGCCATTTGCATATCTTCCTTGGTGTGGTGACCATTCAGATCTTTTACCCATTTCTTAACTGGGTTGTTCATTTTCAGATTTGTCGTTTTCGTTAATATTTTCTCCAAGTTCTTAATTTCAATAAAGTCTAGCTCATGAATTCTTCTTTTCATAGAGGATGCCTTCTTTATTGTATTTGAAAAGTCATTGCCGTGCCCAAGGGCATCCAGGCTTTCTCCTGTGTTGTCTTTCAGGAGTTATAGAGTTTTGCATTTTACACAGAATTCTATCGAACTATTTTTCGGGAAAGGTACAAGGTCTGCGCCTGAATTCGCTTTTCCACACGCCAATGTCCAATCGCTCTAGCGCCGTTTGTCGAACAGACTAGATTGTCTTGTCTTCGTGTGTTATCTTTGTTTCGTTTTTTTTCCCCCCAAAGATCAGGTTACCCGAATGACACCTGTCCTGTCTGACTCGGGACTGGCCACAGCTTGGAAAGCCCTGAAAGCAGAGGGGATCGCCGTGGCACGTCGGAGTCGCCGTCATGGTCAGACACCGAGATGAGCAAGAGATCGCAGACTTCGGAGGAGAAGCAGAGCCGCCCTGCTGAGGGGGTGCGAGGTGGCTGAGAAACACACGTGAGCCCAGAGAAGGCACAGCCTCAGGAGGGCGCTGAGAGAACCTAGGATCTCTAGCGGGGCCGACTGGCAAAGGTATCCCCTGCGTGAAGTCGGGCCTTAAAGACTGGGATAGGAGGCTGTTTTTTCAGATGCTCAAGTCTCAGCAACGGCAACCACAACAAAAGAATCACGAGCAGACAAAGAAACGGGGAAACACAGCTCAGTCAAAGGAACAAAATAAAACTTGAGAAAAACGACCCTACAGAAAGGCAGATCGATGAGGTGCCTGACGGAGAAGAGAAAGTAACTTTAACAAAGATGCTGAATGAGCTATCGACGACGAAATGAGATCAAGAAAGTGATGCATGAGCACAAAGAAAATACTGACAAAGAGGTAGAAATTGTTAAAAAATGGTAAAATGAGAGTTCGTGAGCTGAACGATATAATAAATGAACTAAAAAAGCTCCATCGAAGTGCTAAACCAATCAAACTAAAACTCTGAAAGGAAGACATGGAAGCAAATCTTCGGGATCTGTTGGAACTTTTAGTCAGACAATGACTGCTTAAATATGGCACCAGTAGCACAAGCAATGGAAGAAGAAAAATTAAAATTAAAACTTTCATGCATCAAACAACACCATCGAGTATCTGAAAAAATTAACCCACAGAACGGAGAAAGTATTTGCAAATCATGTATTCAATAAGGGACATGTACCCAGTATATTTTTTTAAAACTTCCACAAGAACATAATAAGAATAACCCAATTATAAAATGGACAAAGGATTTGAACAGACATTTCTTCAAAGAAGACATATAATAGTGGAAAAGTACATGAAATATGTTCAATGTCATTACTCTTTAGGGAAATGCAAATCAAAACCACAATAAGACAGAACTACATTTGAATGCTTATAATAAAAAAGACATTTGAATGCTTATAATAAAAAAGACAGCCAACATCAAATTTTGGCGAGGACGTGGAGAAACTGGAACCCACCTGGCTGGTGAGAATGTAGAATGGCATCTTCGCATTGGAAAACAGTTTGGCGGGACCTCAACATGGGAAATATGTCTCAGAAATTCCACTCCTAGCAACTACCTAGGAAAACGAGAATGTAAGTTCATACAAAGACTCATATATGACTGTGCATAGCAGCTATTATACATAATCGCCCCAAAGTGAAAGCAACCCAAATGTTCGTCAACCGGTAAATGTGTCAATAAAATGTGGTATGCCCATGCAGCAAAATACCATTTATTACTACAAATAAAACCAAGTACTTATACAAGCTACAAGGATAAACCGTAAACATCACGCCTTGAAAGGGACCAGTCACGCACACACAAAACAATGTCATATGATTCTATAGGATTCTCTTCTATCAGAGAATCAGAATCTATAGAGGCAGAACTAGGTCCGTGTCGGTTTGGGGCTCGGTGGAGGTTCGAAGGGAGTGGGGGGAGCGGGTAGTAGGGAGCGAACCCTAATGGGTACAGAATGTCTTTTGTGCATTTTCTAAAATTAGACTGTAGACCGTAATGCAGCTCTGTAGATACACGAAAACACATTGAACCGCACATTTTAAATGGGAGAATTTTAAGGGATGTAAATGATATCTCAACAAAGCTGTTTTAAAAAAGCATTCAGATACAAAAGGGGGATTGCTAAAAATGGTCCTTCTTCCCAGAGATCTGGCTTTTTTTTTTTTTTTAAGCTCGCTACATTACGTGCTTCTCCAGATGCTTGTTTTAATTTCTCTACTTGGGGGTTCTTACAATAAACCACACTTCTCCGCAGCCTCTACAATTTTATGTAGATCGTACATAACATTCCCAAACAATAAAGACTATTTATATATCTGCACATTTGAAGGAGAGGGAGGTAGCGTCTTCGTAACACTAAAATATAATACATTTGAGGTTTTTATGGACGGCCAGACCAAACAATAGCATTTCAACAGTTAACCCGTTTGTCTGTCCCTTCAGAACAGCTTCAGTCATTAAAATGTCCTTCCTGTGCTGCCTTTTCCCCCAAAAAACACGCACTCAAAATGGCTTGCGAAATGTATGTTAAATCAATCTTTTTCACTATGTTGAAAGTTTAAGTGATTTCATAAAAATAGAATCCAACATTTTACAACTTGAACAAGCTTTCAAACGCCACATTACTAAACTCCATTCTCCCTGTGATGGAATCATCTGACAGTTCAGCGTGAGACAAGCTTGCCTCCTACATAACTCCAGAGGGTTATGTGTGGGTTGTGGGCCTGGGCCTGTGACCCGGTCGGGCCAGGAAAGCTTAATTAATTTGCAGGAAACCAAGTGATTGGCATGGTCTAATTAGCCCATGTTTCATAAACAAACCCAAAACAAAGCTAGGTGGTGTCGTTTTATGCAAACAAACGATAAAATCAGATCGCTCCCCGCACTCAGATACCGCCATGATTACAGCCGCTCAACCTTTTTTAACTCTCCATTGCTTGGAATAATAATAACCTGTTAGAACTTTGAAATGAAAATCTTTCCACCTGACAAACGCTGATGTTTTTAAGTATTTCAAAAGCCGAAGTCACACAGGCTTCCTTTTGACTTGCATCTTGGGCGGTGCTGGGACGTGAGTGAAGTTGCCAAGACCAAGGGCCCCGCCCCCTCCCCCCATGCCAGCCAGAGCCCCCTGCTCACCTAAGTGACCACGAACGGGCACAGAGCCATTTTCATTGACTCCCTCGGGGACAATGGCAAGGGACCTTTGTATGGATGTTGTAATCTGAACTCATTAACGCAACGATTTGTTCAAAGTTGGGGCGCTATCTGTCTCAGTCGGCGACGAGAACGTGTTTCCTCAGACAGCCCTGCTCATTGACGAGGGCGCACCCGTGGTGGCCTGTCCCAAGCAGGACGCGGGCACCTCACGCTCGCAGTGGAACGAAGCGTGGTGGCTTCGCAGTCTGAGCAGCCACAGTGAGCACCGTCATCGCCTCCATAGGATGGGATGTCCAGAAAGGTTAGACAAACGTAAAATTCAGACTAAACAAATGTTAGGCTTTGAGCAAGGTGGCTTTAAGCTACAGATTGTGACACGGGATGTGCAAAATGAAAGGAGCTTCTGAAAACCTTCTCGAAAACACTTTGCGATTCTGTCCTGAAGTTAAATTAAATGTCACAGTAAGGAAACGAATGGCATGTCTGGTAAGCTTCGCGTGTAATTTACTAAAGCGATCCTTTACAATTAGGGATAGATTTGCGTGATTCTTGATGGGAACTTCTGAGTTAAAGTCGCAATGCTCTGAGGGATGCTACGTAGCGGCTATCACAACGCGGCGAATCGAAGACCACGAAATACAGAGCGTGGTTACCGGGAAGCTTCGGCGGGAGCTCGGCACCGGCAGAAGCAGGACGGCTTCGCTCGGGCAGAGGGGACATGCGTGGAAGGGACCGGGTGTGAACGGAAGGCGCACGGGGGTGGAAGTGCACGCCACAGACTGGCCCGTGCTCCGTCCCCCTGCGGGAAGGTGCTGTGCCAGCGCGTCGGCTCAGGACACCCCAGACGGCGAAGCGGTCAGTCA
>NW_011888913.1:2740261-2743115 GCF_000151845.1 Pteropus vampyrus | reverse complement strand
GCGGCAGGGCAGCAGCTGTTCGTGTGACCGGTGATAAGTCGAAAGGTGCTCAGAAGGCCTGTCCCCAGACCACTCGGACCTAACGGGACACGTCGGAGAGGCGCTGGAAGAAAGTAAAGCGGAGAAGTAGCTTCCTACAGAGTTTCCACCAAGTGGCTTTTTTGTTTTCTTAAAGAAAAGAGATGCAGCCTCGAGCTAACCGTCCATCTCTTTACATCTTATGAACTCACAAAACGACAGGGCTTCTCGTCAGAATTAACATTCGCCCTCCGCATCCACGATCGGCCTGTTTCGTCGGCCCCGAAACACGCTGAGGTTGGACGAGCTCCGGCTCAGCAGGCTGCGAGCGAGCACATTCTCCAAACGCGGAGCACTAACGACCAGCTACGTCCCTGTGCTCGTGATTCAGGGAGGCCGAGAAGGGAAACGGTACGAAACGAGAAAGCGCTCCGAACCTAACGCACACATCTTGTCGGAATTTTAAGAGACACAGCAAATCATTCCCTGCGGTGTCCTTCGGCCCGAGATTCCGGGATGACTTTAGACTTTAAATCAGTGCTGTAGCTGGCTATGATGATTTTCCCTAAAACCTGGGGCTATCCATGTGTTTATATGTGTGCATTCTCTTCACAGATTTGTTGGGAAATAGAAAATTAATCATTCTAAAGGACTCATTCTCAGAGAACCAAACGAACTCACGTGGCGGGTGGCAGGCATACATTTTTTTCTTGCCTTTTGGTATTTTGGTTTCTCCGTTTGCTCGTTTGACTCACCTATATTTAGAAGCACTCGAAGCCGGACGACAGGGGCGGAGGCTGGACAGAGAGTCGCTTCTGGACCATGTGTTCCGAGGGCGGCCGCCGTGGCTTTCTGCACGTAGGAAACATCGCCCTGCACGTGGACGGGGCTCAGGCGATGGAGTGGACGCGCCACGCAGCGGCCACGTGCGAAGGCGCAGCCATCATCTTCATTAAGGTTCAAAACAGTAACCGGAATGGGCCACGTACGTGTGGGCCAGGGCAGGAATGTGTCAGAACCTGGTCACTGATGACGTCAGGAAAAAATAACTGGCCTCATGATCGGAAGCCGTCAGCACGGAGGCCAGGAAGGGGCGCTAACCTTTCCTCCTGGTAAAGGACCCCGTTCTCGAGGACCCCGTTCTCCGGAGGAAACGCGCACTCAGTGTGAGCCTGGGCGGTGGCTCGTGTCTCCCCAGCGCGGTGTCCCAACACGGCAGGGCTCCCGGAAACCACCTGCTCCGCACTACAAACAGACGCATCCGGCTGAACGAAGCGCCACCAACTTTGAAGATTTGAAAGGCCTCCCAAATTCACGGAAACACACTGTGACCCGTAAAAGTGGACCGGGACCCATCAGACGGTGTTGCAAAGCTGGCTGACTGTCACGACAGGAGCACAGTACCCGGCAAGTGACTGAGCGAGATTCTCGAAACGGGAGAAGCTGAGCGTTTGGAGCCAGCATCGGTGGCCCAGTGGGAGGCAGTACAGAGAGCTGCGAAATAAGACCGAATCCTCGTCGTCGTGAAGCCAGCGAACCGCAGGATAACGGCTGGCTACCAATTCAGTCAGTTTCACAGTTTAAAAATGAGTAATCGCTAAAGGCCTGGGGGAGTT
The DNA here is from genome assembly GCF_000151845.1 of Pteropus vampyrus. NCBI lineage: Eukaryota > Metazoa > Chordata > Mammalia > Chiroptera > Pteropodidae > Pteropus > Pteropus vampyrus. The sequence continues at coordinate 2,741,481 of NW_011888913.1, read as the reverse complement.
TTCAGGAAGTGGTAAATGCAGACGTAGGTGACGGGGACAATGAAAAGAGGACACCTGATCTTCGATCGTCGTGGACACAGGGTACGACGTCACCACGGGTATAAATTGCTCATGACCTGTTCCCATGGCTGTATTTTGTTTTGAAGGCCTTAGGAGTCTTCCCTAGGGTTTACACAGTAGAGGGCCATGTCCGGTTGAGCCCACCCCTGGGGCCTGCCAGTGATTGGCCAGTTTCCTGATCACGCCAGCCTTCAGAGGCAGCCTTCGCACGGGGACATTGGCACAGTGTGGGCCTGGAACAGAAACTGCTCCGTGACCTGTAAGACCACCGCCGTGACTCGTCCTTTAGGACGGATCTGCCGCACCTGGAATAAGGAGCATCTGTATCGATCATTTTGTTCATCGGACATAATGTAAATTATTCTACTATTGCTGGGATATAAGTGAATCTCACCTAATTCATTCACTTTTTCTTCATTCATCACTTTCCTAAGCACGTTTGTCAACAACGCTTAGAAAATCATGTAATAGGTTGTTATAACGCTTTCAAACAACCGCCTATGTGTTCGCCTCTTTTCTGACCCACGTCTTGGTCTGCAGACGAGCTTACTCACGGGGTCGCAGGTCTCCCAGCCCAACCCTCCCGACATGGAGGGGACCTTCGCAGGCCCTCTGGGTAAGGCCCTGGGGACGTGAAGGCAGACACTGTGGTGGCCTAGTAGAGGGCTAGCCACTGGCGGAATGTGTTTTGGTGACTTTGTTTGCATTTACATATGATAAACAAAGCACCAACCGCAGAACCTACCTGTACTGGATGCTTTGTGTCTGTGGTCCCCTGGGAGGGAGAGAGGGGTGACCAGTCCCCGGAGTGTGATAATTCTCACTATGTGCATATCACTCGTCTTCTTCTAAGTGTCATTATTGTCTTTCTTTCGAATTTTTCATAAGACCCTTCTTCATCAAAGTCTAGACCAAGACAAGTTTTAATAGTTCATGTTTTTTACTTAGCCAAAACGTATCTTATTTACTTGAAGAGTTTCAAGTCTTTAGTCTCTCATGTGCACTGAGGTTAAATCTGTTTCGGGATTTCCCAAAAATGCAGTTTGGGGAAAATCTAAAATATGTGGAAATATTTATCCTAAAAGTGTCTTTAGTTATTTTTTTAATTTTTATTTTAGAAAAGTATGAGGGAGAAATAAATATTCATGATTCCATGCTGC
>NW_011888913.1:2728711-2738620 GCF_000151845.1 Pteropus vampyrus | reverse complement strand
ACGCACGCGCTGTCCCAAGGGCGGGCGTCAGGTCCGAAGAGCCCGGCCGGCATCTGCGGCGCTGGCCAGCTCGCCCGACCTCATGGGGCCCCGGGCCCCCCACCGCAAAGGCCCGAAGCAGCACTGTGCTGTCTCCGTGACCTTCAGGACGATGGCGGTCACCCGTTACCCTGTGGGGTTTGGGACCGGCAACGCGGGGAGCCGGCGCCCCCGTCTCGCGTACCTGCGCGCCCGCCTTTGGGCGCCGGGTGCGGTGCGCGTTTTCTCCTCTCTTCGTCGCGTACGGTTTCCCGATGTTGGCGTGGGGGCCCTTCCCCCAAAGCCAGGGCAGAGCCTTCTGCATGACCCGGAGCTTGGTCACCATGCCCGATCTCAGTCCGCAGAGCCCGGAGTGACTGGGAAAGAGACCGGGAAACTCACAAACGCGCGGCGGACAGGGAAGCGGTCGGCGGGCCTTGCCCTCGGCCGCGGGCCTGCTTCCGCTGCGGTCCGTTTTGGGCCGTCCTCCGCCGGTGGCCGGGCACCTGGGGACTCCTTCGTGGAGCTGCTGTCTCCTCGAAAGTCCCCTTGCTCAGCGGCGGGGCCTCTGCCAAAGAGTGGCCGGGAGGCCGGAGGGCAGGAAACGCCCCACCTCACCCCTCGAGGCAAATGGGAGTTTTATGAATATCATGTTAATAAAAATTGATTTTTGAAAACAAAGCTGCCTCTCTATACTACCTGCAGGGTAGAGACACAAGGCACTGGAGTGATAAATGCCTGCTTTTCCCGGTCACGATTGGTCAAATGCTCTTTCTTAAGCTCCTGTTTTACTATTGACAAAATAATAGTAAGTAGGTCAATTAGCAGGTTCTAGATAAGACTTGAGGACTTAGTGTCGGGGACTCGGCGGAAACGCTCTCCCCGACATCTCCCCGACATCTCCCCGTAGCCGGGTGTCCCTCCCGCCTCCCTGCCCTGCCCCCCACACCTGAGAAAAGAAAGGCCAGGGTCCCAGCAGCTATCACTTGATGGGTGGCACTCCGTGACCTACTACACTCACATGATTTAAGCCATGGTTTGGGATATTGTTGATGATTTATTGTATGAAAAATGTAAATGATCTGGATGGCAGATGTTTTATATTTTCTGACCATTCATTTTCAGGGGAAATGTAATTAAAATTTATGAAGTGTATCTGCTGAATTGCATTGGCAATTGGCGATCTCCTCCGGGGCTGTCTATGCAGCAATGATGAGTAATGGTGGACAGTGAGATGTGGTGACAAGGGCAGGACGTGATGTGTCTGCCACAGCGAAGCTACCTGGGCAAAGGACAGAGTCCCTCTGCCTTCTATCCTGACCCCCAGCCCCACCCAACCCACACCTTGTAGGAAGCTGGGGACAGTGTCTGTCCCTTCTGTCGCAGAGTTTAGAACTCCATGCCAGGCTCCTGAGTTCTCTCATCTTCCCCGAGGACTTCCCTCTGAAAGTCACGCTGTAGGTCCGCGTCAGGGACCGGGGATATAAGGCGGACCTACAGAGAAAGCCCACAGAACCAATTCTGGTAGGTCCCCGAGGTCTGCAAGGGAGCTGTGCTGCGCGCTCTTGCAAATCGTTTTTCCAGGTATCGAAGTCACCACCAGAGAATAGTTTAAAAGGTCGCTAAATGCCCACGCCTGCCCTCTACCTGTTACTTACTGATACAATGACCAGCTCACCTGTCTGTCTCTCTACTACATGGTGAGCTTCTGGAGGTCGAGTGCTTTGCCTTTGGTTCTTGTCGTCCCCAAAGCCAGCCCACACCCCAGAAAGGTGCCTGCCACGAGCACTGTGCCTGTGTTTGGTGGACCTGGGTTGAAGAAGCTACCTCTGGGGCAAGAAAGAGAGGAAAGCCAAGAGCCAGAAAATTCTGCTTGATGCGACAATTAGCATGTTTTTTCATTAGCTTATCACCTCTCATGAGACTTTTTCTTTTATTAAATATCAGACTTCTACGGCTGAACTCATTCTCCTCATGGAAAACCCCTCGCGTGTCTACATCTCAATCCGGATAAACTGTGTGACTGCAGGGTCTAACCGAGGAAGCAGACGAGAGCCGTCGGCTCCGTTCTTAGCGGGTTGGATCTTCCGTGCTAATATCGAAACATTCATTTTGCTTCTGTCTCTTTTGCACCCCAGTTTTCACCAAGTTGCTCACGTCAATTCATGTGTCGTGCCAATGAGAGTTTTCTCTAAAGGCGCGAGTACCATTGGCCTGTGTTTCCCAGAGAGACCGATGACCAGTCCAGCCAAGAGTCGGGTGACCTGCCTCTTTGGTGACCTCGTCCTTTCCCAGGTACAGTCATTTTTATTTCTCTTCTCCCTTCCTCTGAGCCCCTATATCACCCGCTACCCCACATGTTGTTCAGTCAGGTACTTTCTGAACTGTTCATTCCATCTTCTTTCTACTGCATCGGACCCAGATGCTACATATAAACAATCCGGCAATTTCCGTTTTCACCTTTTGCTTCGTCTCATCTGGCCCTATGTTCCCCTTCAAGGAACCCTGTGATCGGTGCAAAAATCAGGCACAAGGATGTTGATGGCCGTGTGTGAAACCTCCAAAGATGGGAAACGGTTAAATAAATTATGAGAGAATATCTGCTGAACATAACGAAGTCATGTTTTCATTCTTTGACCCTAAAGTTTTACTCGTACGTATTATTTCAGAAATAAATAGCGATATCCATGAATATTTAGCTACAAGGTATGTTTGTAGCTTCATTATAAATCATAGAAGACTAACAACAGCCTAGATGTCTGATAATAGTTTACTTGTTAAATAAGCCATTTAACAATGGAACACTATGCAGCTCATAAAAATGATCAAATAGATAATTATTCACAAGAGTTCCATAATATTACTTATAAAATTAAATCATTATGTTAGTAAATTATATGTGTGTATTAATTATACTATTTGCACTTAAAATCTATATGAGTAGATAGAAACAAAAACTAGAAAGATAACAGTATAGTCGTCTCTAAGTGAGAAGATGTTTGGTGATTTTTATTTCCTTATTTTTCTATTTTAATTTTTCTTAAAAAGAATCTGTATGCTGTGCGATAAAGGAAAATAAAAGTCATAAAACCCAACTTTGAAAATCATAACACGATGATACAAAATCAGGATACAACTTTCCATTTGAATTACCGTCCAAGTTTTGTTTTGAAATGTTTGGGGTGTAACATATATGCTTTGAAATAATATGGATGTGTGTGCGATTATTCTTGGAATTTGGGTGATTTTTATTTTATTCTTCACACCTTTCAGAAAGTTTCTAAGTTTTCTACAGAGAGCATATATTTTGTAATCAGAGAAAATAATAAATAATAATAATTAGAAGCATGTGAATAGAATTTGGAGTCTTTTTAAAAATTTTAGTTCAAAGGATAAAAAAAGAAAGCAAAATATTGAGTGAATTTGGGGGAATCTGCGGAGAATCGAACACCTCTCATTTCTTTTCTTTAAACTTTATTTTTCAGCTGCCTGTCGACTGCCATAATGTTTACCAAACTCGGCGCTGAGATTTTCATTGACAACCACGAGCATGCTGAAGCTCGCTTTCCTGTAAAACTGTCATAATAAAAAGACATTAACATTTTAGTATTTGGGCAAAATGTTTAACACTCAAACATTTGTATTTTTCCTTCAGTTTTCAAAACAACTTTAAATCTCTCTTTTCAAAACAGCGTTAAATGATGTCACTCATTAGCTAGCAGGTGGCTGGGAGCAGAGAACTCCCTTTACTGCTTCCGTTCGCCCGGTAACTCAGAGCACCCACCAGGTGAGGGTGCTGCACAGGCGCCCAGCTCCGGGCCTTTCGCAGCCCGGCCCTGAGCACCTGGGGCGCGGGGCCCACATGCGCCGTGCCGTCCGTGTCAGCGGGTAACGGATGGGACCCACGCGCACACTCGTCTGGCTGGGGCGGATCCTGGGGAAATCAAGCGGCGGGCTGTGATGGGTTTGGTGCCATGTGTCCTGCAGATGAAACCGCTGTCGGCAATCCAGCTGTCATAGTTAGGGCAGACGGAAGAGGAGGTCTAAGTATCAGGGAAATAAGAAGGGGCACCCCAAACCGAGCCTGATGACAGCAGAGAGGAAGAATGTGGCCTTGATAAGCAGGCTCGCCGCGTGCTGGTTATGGTCGGCTAAAATTACAGTCGAGTCGGCAATGATGACAAAGTGCCATCAAAGGGATGCTCAGAGAAGGAAATGATCTCCAGCCCTGCCCGAACCGGCCCGGCAAGGCTAAGCGCAGAGACGGGAGGCTCGGGGTCTCGGAGGCCCGGCCCTCGGCGGGCGGAAGCGCTGTGCCTCTGCGAACGGCCTCACTAAGCGGAAACGGCCGCCGTGGGGCCGAAAGCCCCTTCTTGTCAAATGTGTTCTATCTGTGGCAGCGAGCAGTGCATCAGGATTTCATTAAGGACGCGCGAGCTCTTTGGGGGCGTAAAACACTTCATGCCCGACTGGGCTTTGCTTATGTTCAACCACCAGTTTGCAGCCACGGGCCCTGTTCATCACGGCGACAGCCCACTGCCCCGAGCTGATCAGGGAGGCCGTGGCAGTGCCCCGAACCAGCCGTTCAGAGACCCACAGTCACTGGGTTAGGGCCCTCGTGACCCACGCCTTGGGGGCATGGACCGCCGAATACTGTGCCGTGGGACCCGACAGATAATGAACAGCAGAGTGACATTAAAAGTCACTGAAACATCAGGATAATAAGTGTGTGCATTTCACGAGATGGTCGTGAAGCCTGAGTGAGGAGGGACGCGTCCGGCACAGACCGCGATGTTGTTACTACGATGCGTTTCATTGTTGCTGAGCCTGTCGCAAACTTCTCCTGTTTTCCTGAGCCCTGCTGTATCTGCTGCCACCTTAGCTCAGCACGAGAAGGGGAGGGGAAGAGATCGTCATTACTCCACTCTCGGGGGACTGTGGACCTCTTGGATTGTTGCTGGAGGACAGGCCAGCGGTAGCGGGCCAGGGTTCTAGGCTCCGGTCGCCACCGTCAGGTGCTCAGGACTGCACCAGGCCACCCTCCGGAACCAGCAACGCCCACCGCGGTCGTTTGTGGCCACCGTTTTTCATTTTACAATCTAACGGTTTACAGAGTCACCGAATGACGGTGCTGAAGCCATTCCTGGTTAGAGCCGTCACTCAGCGGCTGTCCCTCGGCTGTTAAAGCCGGCCCCTCCGGAGCTGTGTCCTGCGCTGCCATGTCCCTCTCAGGGTGTCTTTCTTCCTCGGCAGGGACCCCAACGTACTCAGCACTCAAGACTTTCTCGGGAAAACGAGGAGGCGCAGGCACAATGTAGACGCTCAAACGGGCGCCGGCTGCTCTGCCTCGAGCACCTGCTGGGCCGAGCGACGCAGAGGGTCATGCGGGTGCCTGCGACGTCCCGTGACGGGTCCCGCGCTCAGGGAGCCCGCCGCTGACCAAGGCAGAACGCGAGTCAAGTTGTGTCTGACACGAGACTCCCGGCCCTGCCCCACGGCGCCCGCGTGAGCCCTGGGCGGGGTACGGGGGTGCCAGAGCCTGTGCCGCCCTCCGCCCCTGCCATCGTGGGGCCCCTCTCCAGGTTCCTCAGAGACGCGTGGCCTTTGCCTTCCTGTCCCAGGGCGCCCTGCCCTCTCGAGTGCGCAGGGCCATGGGCTCCAGGCGCGGGACCACCTCTCTTCCTTGTCAACCATTAGCCCCTGGAACATAAACGGACGCGTGGGAGGTCCGGGTGGCGGAGCCACAATGACGCCCGCGTAGCCGCGACCGCGGGTCTCTCCGGGAGGAGTCTGTGCCTCCCCTCCACCCCGCACCTCTCCCTCCCCAGCCCTCACCTGTCCCTCCTCTGAGTCTCCATAACCGGCCTCCCGGCAGCGAACACCTGCGGGCGCGTGGGCACCGGCCAGCTGCTGGGCCCCAGGGAGACAGAGCGCGGGGCCTCGCGGGGCTTACTGTCCAGAAACGCAGACGGCCAGTCGGAAAGCTCAGCCGTGTGTGCAGAGATTCGAAAGGGAACAAGAAACACATGAAGAGGAGGAAACGGGGCGTCGCCCCGTACCCTAGATGGGAGCAGTGTCTGTGCGTTCTCCCCTGTCCTGGAAACCGGGGCTCCGCACGTCTGACTCTCAGCGGAGGTGCCGTTTGTCGGCTCTCTGAGCACGTTGCCATGCCCCGCAGGGAGCTCTGTGCTCAGCAGGGGCTCAGTTCAACCCCTCGTGTCTGAGGTCCCCAGAACCGGTGAGACACTGGTTTACCAATAACCAGCTCGAAACTCAGAGGCTTACCAGTTAACATTTTATTATTTCTTACCAGTTTACAGGCAGAGGTGCAGTTCTGGTGACTCTGGCTCCACTGGGCTCACTCATATACCTGCCATTGGCTGGTGGCTCCCTGGGGACTGGCTAGCGGGCATGTCCTTAGCTGGGATGGCTCGGCACCCCTCTACGCATCTCTCCCATCCTCCGGCAGGCTACTGTCCTCAGGATGGTGGCAGGACTCCAAGCAAGAAAGCAGAAACACAGAAGCACATTTTTACCCTCAGCTGGTATCCGGTCTGTCCTGCTGGCCAGAACAGGTCGCATGGCGGAGGCTAGCCGTCACCAGGGCCAGGCAAGAAGGGGGCTATCAGTGTGCTGGCTCCACTACACCCCACTATCAGCCCCAAACCAGTGCGCTTCTGTTTTAACCAATTTCATCCTGAAATACATCCGTTTCTCAAAGTGACCTTACACCAACTCCGCCGATGCTGAATCCTAGCTCCGTGAACCAGGTTGGCCGAGTCAGAGGGGGCATGAGGGAGGCCAGACCTGGCCTCATGCAGTGTGTCCCCCACGAGCATGGCGAGAGGGTCAGAAGGCAGGAGACACAGACCCCACACAGGACTTCGTCTTCTCCAAAGAATGTCACATTTTGAGAGGAAAGAGGCAAAAGGGGGGGGGGGACCCAACGTGAGACTCTGAAGTCAGTTATTTCTCTCTCTTGACTAATTAAGCTTAACCAGAATGGTGGCCTGTCAAACTTGGGGAACCTTTCCCGACAGAAAAAAGGAGCCTGCTCTCCAGGTGGGTTTTCCCGACTTTGCTGGCTCCCGCCACAGTACACATTTGGCACCCGTGACAGCACCGTCAAAAATAATAGCTAAGAAACTCACTGTCTGTCACGATGAAATAATTATGTATGGGGCTTTTCTTACACTCGAGATGGATTATACTTTTCATTGAGGAAAATATATGTGGCTTTTAAAAAGAATGTAATGCATTGAGGGCACTGCTGAGATTAATAGCCAAAGAAAGAATTTTTTAAAAAGTTCTCCGCAAGTGCATGCGTGTGTGCACGCGCGCATGTGTGCACAAGCGTGCGTGGGCTTGTGAGCGTGTCACTCGTGAAGAGGCGGGGGATGTCAACCCTAGGCTGGGTAATTACAAAATGCATTAACGTTTTATTACACCCTTATCGGTAATTAATCACCCACTTTGATGTAAAGTTCAGCCTCAGAAAAGTATCACGAAACGGTCCTTCATGTTCGGTCCGGGCTTTTTAGGGGCGAACAAAGATGGGAGTTTATTCCTGTAAGAAACAGGACACCGGTTAGATCCACATCTGCATCTTACGCGGCGTGTTCCCGTGGCGCCTATGAGGCCAAAGCAGTGGGAGCAGGAGATGGAGAGAGACAGACAGAGAGACAGAGAGACAGAGAGACAGAGACAGAGGCGGAGAGAGACGGAGAGAGGAGCGCAGAGGGCTGCGCGCCTCGGCGACAGGGGGGTGCCGTTCTTCAGGTGCAGAGTTTGAATAAAAATGCAAAACAGGATGCTCCCATTCAGTAAATATTATCATTTTTATTCACTCATTAATTAAGTTGCTTAATTGCTGCTGTCAAAAGACTCTTGAGTTGGTGACGCGGGCTGCCGCGCTGTTTTGATCGGAGCGAAGCGGTGCTGCGGCTCCTTCGGGGACAGGAAGCCCACGAGGGCGGCCAGAGGACCCCGGGGCGGTGCTGGGGACTCCCCTAGGGAGAGCGGCCACCGTGGCAGTCCTGTGGGGTGATCTTCCATTGCTAACTAGGATGGAGGCCTGCTGCCAGCTTATTATCGTTTCAGCCATTGCCTTGTGGAAATCATTTTTATGCAAAGGATTTCCCTTTCCCGCGGTTACCCTAACTTCCCGGGGGCGGGGCGGGGGGGGCGTGGGCAGCATCGTCCAGCACAGGGCACCTCCCTCAGCCTGCTGGGGGCGGGGTGCGCTGTGCTCTGCGCGCCGTCGGGGTCCCAGGCTTCCTGCGATTCTCGGCGTGGCCCCCGCACTAGGCCACGCGCCCCGCGGGGCCGGCCTCCGCTCCACTCCGCAAACACGCCGGAGACAGCCCGCAGAGCCACTCGGCGCTGACATTTGACAAACGGTCCCTGGCCTTTCCGTGCTCAAATATGCTTTCTTTGAATATTTGAATAACCTTTGAGAGCACTCGTCCTAATTTGTCACCCTACATACACCCAAAAGTCACAGCACCTCCTAGATGCCAAGAGATGGCTCCCAGGGTCCCTAAACGTAGCGAGTCTCCAGAGAGGGACATCTGGACCATGTCCTGGGGGGAGGGGAACAAGGAGGAAGAGGGCCCACGAGAGCACAGTGTCACCCACAACGGAAAGGTGACAGTGACTTACGCAGTCCCCAGATTCCCAAGCGGACACAGGCTTCGCTCGGCTCTGCCTCCATCTGTGGGAGACGCGGTTTCACAGTTCTTCGGTGTGGCCCCTCACCGTCCAGTGCGGCCCCGTGCGTGCGTGTACCTATGCGTGTGCGTTTGTACAAGCATGCGTGCGTGCGTGTTGCGTGTGTGCACATGGGCATCGGGTGCTGTATGTGTGTATACTGTTTGCACACGTCTGCTGTGTCGCACACATGTGCATTTGGGGGTGCGTGTCTGTTTCCCGTGCACTTTCTCAGCGACCCCGCTGCATGCTCCCTGGGCACGGTTGGCTGTTTGCGGGAACAGGCGGACGCGTGATGAGCCACATCCAGACGGGAGCCCAGCCCAGCGTGAAGGCGCGGAAGGGCGGGGCAGAGAAGCCATCAGCTGATGCTTCCGCGACTGTTTTCCTGTTAAAGTGCTTGCGGCGACGCGGACGCTCTCACGCCAAAGCCTCATGCGTTTCGTGACGGATCGGAAATCCTCCTTCTCGGGAAGCTGCTGCGGGCTCTGCCAGCGGGCCCTGGGCCGTGGCTCTCTCTCCTTCACCACGAGGAGCGTCTCAGTGCAAAGAAAAACACAACAAAACAGAAACAAGAAGGAGAGGTGGGGGGAGAAAGGGGCGAAGTATCCCAGCTTACAGCATCACGGCCGCGCCCGTCGGGCGGCTGGCTTCTGCTCCCCACTGTCTTCACGAAGAAAGATGCGGAAGGTCACTGTCACTTCCCATCGCTTCTGTCTGGTCTGTGTGATCCAGCTCTGTGGACAAACCGCAATGACCTGAGGGCGCGTCCGGGCCCACGGTGAGGCGCCGTCCTAGCTGTGTGTCTCATCGTGCAGGGGACCGTCAGAGACCCGACGCGTCCTGTAACTAACTGGTAGATAGAAGCGCTGAGGTCCGCGTACACCAGGAAACTCAGAAGCTCAACTAACGAAGAACTTGGAGCAGAGATGAGGGGGGCGGGGTGGGTCGGGAAGGAACAGAGCCAGCGTTCTAACCTGGTAATGCAACAAATTTGTGATAAATTAGGAGGCGCCTACACCATGTTTTCATCATTACGCTTCCAATCACATTAGATGATTTAAATGATCTCAAGCTCCTGAGAACAGCAACATGAACACGGATGTTGATCTAAACCAGGAGCGTTGCAGCGTCCTGCTGGCACATAATGTCTTTTCCAGGAAAAGGGCAAAACCACCGGGG
>NW_011888913.1:2726300-2728661 GCF_000151845.1 Pteropus vampyrus | reverse complement strand
GGGGAGAAAGGGGCGAAGTATCCCAGCTTACAGCATCACGGCCGCGCCCGTCGGGCGGCTGGCTTCTGCTCCCCACTGTCTTCACGAAGAAAGATGCGGAAGGTCACTGTCACTTCCCATCGCTTCTGTCTGGTCTGTGTGATCCAGCTCTGTGGACAAACCGCAATGACCTGAGGGCGCGTCCGGGCCCACGGTGAGGCGCCGTCCTAGCTGTGTGTCTCATCGTGCAGGGGACCGTCAGAGACCCGACGTGTCCTGTAACTAACTGGTAGATAGAAGCGCTGAGGTCCGCGTACACCAGGAAACTCAGAAGCTCAACTAACGAAGAACTTGGAGCAGAGATGAGGGGGGCGGGGTGGGTCGGGAAGGAACAGAGCCAGCGTTCTAACCTGGTAATGCAACAAATTTGTGATAAATTAGGAGGCGCCTACACCATGTTTTCATCATTACGCTTCCAATCACATTAGATGATTTAAATGATCTCAAGCTCCTGAGAACAGCAACATGAACACGGATGTTGATCTAAACCAGGAGCGTTGCAGCGTCCTGCTGGCACATAATGTCTTTTCCAGGAAAAGGGCAAAACCACCGGGGAAACGGTTTCACACTACATTACGTCTGTCTCGTTGCAAACACTCACGGACATGGTCTTTTCTTGAGTATAAAATGAGACGAGTTCATGCAAATGTACATAATATTGTACAACCATATTTTTTAGATTTTTTCTAAAAAAAATCTAAAATTCGACTTGCCACATCAAAAGCCAAATTTTCTAATAAACAAAAAACTACTCGACTTACTGCTTCTATCGGTTTTCTATTGCCGATGTGACAAATTCCCACAAACTTTGCGGCTTAAAACAGCAAAACTCTGTCATCCGACTCTGCCACATACCCCAAGTCCATCACGACTGTCACCAGCTGACACTGTGGTGTCAGGGCCTGGTCCCTTCCTACAGGCTCTGGCAAGAAGTTCATCCCCTTGTCTTTCTGGCTTCTAGAGCCACCCCAGCCCTTGGCCTGTGGCCCCTTCCTGTCCCTTCCAAGCCAGCGCCCTCTGCTGAGCGCCGCCCGCTGCCATCTCTGTGGCTCTCGCCTGTGACCCCTCGAAGGCCCCGATTCTCTGGGCCTGCCCGGGTCATCGCTCTATTTTAGTGTCAGGTGGTTAGTGACCTTAATTCTGTCCACGGCCGTTAAGTCCCCCTTGCCATGTGGCCTACAGCGTCATGGGGCACAGGACTAGGACGCGGACGCCTTTGGGGGGTGCACTGTTCTGCCCACCGCTCTGCTCGAGTCAAATGAAGAGGAGAGGCCATCCAAGCGGGCGGGGGCCAGACTGGCTGGCCAGGCACTCTCAAGATAGGCCATAGACAACGAAGGGGTCGCATGATCAGACGAGTCTGGGAAACGCTAGCTAATCACGTCCTTTCTCGGAGGTTTGCATGGTGTCCTGTGGCTTCTGGAACGGAGTACCGCAAACCGGGTGGCTGAAAACAGGAGTATTTTCTCTCATGGTTCTGGAAGGCAGAGGCTGGAATCGAGGTGTCGGCAGGGCCATGCTCCGTCCGAAAGCTGTCCCAGATCCCCACGTCTGCCTGCGGCCCTTGACTTGCACTGTGCTACCCCAGTCTCTGCCTCCATCGTCACATGGCCGTCCCTGTCCACGTGTCTCTGTATCGGTAGCTGTCTTCTCCTTATGACTGACACCCTCCCCCACCCCAAGGTCAAGTGCACAGGTCTCAGAGATTGGGACTTCAGAATTTCTTTTCAGGGGGACAGAATTTAACCCAAAACAAGTAATGATTTTGAAAACAACACTATTTGCAGTCATAAAGTAGATCATCGTCCTTCCGTATATTTGAACTGGTGCATAAGGTATGAATATAACAATATGAAGCGAAATTTTACACCTGAGGACTCCCCAGGGAGAGCGGCCAAATTATTCGATAATAAATCCTGAGAGAGTCCAATGGCACCATGACTTTTATCCATCCTCAGCTCAGATTATGTCCCCAATGCATCTATGTTCACAAGGGTTGTAGCAGAGCCAGCCCCAGTATAAGATAGCCGGAAATATTATCATGACTCGAGACCTTAAGGACTGAAACATGTTCACGTGTATGGAGACCAAATCCTTAGATGCCATTACGGAATCCCGAACCCAGAAGCGGGCGGGCACTGCGGGCAGTTCGAGCCAGCTGGTCCGTGATCGACGCACGTCAACGCACGCAACAGTGATGCTCATTTCTAGAAACCGCAGGAGCTGGACCCCCGAGCAGTCCTGCGAGGCCATGCGCTTCCTGGGGTCGCCGCACCGGGAACTCCGGAGGCAGCTGGGGCCACCGCACCCCCGGCCCTCCGC
>NW_011888913.1:2723347-2725150 GCF_000151845.1 Pteropus vampyrus | reverse complement strand
GACTTAAAGGGCCCTTTCATGTCCCACTTCGGTCTGATCCCTTGAGGAGAAAACAAAACAAAACAAAGCTGTGCTAAAAAGCTCAGGTCGCGCTGAGCTGGCCGGCGTTTGTAGGCCCGAGGTCATTTGTGCTGTACGTGACTTTGAAAAGAGGGACTTGACAGTTTTCCCAGTGGATCCTCGCCCCTCGCTTAAAGAGAACTTTCCGCTTCTGGACGTCAGGGCCTGCGGTGGCCCCCGCTTGGCCCACCCCGTTCGGTCCTGGCATTCTCTGAATTGTGGCTTTTAGGGTTCATGTGTCAGGTGTGCTTCCCCGCCCCCCAAATCCTACCCCCCCCGGGGAAGACAGGGCGACCCTGGAGAATGACTGCGGAGGTTGGTTTGGGTTCTAGGCGGTTCTGAGCCCTGCTTCATTCGGGGCCGGCCTCGATCCGGTTCCAGGCCGGCAGCGGCAGACCAGCTGGCCATGCCACCAGCTTAGCAGCTCGCCCTTTTCTCTTCCCGGAAACGGCCACGAAGCAAAGGAATATTACTTAATGTCTCCAAAAGAGGGGGAGGCGATTAGCTGGCAGATGTTTTGTCGAGATGTATTCACGGGCAAGCCCGAAGTCAGCGCCAAGGGCACAGAACACGCGATGTCCCTTGTTCTTGGGCAGGGGAGCAGCAAAGAGCCTTTGTCCCTCTCCCCTCCCTCCCGCCGGCACGACAGCTGCAAACACCATTCTTCCAGGATGAGCCAAGGACAGCGCGGGAGGCTCTGCGAGGAGACCTGGAGCGAAGACGGGGCCTGAAAAGTACGAGGCTGCGCAATAGTAAACGAGTGAATTCTCGCTGAGCAAAGACGCAGGCGAGGCGCTGCCGGTGCGCGGCTCCGTGCGCCATCGCGCCCGAGTCCATGTCACGTGTTCCTTCCACACGGCAGAAGCTTGGTGTATTTTTAAATTCTAAAATCCTCAGGAGTTTCTCCAAAAGTCTAAATGCTTTTCAAGTTAGCCTACTGATAAATGATGATTGGATTGGGGATTCTTCAAAACAAAGCCAAATGAAACACCTAGATAGATGCAAAGCTTTTTTTTTTTTTTAATTGTAAAAATACACTTTCCTCTGCAAAAGGAAAAAAAAAAACAAAATGTTTATTAAAAATAAGAACTAAAAGTGATTTAGGGGGTGATGTCTGAGAACCGCAGGGTTTCTTACACATCTCTCTGATTTTCTGCTTCTACCATTTTCTCCATTTTGCAAACACGCTACTCAACAAATTTTTTTGAGCTAGTGCATTGTGAGAGAAAGTGTAGATATAAAGGTTAATAAGCTCCAGAAATTAATGGAAAGCAAAATAGAAGTTTTTTGAAAGTACTAATAAAGCAGACAGACTAAACAGAGAGAAGAGAAATACGCATTACCAACAACAGAAATTAAAAAAGGATAGAAACACTTAAACATAACAAATGTTTAAATCACAGCAAAATAATATATGCACAGCATCCTTTGAACATACAAAACAAATAAAATAATTATTTTTAGAGAAACATGTTACCAAAATTACGTCTCAGAAGGGAGAGATGGTAAAAAAAAAAAAAAAAAAAACTTATGCTAATAATTTTTAAAGAAATTGAAAAGCTTCTCAAATATCTACCACAAAGTTTTTCAGGCACAGAATTGTTTATCAGCTTTCAAGGGACACATAATTCCCTCTGTCAGTTAAACTGCCTCGTAGCGTTGAAAACTACAGAGAACTTTCTAGATAAATTTATGAAGCTGACACCGAGAGCCAGATAAACATAGGAAAAAACAGGAAAAAAA
>NW_011888913.1:2717885-2721732 GCF_000151845.1 Pteropus vampyrus | reverse complement strand
GCTAAAATGTTTTGAGAAAATATAAATCTTTGTGACGATGAGTTAGGCGAAGAATTCTAAGATAAAACACCAAAAGCACGTTATTAAAAAAAAAAAATCCACAGACTGGGAAAAAAATACTTGCAAATCATATATCCTAAAAAAGATTCTTATCTAGAGCATGTAAAAAACTATCTTATAAAATAGAAAACTACAGAGAACTCTTAAAACTTGATACTAACATAAAAAGCCCAATTAAAAATTGATTTAATTGGGTATTTAATTGGGTAAAAGATTCAAATAAAAAATTTTCTGAAGAAGTTATACGAAATAGCCAATAAGCACATGAAAAGATGCTCAATACTATTATAATCATTAGGTAAATATGAAGTAGAACTACAATGTGATACCACTTCCCACCCAAGAGGACTGCTATAATCAAAATGTCAGACAATAACAAATGTTGACATGAAGAAATTTGTACCTTTATACATTGCTGGTGGGAATTTAAAATGGTGCAGCAACTTTGGAAAACGGTTTAGTAGTCTGAAAAAAATAAACATAAATTTATCTTCTGACCCAATAATTCTGTTTCTAGGTATCTATTCAAGGAAAATGAAAATGTATGTGCACAGAAAGACTTGTACACAAATGTTCATAGCAGCATTATTCATAACCAAAAAGTGGAAGCAATCCAAATGTCCATCAAAGGGTGAACGGGAAAGCAAAATGTCATATATCTATACAACAAACACTGTTTGCCAATAAAAAGGAGCAAGGTACCGATCCGTGATAAAACATGGATGAACCGCAGAAACGTTATGCTAAGTGAAAGAACCCGGTCACCATGACCACATATCGTTTGACTGTGTTTGTATGAAAAGTCTAGAAAAGGCAAATCTATAAAACCTGAAAATAAATTAGTGTCTGGGGCTGAGGCAGAAATGGAGATTAACTGCGAAAGGGGTGTTAAACATTTTCCTGTGGTGAAGAAAATATTCTAGAACTGGATCCTGGTAATGATTCACAATTTGGTAAATACACAGGAATTATTGAATTGTATACTTAAAACAAGTGGATTTTATGGTATGTAAATTATACCTCAATAAAGCCGTTAAATCAGCTGGCAACGGGATTTTTCCTTTCAGCCACGATTGAGTAGCTTGTTGGAAGAACAGTGGTCCCACGGGGAGCAAATAGGAAATCTGGATTAATTTTTTAAAAATGTGTGTAGGATTTGCTAACACTACCGGGACTTGAGGGGCCCAGACCCCAGGGAACAGAGGGACTCAGGCAAAGAAGCAAAACCCGCACTTGCCAATTCTCAGTGTGGAGGAAGAGGCTGGGGTTACCGGCAGGAGCTGAACCCCGAACCCGAGGACCCAGCAGCGCCGGGTGATCGCACAGCGCTGCACAGAGGGAATCCCGACCTTGCAAGCTCTGAGACGCCTGGAACCGAGTACTTGAGAGAAGGAAGGTTCAGAGCAAAATGCCCGACTCTGAAGGGTTTCACCTCCGGGCACTTGGTGAATCCTTTTCTTAATATTCACTCTTAATCGTGAGATAATTCAGACTCAGACAAATCACAAAAAACTGCGTGAAGAGTTTACATGCACCCTTTGCTCAGCTTCCCTTGCCGCCCCCGCGGTGTGTCCCCACCAGCACCCATCCCCCGCTGTGAAACCCAAAATGTCTTCGGACATCGCCAACGTCCCCTGGGGGGGGGGGATCAGCCTTGGCTGAAGAGGGCCGCTCTGACGCCCACTTAGATAAGCTCTGTGCAGTCATCAAGATCAGGAAAGGACCGATGATGTAACGTGATTAACTGAAATCCAGCGCGTAGACAAATTCCCCTTACTGTCCATTTTCTGTCCCAGAATCCAGTCCAGGAATTCACATCGTATTTATTGCTGTGTCTCCCTAAACAACTCCACTCGCTGACATGTCCTCAGTCTTTTTTTTTTTTTTTTTCCATCTGTTATGACCTTGATGCATTTGATGAGACCTGGTCAGTTCATTGATGCAGTGGCCTGGCTTTGGTTTGTCTACTGTTCACTCATGATTATTAGATTGAGGTCATGATATGCTGTCGAGCATATCACAGAAGTGATGTAGTACTCTTTCTGGAGCATCCTATCGGGAAGGAACAGAATGCCGAAATCTCTTATTACTTGGGTGGTAAACCTATCCCTTGGTTAAGGTATTGTCTACATATTTCTCCTCTGTAAAATTATAATTACTCCTTCGCAGCTGGTAAATCTGTTGGGGAAGAGCCTTTGGGTATCAGCAAACGTTATTTCTCTTATAACTACTGTCCACTGAGTCTAGTGTTTAACAGTGGGTCTTCCATGAATTAGTTATCACTATGGGTGATTTTGTTTTTCCCTCCTTTGGGTGCCTATGGGTTCCCATGCCAATGGGTGATTTTGTTTTTCCCTCCTTTCCTCTATATTTCTTAATTTGAATTATTCTGTAGGGAAGATTTGTCACTTCCCTCCCATTTATTCATTTATTCATTTTATTATATCAGCATAGACTGGTAAATATTTATTTTATTCTGTGGGTTACAATCTACTGCATCATTTTATTTATTTATTTATTTTTTTGTACAAATTATTCTGGCTTCAGCCATCGGGAGCTTTTTTATGTTAATTCCTGTGCCCTTTTGTCAGGCTTGATGGATAGTGGAAGAGCCACAGGCATTTTGGGGATCTGAGCAAAGGGAATTTGAGTTGAGGGTATGTTTATCCGGGGATAAATCGAATATATTCGTGTAGCTGACAGTTACTTCCAAGTATGATTAAGTTATTGTTAACTGTCCCACTGTCCAGTTAACAATATTTACCAGTCTATGGCTTCTAGGAATACCATTCCGATTGCTGATACAGGTCCAGCAGCCACCACTACGGTATTTGGATAGAAGACCAAGGTGTATTTACCACGGCGCTAATGAAATTCAGGCTTCGAGGCTTTCATTTGCGTAAGCCCCTTCTTAAGCCCTGTACCTAATTTTGTGCCTATAATTGTATATTGTTAAAAGTGGGACTCAAAATTATATAGTCTTTCAGCCCCACAAAACATACAACCAATCCCAACAGAGGGAGAGAAACTAAGTTTTAACTTTATAAAGCTGGGGCTAGTAGTCTTTAAATTTTTTTCCCCAAATCTTATAGCTCATATATAGCAGAAACTTGATAGGGGTTTCGGTAACAAGTTGTGGACCTTAAAGAATTTCTGTAAACTACCAGTGACAGCAAATTTTAATCCATCATGTAGGTGAAAGACATATCTTTCTATTCTCTTCATAGAAAATGGTATCATAAATTTATCGTCACAAAAAGAGACTACCAAAGGGTAAGTAGGTGAAAAAGTAGGCAAAAATGATTATAGGTGTACACCAGGCAGTTGATTAATAAAATAGGGTGTAATTTTAATGCATTTCTTGTAGTTTCTGATATCTACAAGCTTTTATAAATTCGTAATTTTTGTGATTTATTTTCTCATTTTAATTAAAGTTGTACCTTGGTGCCTAATCAAGCTTTCATAATTTTGTGTTCTTTTTCTTAAAGTTGGCCTCAAAATTATTAGCAAACTGAAATGTAAAGTTGAAGAATTTTACATGTCTTATGGCATACGTTTTCAACACATATTTTTACAAGGAGACATTTTAAAATAAGATCCTGAAGTATGCAGTTCTCTAATGAACAATCTTATTCTTTTTTCCACTTTATTCAGCTCTTGAATGACGGATTAGAAAAAGCTAGAAGTAACTTTCACAAGACAGGTGTCATTTCTTTGTAAGCCATAAAGCATCTTATGACAAAGATATCGCGACGCTTCAAAACACTTTCTTTTCAAAGTTAAATTT
>NW_011888913.1:2713832-2717835 GCF_000151845.1 Pteropus vampyrus | reverse complement strand
AAAGGGAATTTGAGTTGAGGGTATGTTTATCCGGGGATAAATCGAATATATTCGTGTAGCTGACAGTTACTTCCAAGTATGATTAAGTTATTGTTAACTGTCCCACTGTCCAGTTAACAATATTTACCAGTCTATGGCTTCTAGGAATACCATTCCGATTGCTGATACAGGTCCAGCAGCCACCACTACGGTATTTGGATAGAAGACCAAGGTGTATTTACCACGGCGCTAATGAAATTCAGGCTTCGAGGCTTTCATTTGCGTAAGCCCCTTCTTAAGCCCTGTACCTAATTTTGTGCCTATAATTGTATATTGTTAAAAGTGGGACTCAAAATTATATAGTCTTTCAGCCCCACAAAACATACAACCAATCCCAACAGAGGGAGAGAAACTAAGTTTTAACTTTATAAAGCTGGGGCTAGTAGTCTTTAAATTTTTTTCCCCAAATCTTATAGCTCATATATAGCAGAAACTTGATAGGGGTTTCGGTAACAAGTTGTGGACCTTAAAGAATTTCTGTAAACTACCAGTGACAGCAAATTTTAATCCATCATGTAGGTGAAAGACATATCTTTCTATTCTCTTCATAGAAAATGGTATCATAAATTTATCGTCACAAAAAGAGACTACCAAAGGGTAAGTAGGTGAAAAAGTAGGCAAAAATGATTATAGGTGTACACCAGGCAGTTGATTAATAAAATAGGGTGTAATTTTAATGCATTTCTTGTAGTTTCTGATATCTACAAGCTTTTATAAATTCGTAATTTTTGTGATTTATTTTCTCATTTTAATTAAAGTTGTACCTTGGTGCCTAATCAAGCTTTCATAATTTTGTGTTCTTTTTCTTAAAGTTGGCCTCAAAATTATTAGCAAACTGAAATGTAAAGTTGAAGAATTTTACATGTCTTATGGCATACGTTTTCAACACATATTTTTACAAGGAGACATTTTAAAATAAGATCCTGAAGTATGCAGTTCTCTAATGAACAATCTTATTCTTTTTTCCACTTTATTCAGCTCTTGAATGACGGATTAGAAAAAGCTAGAAGTAACTTTCACAAGACAGGTGTCATTTCTTTGTAAGCCATAAAGCATCTTATGACAAAGATATCGCGACGCTTCAAAACACTTTCTTTTCAAAGTTAAATTTTGTAACACAAATAATGCGTTGACATGATCACAATAGTAGAAAACGGTAAAAAAAAAAAAAATGTTGATTTATCGGTTTTAGAAATTATCTACCCGACCCCCCTTAATGAAGAATGAGGACGTGAACAGGTGCGCACCCCACCTGGCCCGTCTCCCCTCCACTTCCGGCTTTCTCTGAGTGACTTTTCCAGGTGAAGTCAGTGTTCCCAGCCTTTTATAAATGGGGGAGTGTTTCTTACCCTCATGCTTAATTACTGCTTTTACTAGTCAGGAATCTTAAGTTCAAATGTTCTTACCTCAGAATGTCGAAGGCGCTGTAGTTGCTGCTGTGGTCCCAGTCATATTAATAAGGGAATCCGATGTCAATCTGAAATTTTTTCAAGAAACTCGTTCCGATTCATTATTTTTTACTCTTTGCCTTTGGAGGTTTTCTCCAAGTAAAACAACTTAATTATCAGCCTTAATAACTGTGTAGAGTAAAACGGAAAAGATCTTGCAATTTTCTCTCCTGTTCTAGCTACCAAAAAAAAAAAAAAGTTACCTGTATTTTTTCATGAGAAGACGTGCTTAGATATTCTTTATTGTCTATTACTCTATCAAAATACAATTGGAATCCTCATATCAGATACAGTAATGAGGAAAATCATTACAACTTCATGTAACTTAATTTTTTTATTTTAACCCAAATGTATAAGCCTACACTTATTCACCAATATGAGCCAAGACCCGTTTTTTGAGATTAGATTCATCATCAATTTTTTTTTTTTGCGCAAACCATACCCCTAGAGTATCCTCTGTTTTCTTCTATACATTTTTTCAAAAAGTAGAAAGAGAAAACAATTTTAGCACAAAATCTTAAACTTTTAAGACTTTTTTCAAAAAATGAGTAACTTTCTTGTCTCCACTCAGCCGTCAGCAATTTCTCATCAACTTGTCTTTGCTGAAAGAAATTCAACTTACTGTTCATAGAAACAGTGATTTCGATTCACACATTTCAGTAAACGATCTAATTACAACAATAAGGAAAAGGGGCGTCAAACGGTGTAATACAGTTGGCAGTTCATTGCCTCTTCTCCAAGAACTTTAACGACCTAGCAGTAGATTTGGGGACAGAAACTTAATGCTTCAAAATCGCTTCTCAGACTCAGCGTAGAGGAGCCAGATGTTCCAGTCTTAGAGTGTCCTAGTTCACAAACAGTTAACAGCGATTCGATTTTGTGCGGCTCTCACTTGTTCCCAACCGGATATTATACTGGTAATGACAATATCGAACTCTGTGGAATGTATCAGTAATTAGCCCGCTACGCTTTTTAAGCACTGCCCATAAATACTTACACTATCAATGCGTGATCATTGTTTACAAATTCAAGCTTTCTGAAAGTTTTAAATATGGTGAAAGGAACATTAAAGATACGGTTACATCTCATAACGTAGGTCTTTATTTTCTATTTGTGTTTCTGAACCCTCTCTATTTCGGTCGCTGGTGATTGATTTTCGTGAAGAATCTACTCAGGCTTTTCCCCAGCACGGTCTTTGGTTTCTGTATCAGCAGAACGTGTTCATTCATTCATTTTGCAACTTCATTAATTTGTTAACTCGTGACCCACGCGCGTGCCACACATCTTCTGTGTGGGGTGCTGCTCTTGGGATTTGGCTAAGATCACTCAAGCATCACAGGGCTTCTCCAGTCACCTCTCTGTCCCTATCTCGGTCCCCGTGTCCTTCAGCACCTTCATTTTCACAGGAACTCACTTGGAAGGGGCACCTGGAGTTATCTCGGGGTCACGCAGAAGAGGGTGCCTGTGGGGGTGACACAGGGAAAGACGGGGACCAGAGGAGTGGAGTGGGGCCATCTGAGCCCAGAACAGTCCAGACGAGAGGCAAGACGTGCCGAGGCTGCCGCCGGATGGCTTAGCGAGCGTCGGACACAGAGAGCGGCCCAAGGGGGCAGGGGACTCGTGAGCAGAGACAGGGGCGTGAGGTGAGGTGACAGATAGGTGGCGGAGACCCACGAAGGGCTTTCCAGACCGAGATTCCACGGAGGAAACAGCAAAGGAACGAACGCCTGGCACGACGACGTTTCGTCACAGTTCAACGTGAGCACAAAATTGCGGAAGACTAAAAACCCAAAACACAAAACACAAAGCCATCTCCTTTTAAAAATACTTTTACTATCTATAAAATCTTGCGAGATTTTCAGTGAATAAAATTTTTATCACCGAGCTCGTAGATGTTGCTAGAACTCGGTCCTGTCTCCATCTCATCTCTTTTACTTAATGGCATTTGGGAAGATCGGTGACTTTTCCTAAGACGCGATTTAAGTTTGAAATATCTTTCTTTAATTTCCATATTCCAAAAATTTACAATAGTATTTATGTGGTCATGTCACTACGAATACGACACGCCGGTCACATAAATAGTCGTGGAACTTTTTATGACGTCTCCCGCTGCTTTGAGGCTTGTGTCAGCCTGAAACGTTGCCTTCCGCTGTGCATCAAATGACAGTCCACAATAAATCAACACATGTGTCTGCACGGCTATATATTCTTTCTGGGGCTTTAAATATTTTTATAATCACGGGTGCGCTATAGGACTCTGGGGACCCCTTAAAGACAGCATTTGAAACAGCTGAATGGAGACAGAAAACCCGTGAGCTCTGCGGGTAGCTTGCAGAGAAACGTCTCTGAACCCTTGATGTGTGTCAGGGTTTGATTTTTCTGGAAACTAGGTTTAATTTTATAGGGATCGATTTCTACAGCAAGAGCTAGTCCCGTGTTTCCTGGGATCGTGGGACGCAGGAAGAAGATGCACAACTCCCGTGAGACCGCCAGCCAGCCCGCCACCCCGAGGAGAG
>NW_011888913.1:2710237-2713782 GCF_000151845.1 Pteropus vampyrus | reverse complement strand
GAGGCTTGTGTCAGCCTGAAACGTTGCCTTCCGCTGTGCATCAAATGACAGTCCACAATAAATCAACACATGTGTCTGCACGGCTATATATTCTTTCTGGGGCTTTAAATATTTTTATAATCACGGGTGCGCTATAGGACTCTGGGGACCCCTTAAAGACAGCATTTGAAACAGCTGAATGGAGACAGAAAACCCGTGTGCTCTGCGGGTAGCTTGCAGAGAAACGTCTCTGAACCCTTGATGTGTGTCAGGGTTTGATTTTTCTGGAAACTAGGTTTAATTTTATAGGGATCGATTTCTACAGCAAGAGCTAGTCCCGTGTTTCCTGGGATCGTGGGACGCAGGAAGAAGATGCACAACTCCCGTGAGACCGCCAGCCAGCCCGCCACCCCGAGGAGAGAGTTACTTCCACATTGCCATTGCTTCCTTGCTTCCTGTGGACGGGATGGACCCCCCGGATTACGATCATTGTTAATCTCTAGGTAAAGCGGATTAATTTGGGGAAAGCGTGGACTCTTTGAAAATGGACACCACAGGACTTCTGCCAGGAGTGAAGCCTGGCGCTGGACTTGTGCGGGTCCCCACGGGCAGGAACACACCGGTGGCCGAAGATTCTAGATTTGCACGTAAGATTTTTAACAAGTCATTTGTTCCTGAATGATTTAATCTAGGGCTCCCGAGACGTTCTGCGTGTCTGTCGCCAGAAGCCCCTTCTCACCGGCCGCCTGCGTCTGCTCTCAGCGGCCACACGCAGCTAGGCGGGCGCCCCGCACGTCCCATCCTGCTTCAGGGGCTGAGGGGGAGCCCCCCCCAGTTAGTTCCACGTGATCTGTCTAACGACGGCACCTCCACATTATTTCATACTCTGAGAAGCAAGGGTTTCACAGCGACTCAGTTTTTCCCTGTGGAAAATCACTCTGCTGAGATGCATAAAATCACCGATGTTCCAGCGGCACATGGCCACGGTGACCGCGCTGGCGCTGAAGTCTGGCTGCAGACCTGTGGCCCTTTGTGCTTTGTGAAGCTCTTCCTACGCGGCTCTGCAGGAAACCGTTTTTCCATTTTCGGTAAAATATACTCTACCGCCGACAGCTTCTCCCTGGGGGCCCTCGGCGGTCCTTTTCCGGAGGGCGAGGCGACCTTGCGCAGGGGCCGCCGGCCAGCGCGAGAGCCACTTACGCAACTGCACGGGCAGGTAGCCGGTGGCCGGAGCGCGGACACCCTCCCCGCCGCGGACTCGGACGCGGGGCCCCGACTCCCGAGGCCTCTGCCACCTCCAGAGCCTTCGACAGCGTGCGATGCAACCAAACGCTCCTTACTTTCCAAACGCCGTTCCCAGGTCCCCCTGAGGCTGGAGGAGGCACAGCGGGCCTCAGGGTGGCTTCGCCAGACCTGCCGTGCACGCTGCCGACTGGGGAGGGCCGCGACGGGGGACCGGTGCCCCCTTGGCTCCCAGTGCAGGCGACAAAGCATTCCTTGCCGCCGCCACCAGCGGAGCAGGGAGATCCGTCCCACGCCTGCCTTTCTCCCCTTAGCCCTCGAGGCCAGACCAAGGCGTCATGTAGACCAGGTCGCCAGCGCAGGGCTGTGTCAGTCCCTCCGGTCCAGCCCTCACAGAGGACAGGCCCTGGGGACCGATGGGGAAGGCCTGCCACCTCGAGTATATGGTAGCTCTGTGTGTGTGTGTGTGTGTGTGTGTGTGTGTGTGTGTGTGTGTGTGTGTGTTATTTTGTGTTCCATGAGTGATTAAAGTCACAAGTGTAGTTAATGCACAAAACAGGCTTTGTGAAGAAATCCACCCCACCCCCCGCCAATAATTGCTTTTAAATGCTGGCATCATTCTCAGGCGCTGGCCTTCCTGCCCCGCCTCACCCCTCCCCACGCCCCCTCCGCACCCCCACCCCAGACGCGCACCAGGTCCCACACCAGCCCTTTGTCCTGACGGCAAATCAAAACTGCCAGAGCCCTCTCCCAGCCAGACCTGGTGTGTACACAGTCTTCGGCGTGGCTGCCTCTTTAGGTGTGTTTTTGGCAGGTTTAAAACAGAAGATGTGACTGCTAATCCTCACGCCATGCCGCCCCGGCACGCTGGTCCCCGCAGGCGTGTGGCACAGACACACGACCCGGCCGCACGTCACTCGGCAATGTTTCACGCGGCCTCCGGAAACACGCCGTCATCTAGGAGCATCATGTGTCTTCCTAAAATCACTTAAGATTTGTGGCGGCGACTGCATTTCCTTTACGACTATCTGCTTCACACTTCTGAACACCAAAGAAAGAGGAAACTTTGCTATTTTAAGGAATTTGGAGCAATGGTTATAAAGAGGCCAGAGACCAGAAAATGTGCTGACGTCAGACACGAGACGGATGAGGAAGAGTCGCTGCTGTGGAGGGGAGTGGCTAGGGTTCTGGGGGACCCCAGCCTACCAGCCAGGGCCCCCTCTTGTCCAATCGGCCCACGTGTAATGAGCCAAGCTAGTTCACTTCTTACCTATTCACATCTGTCAATCATCGGGTCAGCCTGCCTTGAGATTCCTGAAGGCTGGGGAAATGGCGATTTCAAACTAAATTTCTCGCCATGGCTGCTTCTTGAATTACTTAAAAAGGCACAGAACTGTGGAGGGATCCGCTTCTTGGATGGATAAATCTCCAGGATGAATGGCAGGGGTGTGTAGAAAGGTTTGGCCAACAGACAAATCAGCAGTAACCTATCTGAAAGACTGAGTGACCTCCTTGAAGATGACCCCAGTGTAAGGCCTCTGTCTCTGCTGGTGGTGTCGCCGTCCACATTAGCCCTCCACAGAACGGCTTCCAAGAAGTTCTGGCTGAGCCTTCATCAAAATTAATGGGCCTCTTTCTGTGGAGGTGAGGCCGCTTGCCCCCGGAGCCCAAGGCTGGGATATGGAGAGAGATTCAGGAGTTGTCACCATTTCTCTCTTGGCCCTCCCTGTGACCGATGACCCACAAGTTTTAAAATGTTTGCAGAGGGTGAGGATGTTGTCAGCACCTTTAGAACAGATCAAAGCTAACTGACCTTGGAATTGAATGGAGGGAATTAGCCTCATCAGCAAGAATCAGGGAAGCTAACCTGCCTCTAAATTGATCAAGGTCATCATTCAAGGACAGACACCCAAAACGGAAAGCAGACCCAATGCATCACCATCAGAGAGCAGAACTGACAAGGGGCTTTTCATCCGGGTTGCGGGGCTGGGGTGTCATGTGAGCCCAGCCTTACGATGAAGGAAAATGAATAAAATATACTTTCTCTTGAGAGCCAGTAGGTGCCCATACAAGGTCAGTTTTGTTCAGGAGAAAGCCTCAGGGCTCACCCCTCCATCACCCCTCCACACCCCCCGCAACCACTGCTCCTGTTTAGCGTGTGAACAAGGTTGCTCTGAGGAGTAGGGGGCACCTGGGCGTGCGGGGCCATCGGTAAGCGGCGATGGCCAGCCCTGAGGTTCATTTCCGCCTCCCTGCCCAGGTCCTTGTCTTACCCGGCTCCTCGATGAGAAACGCACGAGCCTCGTTCAGTGGGGACAGAATGA
>NW_011888913.1:2707833-2710187 GCF_000151845.1 Pteropus vampyrus | reverse complement strand
GGGGCTGGGGTGTCATGTGAGCCCAGCCTTACGATGAAGGAAAATGAATAAAATATACTTTCTCTTGAGAGCCAGTAGGTGCCCATACAAGGTCAGTTTTGTTCAGGAGAAAGCCTCAGGGCTCACCCCTCCATCACCCCTCCACACCCCCCGCAACCACTGCTCCTGTTTAGCGTGTGAACAAGGTTGCTCTGAGGAGTAGGGGGCACCTGGGCGTGCGGGGCCATCGGTAAGCGGCGATGGCCAGCCCTGAGGTTCATTTCCGCCTCCCTGCCCAGGTCCTTGTCTTACCCGGCTCCTCGATGAGAAACGCACGAGCCTCGTTCAGTGGGGACAGAATGAAGGTGACGCGGAGGGTGAGGTGAATACTGAGTGCATTTTTTCTGAGAACTCAGCACAAATACTTGCTTCGATGGAAAATTCGTTGGGCGTCTGGGCCTCCGGGCCTCCGGAGTACTGGGGGGCACCTTCACCTTAACCCGCTCAGCACCTCACGCTGCACCTTGTGTCTGTGCGGAGCTGCTTCGTCTCGAAGGGCAGGGAGACAGGTGAACATCCGCAGATAGGACATTCAGTTGCCAACGTTGCAAGCCGACATCCAGTCTCTCAACAAGGAATGTCCAAACACTGGCAAACTCTAGATTTCTTCCCAAAGTTGGTGAGTCCTCAAGGGGCCCCTAGCAGCTGCAGTTTGCTCCCGAGACCCCCAGGGAGGCCTTGTTTGTAAACGGTAGACAATTAGGGGGTTCCCTTGCTGCCACCTCAGACGCCGCCTCGTACCTCTCCCTGATGCTTGCACCTGCCCAAGAGGTGCCTGTATTCAGAAAAGCCACAGCGGGTGAAGAGGGATTCGCTCATCGTGTTTGACGCCAACGTTTTGGGGGGGACCCCGTGCAGAGTCCTCCCTGGGCTCTGCGGTCAGGATGGACTCAGCCTCCGGAAGACGGTGCCTGGGGTCCCTCCGCACGTCTCACGCTCCCCCCTGGCTGGCCGGGGACCGTGACCTCCGTGGCCGCGCCCAGGGCTCAGTCTCTGGCTGCCTTCTCCTTTCCACCTCGACTCACTCTCTTAGCATCTCCCACCGTCTCCCGTCTTAAAAGGGCCGTCGCACGCCGAGGACCCCAGGATACTCCTCATCAGCAGAACGTTACACACTTCAGACAAATGAAAGAGTCCCGCGCCAGGAGATAGAGCGGAGGCAAGATGGACAGAGGTGGGAAAGGCCTGGCCAAAGCACCCCGAACGCGACCCTCATGACGTGCCAATCTGTCCTTTTTTTTACCGCGTAAATATTTTCGAACGGTTCAGAGCAAACTTTATTTTGAGATACTTCAAAAGATATCCATTCGCAGATGAACACGGTGCCCTCATTCTCTCTGATAATTAGACAGGTGACCCTTGAGGCCGTGTGACTGGTACCACAGCCCAGAGTGAGGGGATTAAGCGAGAAAGAGCAGAGTCTTGGGATGGAGTCAGGACATCCTGGTTAATGGCATGGAGGACCGAGAGAGG
This sequence comes from Pteropus vampyrus, assembly GCF_000151845.1. Classification (NCBI taxonomy): domain Eukaryota; kingdom Metazoa; phylum Chordata; class Mammalia; order Chiroptera; family Pteropodidae; genus Pteropus; species Pteropus vampyrus. The sequence continues at coordinate 2,708,675 of NW_011888913.1, read as the reverse complement.
ACCCAGAACACATAAGAACTGGATATTTTTTAAGCCTGAGGAAAACGCTGAAGAACCAGGGTGGTCCTTGAGCGGAAACGAGACCCACGGTCGAGAGGGAGGGCCGGCATCGCCGGGTCGGGGGCTTGGGAGTCGCTGCCCGTGGCCGTGGAGGAAGATGCTCAGGTGAAGTCATTTTAGCTACGTGTTTGCACGTGCGCGCCTAACTCTTCGTCATGTTTTCTTCTGTCCTGTCTGTGAACGTAGGGAGAATTTGCAAGACTAATACGAGAAGAATTTACACGTTATGTACCCAGATCTCCCAGTTTACGTTTTGCTCCATTTGCTTTATCATTCAAGAGGGAGAAAGAGGGTGGGGAAGAAGGAAGCGGGGACGGAGGGAGGAGGAGACGCACGGTTCCTCTGGAGCATCCGAGAGGAGTCCGCCCACATTCGGCCCCCTCGCCCCGAAATCCGTGAACCCGCATTCACCAGGATCGAGCGCTTTCTCTTACCTGGCTAGGGAACGAGTCCCAAAATCAGAAAATCTAACGTTGAAACAGTGCCGTTATCTAATCCGCAGCCCGTCTTTGAAGTGTATCAATCATCTCTGGGTCGTTGTTCAAACGCCCACTCCAGTCCAGGCACCGGTCCAGGATTTCGTGATGCATTTGGTTGTCATATCTGCTGAGTCTCCTTTCGTAGGAAACTGTTGCTCAAGCCTTTGTCTTTCTTACCTCGGTATTTTGAGGAGTACAGGTCCGGTACCCTGTAGATGTCCCCGAGTCTGGGTTTCCTGCGGTTTCCTTGTGACCGGGCCGAGGCTGCGTCTTCCTGGCAGGGCTTCCAGAGTTCTTCCCATT
>NW_011888913.1:2704568-2707783 GCF_000151845.1 Pteropus vampyrus | reverse complement strand
CAGGTGAAGTCATTTTAGCTACGTGTTTGCACGTGCGCGCCTAACTCTTCGTCATGTTTTCTTCTGTCCTGTCCGTGAACGTAGGGAGAATTTGCAAGACTAATACGAGAAGAATTTACACGTTATGTACCCAGATCTCCCAGTTTACGTTTTGCTCCATTTGCTTTATCATTCAAGAGGGAGAAAGAGGGTGGGGAAGAAGGAAGCGGGGACGGAGGGAGGAGGAGACGCACGGTTCCTCTGGAGCATCCGAGAGGAGTCCGCCCACATTCGGCCCCCTCGCCCCGAAATCCGTGAACCCGCATTCACCAGGATCGAGCGCTTTCTCTTACCTGGCTAGGGAACGAGTCCCAAAATCAGAAAATCTAACGTTGAAACAGTGCCGTTATCTAATCCGCAGCCCGTCTTTGAAGTGTATCAATCATCTCTGGGTCGTTGTTCAAACGCCCACTCCAGTCCAGGCACCGGTCCAGGATTTCGTGATGCATTTGGTTGTCATATCTGCTGAGTCTCCTTTCGTAGGAAACTGTTGCTCAAGCCTTTGTCTTTCTTACCTCGGTATTTTGAGGAGTACAGGTCCGGTACCCTGTAGATGTCCCCGAGTCTGGGTTTCCTGCGGTTTCCTTGTGACCGGGCCGAGGCTGCGTCTTCCTGGCAGGGCTTCCAGAGTTCTTCCCATTTCTATTTATAGCTTTTATTTCTCTGCCGAGATTCCTGCTTTGTTCGCTTATTACAGTCACATTTTCCTTTAAGTCTTTGAACATATTCATAAACATTGTTTTGAAGTCCTGGACTGCTAAATCCGGCGTAGATTTTATCAGTGTTGACTCTGAGCCAAATCGACCTATTTCTGTGTATGTCTATTCATTTTTTTTTAACCAGGCTAGATGCCGTGGATGCTTACTCTAGACACTCTGGATTGGGTTATGTTCCTCAGAAACACACTAATTTTCATTCTAGCAGTCAGCAAAGTGGACTGAACTCGAACTCCAAACCGTCCTCCTGAAAGCGGGTAGACGCGGACACCCCTCCGTCCCTCTTGTCTTGCTGTCGCTTCTCGCTGGGAATCTTGGCGTCTCCCCGTGCACGTGAGGGGCAGCAGGCAAGAAGGAATAGGAAGAAGTGTGTACGCAGATGCCTGTTCTGTAGCTCCTTGATTTCTTTGCTGCCTTGCTCCTGCAAGCCCCAGACTATGCCTTGTGACCTCCCATCCCGGAAAGGACATAAGTTCCTCCCTGAGCTCTAGCCATGCTGTTCCGGGCAGCTCTAGGTGGACCGTTAGTCACAAGAATTACGTAAATAAATGTGAACGGTATCCAGTGAATTCTCCACATTCCAGGGTAGATTCTTCTCATTTCCATCTGCTAGCCATCATTCTCCAGTGCTTGCAAAAAGTTTTGTTTTATATATATTTTGCTCAGACTTTATAATTGCTATCCGTGGGAGGGTTCTGCGAATGTATCACCATGATCAGAAACAGAATCTCTCTAATCATCGTTTGAAATCTAGAAATTCTCCTGGTTTCTTAGAACCGTAGACTTCTTGTCGATTCTTTCTAGGCCATTGCAAACTTTCCATCTTAATTTATTAATGTTTCTATGACATAAAATCAAACCCTTACCCTTCTATTTATTCTTACCCCTTACCTGAATGAAACACCTGTGTATAAATTCTTAAAATGGATTTCTATTGGTTCAAGTCGAAGTTCACTTCTTTAGCAGATGAGACATCTAACAGGGATGCAAATTGCATCCTCCACACTATGCAAACTCGGGTGCTAGAGAACATGAAACTCCGAGGAGGAAATCAAATGTCTCTCCTTTCGTCATGTGACACATGCATATTCATGCACACACATAGAAAATGCCGGAAACCTGAGTGTAGATCGCTGCAAGTTTATATGCCTCGGAGAACATTAAAGTTTGTGCCAGAACTCTAAAATATCCCCGAGATGCTTTTCCAAGCGTCTCCGCTCTATTCCAACAAAGAAACACAAATTTTAAAATAACAGTCCAAAGAGGCGCTGTCCTTTTTTCCACTCTTTCCTCAAAGTGCCGTCCACGTCCCCAAACCATCCTGAAGACAAACAGGCACGTGTACGTCGAGCACATCCCTCTCTGGGCGTACATTCCTTGCTCCGCATCTTCAGGTCCCTGAGCGGTGACAAGCGTCCGTGGCCCACTTCCTTCCCAGCGGCAGAGTCCTGGGGGGAAATGCAGTCCCCTCTCACGAAGCCAGCCCTGCTCCTCGACATCGCTCTCAACTATTCTTGTGAGAATAAGTCCCTGAATGTTGGCAGGAAAGGAAGCAGACTGGTTCGCAGAGAAATCTCAAGTACTTCCCAAATCTGAAACGAAGGTTCTGGAAAAGCCTCAGGGAGGAACACCAGCTGGATGAAACTGAGAACTTTTTGCTAGAAAGAAATTAGAAACGGTTGTGCAAAGAAACCGAAGTTCATGAACACTCTGTTGCCACCTGAGATTTATCTTCATCTCCTACTTGTAACTCTGACCTAACAATGTGTCATGTTTACTTTTCATGTTATTTATTTACAAGTGCATTTTCAGTATCAACCCCTTCATTCATTAATCCTAATGTGGCCTTTCCCAATGCCTGCTTACCATTTTAAATACTTACCATAATTTACAGGGCTCTCTCGAACACATCCAAGGTATATTATATGGGGCTGGCTTAATGGAAAGTCTTGTACACCAAAGCAGGAAAAAAACACATTTAATTTATGACAGCTTTGAATTTTGATCATAATTTATCCATGGAGACCTATGCGTACAAAGGAATACCGATACAATTTTTCAGAAGCAATCAGAAAGTAAAATAATAAATGCTGATCTTATTACTTTTTTCCCCCGAAAGCACAAACATGTTCCACTCTGAAATTATGCAAATTATACTTAAAGTTTATAATAATTGCTCGTGAGCTGATTCTATTAGCTTACATTTTAGAAGCATTTTAGCCACCAGAAATCCTCAAGTTTATGTGTTTTTCTTTTCTCCTTAAAAAAAAAAAAAAAAACCGTTAAAGGTTTACCCCCATTCGAAATTTAAAAACACCAAAAAAAAAAAAATAGTACACAAAATTTTTTAAATGTCAATCAAAAAATATAATCTCAAGAAGAATCTCGTTTTGCGGCTCTTTCGTGTAACCCTCCAGTTGTAATCCACAGACTGGGGTCCCACCTGAGTGAGAACATCTT
>NW_011888913.1:2696314-2704518 GCF_000151845.1 Pteropus vampyrus | reverse complement strand
CGGTATCCAGTGAATTCTCCACATTCCAGGGTAGATTCTTCTCATTTCCATCTGCTAGCCATCATTCTCCAGTGCTTGCAAAAAGTTTTGTTTTATATATATTTTGCTCAGACTTTATAATTGCTATCCGTGGGAGGGTTCTGCTAATGTATCACCATGATCAGAAACAGAATCTCTCTAATCATCGTTTGAAATCTAGAAATTCTCCTGGTTTCTTAGAACCGTGGACTTCTTGTCGATTCTTTCCAGGCCATTGCAAACTTTCCATCTTAATTTATTAATGTTTCTATGACATAAAATCAAACCCTTACCCTTCTATTTATTCTTACCACTTACCTGAATGAAACACCTGTGTATAAATTCTTAAAATGGATTTCTATTGGTTCAAGTCGAAGTTCACTTCTTTAGCAGATGAGACATCTAACAGGGATGCAAATTGCATCCTCCACGCTATGCAAACTCGGGTGCTAGAGAACATGAAACTCCGAGGAGGAAATCAAATGTCTCTCCTTTCGTCATGTAACACATGCATATTCATGCATACACATAGAAAGTGCCGGAAACCTGAGTGTAGATCGCTGCAAGTTTATATGCCTCGGAGAACATTAAAGTTTGTGCCAGAACTCTAAAATATCCCCAAGATGCTTTTCCAAGTGTCTCCGCTCTATTCCAACAAAGAAACACAAATTTTAAAATAACCGTCCAAAGAGGCGCTGTCCTTTTTTCCACTCTTTCCTCAAAGTGCCGTCCACGTCCCCAAACCGTCCTGAAGACAAACAGGCACGTGTACGTCGAGCTCATCCCTCTCTGGGCGTACATTCCTTGCTCCGCATCTTCAGGTCCCTGAGCGGTGACAAGCGTCCGTGGCCCACCTCCTTCCCAGCGGCAGAGTCCTGGGGGGAAATGCAGTCCCCTCTCACGAAGCCAGCCCTGCTCCTCGACGTCGCTCTCAACTATTCTTGTGAGAATAAGTCCCTGAATGTTGGCAGGAAAGGAAGCAGACTGGTTCGCAGAGAAATCTCAAGTACTTCCCAAATCTGAAACGAAGGTTCGGGAAAAGCCTCAGGGAGGAACACCAGCTGGATGAAACTGGGAACTTTTTGCTAGAAAGAAATTAGAAACGGTTGTGCAAAGAAACCGAAGTTCATGAACACTCTGTTGCCACCTGAGATTTATCTTCATCTCCTACTTGTAACTCTGACCTAACAATGTGTCATGTTTACTTTTCATGTTATTTATTTACAAGTGCATTTTCAGTATCAACCCCTTCATTCATTAATCCTAATGTGGCCTTTCCCAATGCCTGCTTACCATTTTAAATACTTACCATAATTTACAGGGCTCTCTCGAACACATCCAAGGTATATTATATGGGGCTGGCTTAATGGAAAGTCTTGTACACCAAAGCAGGAAAAAAACACATTTAATTTATGACAGCTTTGAATTTTGATCATAATTTATCCATGGAGACCTATGCGTACAAAGGAATACCGATACAATTTTTCAGAAGCAATCAGAAAGTAAAATAATAAATGCTGATCTTATTACTTTTTTCCCCCGAAAGCACAAACATGTTCCACTCTGAAATTATGCAAATTATACTTAAAGTTTATAATAATTGCTCGTGAGCTGATTCTATTAGCTTACATTTTAGAAGCATTTTAGCCACCAGAAATCCTCAAGTTTATGTGTTTTTCTTTTCTCCTTAAAAAAAAAAAAAAAAACCGTTAAAGGTTTACCCCCATTCGAAATTTAAAAACACCAAAAAAAAAAAAATAGTACACAAAATTTTTTAAATGTCAATCAAAAAATATAATCTCAAGAAGAATCTCGTTTTGCGGCTCTTTCGTGTAACCCTCCAGTTGTAATCCACAGACTGGGGTCCCACCTGAGTGAGAACATCTTCCAAGGACTCTCACGAGTGATAGGTGCACAGAACCCCCTCCTGGGAGCCAGGCGGTCTCCAGAGAGGCTTCCGCTCGTTCTCCCACGAGATGAAACAAGTCGCTGTTCAGGGCTCGCCGCGGTCAAGGACGTTCTCACTTGGTACCCGCCCGAAGGAGAAAAGGCTCCCGTCGCAGGGCCCTCAGAGCTGGGACGCAGGTGCGGTGTCTGAGAACACAGACGGCGGCCGGGCAGGTGGACACGGCGGCCACCGCCTCGGGCTTGGGCGGCCGGAAGCCCCCTGCGGGAGCTCGGAGGACGAGGTCTCCTCTGAGACACACGAGGCTCCTTGGAGGAGGTTGTACCTGACTGAGCTGAGACTCAGGTAGGAGAACTGGGCGTTCCAGGCAAAGACCCGGCCAGGACCACGAGCGCGATGGGCCGACGCGGCCGTGCGGTGGGCGTGCGGCAGTCGCGTAGCTCCTGGCCCCTCTTCGAGACGGTTAGGCTTATTGTCGTAAGCAGTGGGCAGCCCCTGAAGGTCAAGGCTGTCCGAGTACAAGCGGGACGTGATTTCGGAGTGGGCGTCGGGGACGCCAGAGAAACAGTCAGCTCGGCAGCGAGGCTGTCGAGTCACCACTGTGACCCGTCGTCAGCAAGCAGAATTCAAGCGGGACGGAAAACACGGGTGCGATCGAGCGCAGAGAGCGTCGTGCAGCGGGAGCCGGCGGGTGAGGGACCCCGACCGCCGACTGGAAGGTGGAGACGCCACCAGAGAGCCGGGGAAATCACGGAGAGCGGGAGGTGGCAGCTCATCAGGCAGAGGGCACGCCTCGGGGCTCCGGGCTCGGGCACTCCAGGAAGAGCTGCGTGTGCTCTGCAGTGCGGCGACCACGTGCTGAAGCGGGTCAGACCTGCAGTTCCTCCCCCCGGAAGTCCCTAAGGGGCAGTCGGGGACAGCTCCGGCCCCGCCTGGGTCAGGGCGCTCGGGAGGAGGCGAGCCCCCGGCCCCGGGTGTGCCGGCACCCTGATCTCAGACCTCCGATCTCCAGACTGTGACCAGTAAATGTCTGTTGTTTGTAAGCCGGGCAGCCTGTGGCACTTTGTTACAGTGGCCTCAACGGACTGGGACAGGACGGCTCCATTGCCTTTGTACAATACCCGAGTCCTCCGAGGCTGGCATCGAAGAGGAAAACCGCGTGGGGACAGGGGTGCCGGACACCATAACCCCAGGTCTGCTGTCCTCAGAGTCGGTCAGCAAGGAGACCGTTCTCTGTTCCTGCAGCAGCCGCCCCAGGGACCAGAATGCACACAGCTCCCCGGCCCCCAGAGCAGCGGGGACCAGCGGGGGCGTCTAAACAGGACCCCGCAGGAGGGGCTGGGGAGCCGAGGGGATTGCGCCTCCCTGCGCACACTGATGGGCAGGGCCCGGCCTTGTGCTCAGGGCTTCCGGCTGGGCCGCGGGGCCGCGGTGGCAGCTGGCAGACACCCTGTCCCTCCCCCGCATCGCCCTTGCTCCCTTTCCATCGTCACGTTGTAAAGTGAGGGCTCAAACGCTCCGGTCCTAAACAAAACTTCGCGGACCCTCGCAGACGCTTACAATAGCCGGTTTTGTGCATTTTGTGCATCATAGTAGAAAGTGGGGTTAAATTTCCTCCAATGCTTCCCAGGTTTTACCAGTTACCATCTGAGGCAGCGGAAGCTTAGGTACCCCGACCGCGACAGTTCTCGGATTACGCCTCGGCCGACGTCCACCCGTTTTGTCTCCAGACCCGTGACTCCGGAAGCGCTCGGTGAGAGGTCAGCAGAGGTCGACAGAGGCCAAGGTCAGAGCCCGCCAGCATCTGTGCACCCCTGGTCTGTGCCAGGTGCTCCGTGAGGCCCAAGGACACAAACATGATGCGCCCATGGCCCTCACCGTAGGCGGCTTGCGGACACTCCGGCCTCGCGGGTTCCCGTCTCCCGCCCTCTCTCTCCTCTGTCTCTGTTCACGTTCAGGTCACCTTGCTGCTGAAGACACCTCCTCCTGTCAGCAGCGGAGGGGCCGATGGGATTGACTGAGCGCTCAGCCCCGGCAGAGTGGCGAAGGCGAGGGCATCCGTCTTCTGGGCCGTCTGCTGCTTCCTCCCGCGCGCTAAGCGTTTTCACGCAGCCTCATCTGTCTTGGCGATAACAAAGCCGGTGGATAAACGAATTCACACTCAGGTGGGCTGTCGAACCACGAAACGTCGCCAAGGAAAACAACGCTCAACAATCAATCACACGATGGCAACGATGGCCGTGTGTCAGTGGCCGTGGGACCGCGCGCCGAGGTCGGGCCGATCCCCAGGAATTCCCTCCCGGATCCCGCCGCATGGGCACCAGCTACTCACAGGACTGCAAAGCCGGTCCTGGACGCCAACTAGAGGGGATTCTTTCCTGCTGCATCCCAGGAATAGGAGCGGTGAGCACGTCGGTCGACTGCATTTCCCCTCCGCGCACAGCCTACCCCAGAAAGGAAGGTTTCTTCCCCGACGAAGGCCGTAAGTAAGAAGAATTAAAGCTTTCTTTCTCTCTTGCATGCTTGAAATTTATAGATTATCGGTGAATTTCACTTATCAAGAGAGACGTACTTAAGCCAATCAACAATTACCTTTGAAAACAGAGCCGCTTTACTTGTTAATTCCTGTTTCTCCTGGAATAGGCGTGAGTCGGCACTGTTCTCTGCATTTCTCCCAGGTGAGGTTTAGAGAAAAAGGGCACAGGACAGTCAGGTGTCCTCAAGGCCAGATCCCAGCCACCAACTTCCTGCCGTTCAGACTTCCGCAAAGTGACTTCTCCATACCGCTGTGCTCACCTGTCACAGCGATGGCCCCCTGGCCTCAGAGAACCCTTGGGGAGGGGAGGGGTTCTTGGACACGCGTTGAAGGGTCCGTGGACACGCCGTGCGCAGCCCGCACCCAGAGCAGGCTCCGCGGGTGGCCTTCCCCACTGGGGCTCTTCCAATGTTTTGTTTCCTATATGAACCCATATTTATCTCCTAACTAGTTCCCACATTTTCCCTCATCCTCATTGTATTAAAACGATTCTATGACGTTCATCAATCTGTTTGCAGCCACCTAGGAGAGTAGCGATACGAAAGTGATCAAACTATTTTGTCAAAAAGAAAATGGGCCCCCGAAATTAATACCCATGGGTGCTGGAGCATCGGGTCACAGAGGCGACCGGGCCGGGCCACGGAGCCTGTGGGGGCCTCTCCTACCTCACCGCCTCCTGACACAGGACCTGCCGAGCTCTGATCGCCTCTCAGAGCCAGGGACATGGGACCTCCTAATAGGTAACCATTTCATAATGAGTCCCTGCTGGTCCTTTAGTAAACAACTCCCTCGGGAGGAAAGCCTAGGAACCTTAGCCTGTCTCCGAGTTTATTTCCAGAATGATTCCTGTCGTGCTTAATTAAGATCTCTTTGTACCAGACAGGTGGACAGCTGGCTGGAAGTATTTTCAGAGACCCGAGGTATTCAAACGGGGGGCAGGGCCATATTATTTTTATTTTCTCTTCCATAGATGAAAACTTCCTCCTTACTTTCGCCGTAGGCATTTTGTGTTTTTCGACGCACCCGGCTCCGCTCAGAAACACCCAGTAGGGGGGCAGCCACGTTTCAGCCACCGGAGCCAGGTCGGAGCGAAACTCTCTCGCATTTCCCCCGCTCTGGAGGTATTCCTAGTCTTCGTATCGAAACAGAAGCAAGCAAACAAATAGGAAAACAAAAGGCCGGCTGCCGAGCGCCCGAGGAACGAGACTTCCATAGGAAATTGAATTTCCTCCATATTCAATCAATATTTAATAAAGAGGGAAAAGGAGCTCGTTATAGTCCTTCTCGCTTCCTCACGAGTCATCTTTGTGAGATGCTAGGATGTCGGGGAGTTAAGCTCTCAGCCAGAACGTTATCCATTCTCTCCACCGCCCATGGGCCGCATCGCCTCCCAGAAGGCCCTTCTGTGGGCTCCTCTCCTGGTCCGTGCAGGATTTAGCGACGGGCCGGGCTGGGAGCCGCTCAGGGAACGAGGCCTCACCAGGCTGACTCTGGAGGCAGCTGGGCTTACGGAGAGTGAGCGACTGTGCAGCAGACCCTCGAGTTTTACGTTCGCTTTGAGTATTGCTAACTAGTCCGTACCAGTCGCGGGCTTACTGCGGGAGCGTGCGCTACATCATCTACATTCTCCCTTCCTTAGCAGCGCTTAATGAGTTGAAGGGACTGGAAAGTTGTTCCCAGCCAAGCCGATATCCTGTGAGTTATAAATGACATTTCATCCTCATATGCAGATTTCCTGTGCGGGAGTGAATTATTTACAAGGTAGAGCTTGTGGGTTCCAACAAGCGGCTGACTGAAATTTACACCTACGCTGCAGCCCCTCCTCTCCAGCTGGGAGAGTGTGACGGTCCCCACTGCCCTTTAAGATCTGACGATTTCACCGGAGCAGCTTTTCCAGAGGCCGACGCTCCCCTCGCCAGAATGGAGCTGAAAAGGCTGTGAAGAGCAGAAAGCAGAAGGGGGGGAAGCCACCCCAAGACCACTCGCCCCTTCCTGCTCTCCCGGGTGCATGTTTTCAGGATGGGGATACAAATGAGAAGCCCAAAGAACCCGAATCCTGGGAGACCTTCCTGCCCCATTAGAAGTGATACTATTTCCTCCAAAACGTGACAACCCAAATTGTTGTTAACTGAAGCTCCGGTCCAGAGCGTGCTCTGCCTTCTGGGGAGCAGGAGAAGAGGTGAATACACCCCTCCCGTGTCCCAGAACCCCGGGGCAGACGAGCCTCATGACTTGCAAGGACGATGGACATGCAAGAGTCCAGAACCAGACGAATCCACCAGTGGAGCCAAGAGATTGCTCAGAAACCAATTGAAGTGTGTTTGCATCTGCGATCCATGGCAGAGGCGTCATTTCAAATCAGTGCAGGAAGTACTGAGTTTTTATAAATACTTAGAATGAGAACAATTGACTACCCATTTGGAAAAAAAGATGAAGATATCTACTTTATAGCACAATCCCAAATAAACTCCTGTTAAGTCAAAGGCCGAAATCTGAAAAAATAAAAACCAAAAGAGAATTGGAAGGAAACATGGGAGAATATTTTTGTAACGTTGCAGTAGGAATAAACAAGATGAAACAATGGGCGAAATGACATATTTGGCTACGAAAACCTATAAACTTTTCCCAGTGAAAACCAGACTAAACAAAATTAAAAGACAAGTGACAGACTCGGGAGGGGAAATACAGCTAAGTATTAATATTTCACATTCGATAGATCCGACAGATAAAAGGAAAATGAGAAAAATCCCTCGAAGGGACAAAGATTAGGGACAGGGAAAAAGCGGCTCGCACGGTAAATGAACCTGGGCAAAGCGGCTCGTCCGCACCCGCGATTAAAGGACTGGGAAGTAAATAATGAAACGCCCTTTCTAAACGAGATTTTTACACGTAATATGTTGCTAACCCCTACGCCACTGACAGTGTGTGGAGATACGCATCTTCGTGATTTCTGGCAGGGATGATCAACTGGTACGAACGTTTTGGGGGCAATTCTGCATTATCTAATAAAATATGACATTTGCATACCCTTTGACCCAAGAAGCTCACTTTTGTGAATCTATCAGAAAATGAAAACAGGATAAAGATCCAAGGCCAGGGCTGCTGGCTGAGTCCTATCTGTAATAGGACTTTGGCCTACAGCCTAAACATCGATCAACAAGAGAAAGGCTTAATAAATTATGATGGATTCATAGAATGGAATGCCACGCTACCATTAAAATCTGGAAACAACCAAGTTTCCATCAATAGGGGGATGGCTAAATAAATGGCGGTGTCACCGTTAAATTGAATATTATGTAGCTATTAAAAAGAATGGGATAGAGCTTTACAGAGAGAGATGAAAAGATGTCTGTGCTTTTTCGAGTGAATAAAGCAAGTCGTAGACAACTGATAGATGTTATAGACGAGAGATGATACATAAATGATTACCGAGGTAGATCGATTGATAGATAACAGATAGGTAAATAGGTAGAATAATCTCATTATTATTATTATTATTTTTTAATTTAGTTGTGTGCTTATTCAGTGCAGGGTGCTATAACACATCGCCACAGAAGGTGTGGCTTAAACAACAAGCATTCGCGGCTCGCAGTCCCGGAGTCCAGGGAATCTGAGGTCAGGTCCCGCGTCTGGTGAGACCCCCGCCTCCCGGTTTGCGGCCAGCGGCCTTCTCGCTGTGTCCTTACGTGGAGGACAGAGAGAGAGAGAGAGAGAGAGAGAGAGAGAGAGAGAGAGAGAGAGAGA
>NW_011888913.1:2680808-2694951 GCF_000151845.1 Pteropus vampyrus | reverse complement strand
GTCCCGTCCCGTCCTGTCCCCGTCCCCGTCCCCGTCCCCGTCCCGTCCCGGTCCCCGCCTGCCTCACGAGCCCTCGTCGCCATTTCCGCTGCCCTCCCCGGCCCCGGGCGCCCCCTGCTCCTCCCCCCCTGATGTGGGGGACCGCTTCCTCCGCACTGGGCACCAGGGCACCGGCAAAGGGACGCTCCGGGTGGGACAACGGCTCTGAGCCCGGAGGAGAAAAGACAGACGACTGATTCCTGCGCGGAGAGTGTGCGTCCCTGGGGACGTGTAGTGTTTGGGTGGAGCGTGTCCCTTGCGTTAAGGCTCCTCTCAGTCTGTGCTTAGTGGCCCTGAGACTCGACCCTCAGACCTGGCCTCCGGGGCCCATGTACACCACTGTGTCACTGTCACCGGGCACCGTTTCGAGGGTTCGTGTCCCCTGGGAGCCAAGACATTTTGTTGCCATCTGACGTTGGAGAGACGTGAGTGACTCTACGCCCGGTGTCTTGTCATGCGACAGTCCCACACTGAGACGGCCTCCAGGCTCTCAGCGGCAGACACGGGCAGACCAGCGTCCGGACCCAAACCAGGAGGATCTGGCCAGAAAAAGCAGCTGAATAGTCTTAGCACGTGGATTTCCTGTCCTTCTAAACCAGCTGAAGGCTGGCGAGCAGAGCGTGGCTCGATCCGGGTCTCACAAAGCAGTTTCCTATTTTATTTACGGGGTCACTTTCAACTCACCCGTGTTTTCTTCCCTCTTTCGCCTTTCCTTCCCTCCTTCCCTCCTTCCTTCCTTCCTTCCCTCCCTCCTTCCCTCCCTCCTTCCCTCACTCCCTCCCTCCTTCCCTCCCTCCCTCCTTCCTTCCTTCCTTCCTTCCTTCCTTCCCTCCTTCCCTCCTTCCCTCCCTCTTTCCTTCCTTCCTTCTCTTCTTCCTTCCTTCCTTCCCTCCTTCCTTCCTTCTTTCCTTCCCTCCTTCCCTCCTTCCCTCCATTCACAAAGTTGCCTGCGTTCAGCTATTGCAAAAAACTCAGAATAAAGAGATTGAGAGTTGTTCTCAACATGGTTTGTCTCGGACGTCCTCTCTGCCCCTTGGGGGGTTTCGGGCTCCCCCCGTTGGAAGCCCGATGGCCAGGGCAGTGTTGGACCTGGCACCCCAGGAGACCTTGCGTCTGGGGCATCTGGACACTTGGAAGCTGCAGTGTCCCAATTCTGTGCCAAGAGCTAGTCCCCGAGTCCACGGCCGCGGAACAAGTGTAATGATTCGATTTCTTATAGGCACTGTCACCTTCATCTATATGTTTGCCGGCGATTTATTAATATCTGTTCCACCTGTCTCAATCTGCAGGAGACCTTGTAGTGTTGAGTTCCTTCTACAGACCGCAGAGAAATGAAGGGAGCAGATGGGATTATGACTTATTTTCTGATGTTGAATTTATAAAAAGATCTTTTGTCAGACATCGCGCAGCAGTTTGTGGGATGAAATTAATCCTATGAATAAAATTGCTAACCTCGCCTAAAACAGGTGCTTTATTTAAAGGAGGATCGATGAGCCTTGCTAAATATTATTTGTGGTGTTGATAAAAGCGTTTCATAATCTCGGGCTGCAAACACGGGGGAAACGAGCAGTTCCGGTGCAGCTCTGTCATGCTGGCGCTAGGCAACCAGGTCGCTCGGGACGTCGGTCACCTGTGCCTTAACTCGGAGCGGGAGACGCGGTGAAGCTTCACTTTAGACACGCCTCACAGTGCCATTTCCCCTGGACCATCGTTTGTGACTAAACAGCGCATCGTCAGGGAGTCTGACTTTGAAGAGGACGTTGGCCGGTCCGTTACGTTGGTGCTGATTCTTTGGGGCAGAGTCCACACGTAGAGTCGGCGTCACAGTTTATGTTCACTCGACCCCGACCTGTCATCCTGTCCGCAGGGCTGCCGAGGGCTGTGAGGAAGCGGGGCCATTGCGCGTGACTGTTTCTGTGGCCTTCGGTTTGGGGGTCCAGCCTGGTCACAGAGTCTTTCCAAGACTCCATCTCTGGTGAAATCGACATTGCCGATGTCACCGAGCCGCGCTAACTCCTGTAAGCAAAACCCTTAACCTCCCAAAACCGAAGAATCTGGAAGGAAGTTCAAATTCAAAAAGGTGTTCACTGGATAAAAATAAACATTGAATTTCATTCTATTATTTGTGTTACATTCATCAAAAACGTATTTCCCCGCTTTCGCCTTGTCTCTCTCTCTCTGAGTGTGAAGCCACCTGGGAGCGCAGTAGATTTGCAATGAATAATACCCCGTCTCTCTCCCACAGAACTGCACCGATGGCTTCCCCTCTCCCAGACGAAAAAGAAAAAGTTAAGGGGCGTCAGATTGCACGGAGATCAGCGAAGCGTCGCTCACTTTTTAAGATCCACGGAGAGCACCGGCTGGGAGCCCTGCTCGTGCGCTTCGCTGCCCCACGTCCGGCTCAGGAATGTTCTGGAAGAGAGTTGCTGGTGCCACCCAGCCCTGCAGAGCCCGCCCGTGAGAGGAGATGTTCTGACAGCTCAGAGAGCTCCTTCATTAGGACATCGAGCCTGCAGTCACGTTTCCAATCGCTGCGGTCACTTTTCCCCTTGCGAGTGTGTTCGCGGACTCCGAGACCACCTAAGGCTGCATGTGACACGCAGCGGCACTGTTTGAGACATTTCTGTGATGTTCTGTACATCATAGAGTTGCTAACAACCTGTCAAAGTCATCCTGACACCAAACGGAGAAGCCGATGGTTTGGGTAACATATTAGAGATGGGAAAAAAAAAAAAAGGTAGTCCTCATTACGGTAATCAAACCAGCAGAGACACACTGGGAATCAATTACTGATGTGTGACCTGATGAACTCGCCCTCACTCGAGGAGAGGGCCGCGCCGAGCCCTGTGCATTAGCACTTGATTTAGGACGGGCGCCGTCTGCAGGGGCGACCAGTCGGGGTCGTGCTGCTTTCTGCGGTCGTGGCCGACTTAATTACCTTGCTCCTGAGTGCAGAGATCAAATCCAGCGACTTAAGGTGCTAAAGCTTCCGCACCAGCTGGAAAGGAAAAGGAAGTAATTAGCACCGACGAGAGCCACTTCTGAGGTGGTGACGCCTCCTGCCAGAAGCGAGGCGATGTGAAGGAGGTGGGCGTGGAGTCCTTGACTGGCCAGTTTGTCTGGGTTGGCTGCGGCGGCCAAGCGGGCACCGAGGCGTCCGGTCAGGTGAGCTGGAGTGCGGAGCTCACAGTGCAAGCGGGGACGGAAGGCACGTCCGCTGGGGATGTGCGTGCAGGTGGCAGGCTCCCCAGCGCAGAGCGCAGGCAGGTGGAGGGTGTGGCCCTTCTGCAGCCCAGGTCCGTGCATCCCACGGGAGACGACGACAGTGACGATTCCGATTGCCCGCACACGGCTCCTGTCACCGAGGAGACACCCTTCCCCGCCCCGCCCCGGCCCCCCAGGGCCGTGTGCAGACGCTGCTGCCGGCACGAGGATCAGGGACCGGGGTCGGTCGTCACGGCCTCGCAGGTGGGCCGCCCACTGTGTGAGGCGCTCGTTGCCAGGTCTGAGTTAAATTCTTGGGAGCCGTTTTCCACCTCGTTTGTCACCATAGTGTCTTTCTCGTTCCAACAGAGAGGTGGCAAGGACATCAAACCAGCGCGTGGCAGGCGGCTCTGTGCCAGACTGGGAGACAGAATCCTGGGTGCGCTGTCCGGGTGCGTAGTCCACCAGGGTCAGGGCGGGGCCCAGAGCCGCAGCCCCAGAGGTGACAGTCCAGGCTTCGGGGTCCTGTTCCTGCCTTGCCGTGTCGCCCGGGCTGTCCCTCCACCACCGGCATCTCCACAGACTTTGCCAGCACTAAGCCCTGTGAGGCTAGTGCTGCTCCTCACACAGGGTGAGCGGGATCAAGCTCTTCACAGCACCGATGACTCGGGCCCATCAGCACCACATGTGGCATCATCAGACTTCGATGACAGTTCGCGAAGGGGTTTATAAATAGTGACTCGTCACTAGAAGGCTTGCAGACAAATGAGTCACAGCTGGAGGAGTGTTTGGACAACTGGGCATTTGAGCAATGGGTCGTGTGGGTAGCGTGTTGTCTGCAGGATGTCTGTGTGTCCGGGGAGGGGGTGGGAACACCCCACTGTAGCCGCACACCAGGAACTGGGTCCAGGGATGCTCGACTCTCCGCTCGACCTAGACAAGGCATTGCCCCCGGTCTCAAATGTGCACGGGAATCACCCAGCCAGATGCGGATTCTGAGTCATGGGTCTCAGTGCGAGTCTGTCGAGATCCAGATGATGTTCCTGGCTGTCAGCCTGCGGAGCATCCTCAAGGCAGCAAGGCCTTAAAGACTCTGGACCTCCCCCACTGACCACCGTGTCCTCAGTAGGGCAGACCCGCTGACTGACTCCCGTGAGGACGAGCATAGCAGCTCATGCCACCCCTGAGGGAGGCGGCTGGAGCCAGGTCCTCCAGGAACACCCGGAGCTCAAGACCCATCGGCCGGCCTGGCCTCGAGGCCCAGTGTTGGGAGCGCAGCCTCCTGGGCCCTTGGACCAGCTGCCTGACAGGAGGCCAGAGCAGAGCGGGACTTCCCTGGACGCAGAGAGCAGCGTCTGGCCCAGGCCAGGCAGGTGCGGCTCGGGGTAGCGATGCCCGCCAGGCCTGGTACCCGCCCCAAGCGTCCCTCTGCCTCCCTGCCGGCTGAGCGTGACATGTGAGCAGGTGCACCCCTGGAAAGTCACTCTCAAGTCAAGAAATGAGGCTTTGACTGAGAGGCAGCAGCTTGTCCAAACACCTTGCATGGTGAACTGATGGCGGCTCCTCCCTGGACCGCCAAGAAGACTTGCAGGACACCCAGAAACGAGGCGGGCGGGGGCGTTCGGCACCGGCCACCCCTCCACGAACCAGCGCCTATGTCGGATGGAGCCAGGCGCACCCGGCCAGGCCGCCCTCCTGCAGGTGGGATGAGCCACCGCGTTTACCGCCCCTGCCCCCACCGCGGTCCCACTGCAGGGGACCCGCCGAAATCTTAAAGGAAAAGAAACAGCGCAGCTGATAAAAACGCTCTGCAGCCGCCACCCACCCGCGCAGGGACCGTCCCTCACCCCCACGGCGGCCGCGTGGCCACGGCGCACGATGGCGAGGGCCCCGTTTCTCACGGTTTCACCTCTGCCCCCCGCCTTTATTTTGGGGCTTTAGCAAATCCTCCACGTCAGAGGCTCAGGGCAGGAGGTGCACCTGCTTGGCTCCCCATCCCCGACGGTGTGGGGCCCGCAGCTTCGCGGGGGGAGGGGATCCCCGGGACTCCCCTCCGTCTCCTCCAGAGGCTGCACGACGGCTGCTGAGGACGGTTCCTGGTGTTTAAAATCCCTCCATCTTCCTCCTCCTGAGCGGCCTGCACCGGGTGCCCGAGCCGCCCGTGCTGACAGGAGAGAGGCTTCTCTCCGTCGCGGCCTTTTCTGCACGCCCGCGAGGGGTCCATCTCCTCCAGACCCCGAAGCTCCTTCCCGCGCTTCGCCTCCGTCATGAGGTGAGCCGTCGCCCCCCGAAGCAGGGTGTGTTTGAAAGTCCTTCCCGACTGCACGTGAACTTGGACTGGCGTTTGCAGCGTCCGCCTCTGCTACGTTTAAGCAGGACAGCAAATCTTCGCAGAGAGCAGAGGGGCCTTGGCCGTGACCTTCGAGGCAGGCGACTCTGGACTCTGGGAGGCAGACCTCCCAGACGCTGTAACCTGACACTGACTCCGAGACAGGGGACTTCAGGAGGAAGCTACAGACATGAGTCTGGAACCCTCGAAGTCACTCAGAGCCTGAGAGAGCCACCCTGTCCCCATGCTGGGCGGTTCCGCTCTGCCCCGTGGTCCTGTGCAGGGATGACGCTTACGGAAGACAAAATCGTCACCGTGAGCACAGACGGGGCTCGCTAACTCGCGAACCTGTTCCCCCAGGTGTCCCATCGAGCTCCTCTGGTCACCTGACATGTCTCCCCTGCAACCCTCTGCCACCCCCGGACTCCCTCAGGATGCAACCAGCCTGGACCTCCACACGGGCGTCCTGGGCTGTGACAGCTCCACGTTCCTGCTCACCCCGTAGGAAGAACCTCGCCAATAGGGCAGTGTTCCTTCAAGGTGTGCATGGCCCCCAAACGAATGTCGCTTTCAGGAATCGCAGTCACCGGGTCTCTGCTGCTGGCCAAGGTCACCCACATAAACTGTAGAGTGTCTGCACGGTACCGAGAGGCACCCCTGGGCTCCGCACCTGGGGGTGAACACGGGCGCGTGTGGCCCGCAGAGCTGCCTTCCGGCTCCGCACATCCTGTCTGAACGTAGCGCAGACACAGGACACGGGCCTCGGAAGACGCTCTCGAACGTGCCGCCCTTCCCGCTTCGCCCTCCTGGCCGGAGTCCGTTCTCGGCCCACTCCTCATGTAATCTGTGCTCATCCGTCCAGGGTCCACGTTCCCCCCTGAGCCAGCACCTTCACACCTTCGGCTTTAATTAGCATGAAGCGATGCCGATAACTTCAAATTTTACATCTCTGGTTCCGAGCTCTCCCCCAGACGCAGAGCCCGTCCAATGGCCCCCTGGGTGTCTGCCCTGAGCTTGGAGCTGGCACGAGCCAGCGACTCATCCGCCTGCTCTCCAGGCTCATTTCCGCCTCACCTCTGCCGAACGGGTCGCCCCGGTCCAAGCTGGAGGTCCCCTCAGCCCCGTCTTCACATCCACGTGATCGCAAACTCGCCTCGAGTCCACTGCAGAAATATCTCGCAAACACATCATCTCTCCTTCGTTCCGGTGCCTTAGATCGAAATTGTCACCAATTGCTTCTTTTTACACCATTTTTCGAACTACAAATGTCATTCATTTTCAACAGAAAAAAAAAAGAAGTTCGACACAAAGGATCTCAAAGATGAGACCAAAAATTCTTTGCAGTCTTCACGTGCAGCATGAACTACTGTTAACATGCGGCGGATGCTAGAAATTACTGTCGACTGAGCCTACGATTCTGTGAGCCGCTCTGTTGCCCTGACGCTTTCTCGGGTCATTGTCCTGTTTCCCCACATCCGTTTTACGTGCTACGTGATCTTCTATTTTATAATCAGTGCGCTATTCAGTTGAGCGACGTCTTAACCTTGGACGTGTATCAGTCAGGATCAAAACAGAAAACAAAAGCACTCTAAATATTTAAAACAGAGGAAATTTAATGTGAGGAATTGGTTTCAAAAATGAGTCAGAAGCTGGGGAGACAGAGAGGGGTCAGTGCAGCATTTCAGGGGACGCTGCAGCAACGGCACGAAGCCACCGGGACCCCGTCGTGTGGCGTGGCTCGTGCTCACCGCTTTGTCTGTTTTTTTTTCAGTTTCTACTGTCTATCTCTTTCGGTCTCTCTGTTTTTCCTTCTCTGTCTTGTGTCGAGTTAATCAGATACTTTGATTGTGGCGTTTTAGTTTTCACGCGGGCACTTCAGCTCTACTTCCTGCGTAATCGTGGGGTGATCGAGGGTTTACGTGTTCTAGGAGCCTGTATGTCCTCGGCCCTGCGGGCGGTCTACCAACACCCCGCTTTCTCTGACGTACCACGATCTGCCCAGAGGTCATGCTGTGCTGCCGTGCATGAAATATTGGAAGCTTACAGCAGTATCATTACATTTAGTGTCTTATCCCAGCCTGTGAGCTGTCATCACCAACAATACCCATCGATATATGTTCTCAGTCCTACAACACGATATTAGAGTTTTTGCTTCAGACATCATACATCCTATAGAAATTAGGAACAGAAATGTATATAGCATATGCGAGTATATATGTGCGTATATAAATATCCACATACAAACGCGTGCTCTACACACGCGCATTGGGACCTGCTCTCCCTCCCTTCCCGACAACCGGTCCTCGTGTGTGTCATTTCCTTCTTCCTTCCCGGGAGAGCGGACATGCCGAGGCGCAGTCTCCCCATGTGCAGTCATCTAAGACGTTTCTACTGCCTCTTCACTCCGAGGGTGGTTGGGCCGGACCCAGGCTTCTCATTACCCGTTTTTGCCTCCTTCGCTGTCAGTTATCCCGTCACCCCCCGGCTTCGCCGCTTCTCACAAAGGGTCAGCTGGAGCTCCCCGCTCCCGAACGCGACCCCTCGCTTTCCCTGGCCGCTCCCCACCTTTGCCTCCGCCTTCGCGTCCGAGAAGCTGGGCTTCGACACGGCTCCGTGTCGCTTTCTCTGATTCTCTTTACCCTGCTTCAGGCTCGCTGAGCTTCTTGGATTTGTACGTTAGTGTTGTACACAAAATTGGAGACAAAGGGGACCCCAAACTCTCTTAAAAGCCGCGACGTACACTTCAGGCTCCATCTGCCGTGTCCTCCAGCCTCCTGCCCTCGATCCCAGGGACACGGCGTGGTCCGTGTGTCTCTGCTTCTGCTTCTGCTTCTGCTTCTGCTGGGGTTTCCACTGGAAACGGACCTTCTCCCCGCCCGTTATCAATCTACTGATATCCTGCTTCCTCTCTGAAACCCAGTTCACATGTGTCCCGTCCCCGACCCTTCCCACACAAGCCCTGGCGACGTGCTCGCTCCTTCTTGCCCAGCTCGGGACTCTGCCTTTTCTCCCTATTACAGCACATGAAGCCCATCGCTGTAATGGTGCTTTTGCATTTTCTCCCATTTGGCTTTTGTCAACGACAAAAAAATTCTCTCTTATTCTCTTTGTAGCCCTTGTACCTAGCAAACCGCCAAAGGCATCGTATGTGTTTAATAAATGTTTACAGGCTAATTGGATGAATAAATGAATGAATCGAATTCACGAGGAGGTGGTGTTTCTAAGGCCCTTTGTAAGGGGAGGTAAAATGACATTCATCCTCAGAGTTTAACTCGCCGGTGAATCACAGTGTTTAGATTTTGATTGAGGACATATAGGCTCCCAGAAATCTTCAGGGAAAAGCGCTCAGGTAACTCATGGTTTCTGAACGGAGGCCAAGAATGAGTTTTAAATCTGTGGTAAGTGGATAGAAGTGGGACCGATCCTTTTTTGTTATATATTACCTCCCCGGTCATTATGAAATCATTTCGTATTCATTGCGATAACACCAATCATTAACGTGCTCATTTGGCATTCATATGACTCTCTCATGCACTTCGATAGGAATTCTGTTATAATTAAGCATTAGTTAATGTTAATAGTAATGGATGTTTAAAATAATGTGCCACCAAGTCGGGTCATTGACAGCGAAAGGATCCACACGTTCGGGCAGGGGCGACACGGGAGCCATCTCCCCCGTCGGGAGACGCTCCCGCGATGGTAGAACGGAGTCCGAGACGCAGTAGGAACTGAACCCGCCCATCCGCCCGGGAGGGGAGCCGGAGCCCTGGCCACCTCTGCGAAACCGGCTTTGAATTCAGGAAGCAGAGGCGACAACCGGGCATTTGAGTCAGCGTTTTTCTTTCAGTCGATATGCAGATCCGCTGTGTCCTAAATGATCTGCCTCTCAGTTGCCTCATTTACAAGCAGTATTTTTCTGTTAAAGAGCAAATCTGGTTTTCCTAATGGATTGTTCTAGAAAGGGATTTGGGGGAAATGTCAGAATGAAATGTATGATCATCCCCAGATCAAAGAACTGATAAACGGTATTAGATAAAGATGGATTGATGAGCCGTAACTTCAAATGGAGTGATTCCGAAATGCAAAATCATCGCAGTCTGAACCCTCTGAGCGTGACGGGCTCGGGGTTCTTCCGCGAGGTGCTGGAGGTGGGCGCGTTTTCTCCAGAACAGGTGCGGCTGCCCGTCCACAGCGGCCCTCATCGGTATCAATACCAGCGACTGCAGAATCTGGCGTGACAGAGACCAGGCTTCAGCCGTCCGTCTCATCCCTCCAGCCCCGGAGCCTGAGGTTCCCGAGTGTGACGCCCCACTTCCGTGAACACGAACCCCAGAGGAAGAGGCAAGCCCAGCGGAGGGGATCCTGGGATCCTGTGGCTGCTGAGTCCTGGGCCTTCCGGGCACTGCAGCTCCAAGGGCCGTGGCGCTGGTTAAAGCAGCTCTGGACTTGCGTCCTCCATCCTCTGAGGCTCCTCTGGCCCTGTGCTCAGGAGAGAAGTTAGACCCACAGTCCCCATGTCCCTGCAGAGGCCGCGAGGGCCACCCATGAGCACGGGACTCCCCATGGTGTGGGACCCCTCGTCAGCCTGCAAGGCGATGCGGTTAGCTCTTCAAATGACCGATTCGCCTTCCGCTCCATCCCGTGGTCAGCTGCAAAAGGCAAACACGCACGGCCGGGTGACACCTTGGCCTGCCTCACCCCCCGGGCGACCCGCCGATGCCTAGGCCTGAGGAAAGTGTTTGTTCAGTGTGGGGAGGCTGGGGGACATTGGAGCAGCGAAACGGGAAAGGAGAGAATGCCCCTCAGTGGGTCAAAGGTGACGGGCCAAGAGCCAACTCCGGACCTGCTCCTCCAGATCGGGGGTCCACTGTACCCAACTCGTGGGCGATGGCTGTCAGGACGCCGTGGGGCGGAAGACGCCGGAGTGACCACGAGTGACCACACGGAGGGATGGCAGACGAAGGCACAGCGTCCTTGGCACTGCTTTCCAGGAGGGAAGCATGGACACAGCTCCGTCTTTCCAGGACGATGGTCCCGCCTGGGCCTGACAAGCGGTGACAGGTCTGAGCTGGAGGAAGTGGGGCTGCGCCACATGTGGGACACGTGGTCTCCAGCTGGCAGCACACGTGTGTCTCTGCTCTTGAGGGAAGCCCCCCCACACACGGGATCCACGGGATACTGAGCAGCTGTTGAACTCACATTAGCGTGGACAGTGCTAGACTGTCCGAGCTGGAAGTCCCTCCAAGTGTCTCTGCCAACTGCTTGATGTGACCAGCGGGGGCACCGAGGCGCCCGTGGAGAACAACCCACCGCCGGCACCGTGCTCACTGCGCCTGCCCCGTGGGGCCCGGAGGGACCGTGCCCCGCTGGCTGTTTCCTCGGGCACGAGGCATTTTCCGAGTCCGCGGACAGGGAGGAGCACAGCCTGCCTGCCATGCTCGGCCGGGGCTAAGGGGCGAGACGAAGGAGCTGTGTGTCTGGGCTCCTGGCTGTGCCCCACGTCACCCGCCCCACGGGCAGTGCTGCGTCCCACGGGCAATGCCGGCCTGTGCCGGGCCCAGCCCGCGCCTGTGGGTCCCCTTTCTTGTCCTCTTGCTCCATAGCCTGGCGACGGCACGAGGCTCCTCTCTGCACGGCCCGCCCCGTAAACGGCGGCTGCGCCTCCTCCCTGACTGCGGACACGGCGACCATACAGCCGCAGGCCCGGACGGCTGCCCAGCGTTTGTCCCTTTAAATCCCATGCAGCAAAGATTTCTCTCCACCTTCATCATTACAGAGCTGCTCCGTGCCTCTTCCGTGCCATGTCTGCAAAAACCATAAAGTAGAAATCTTTAATTACTCGGAAAGGTCAAGCTTCAAATTGTATATTTAATCTGGATTTAAAGAAGTGTGTTCTGTGAAGAATTATGCTGTGGTGTCTAAACACCTGCCACTCCCATTTGTCAAGATGCTCACCGCGCCCCCCCCACTGCCCCGCAAGGCGCAGACTCGCAGAGAAACCGCAGACACTCGGCGCAGCCGCCTCCCACTTCCGACGGGAAGTACCCGTCACCTGTCCGCAGGCGCGCGATCCGCTCACGGCAGAGGGCCCGTTTCCGCCTGCCTCGATTACTAATCTGCAACGCGGGGTACGCTGAGGCGAAGATTTCTGAGGATACCTACCTGCTCGCTTTTTTAACCTTCTCCCCCCTTCCTTCCTCCCACCCCCCTCCCTCTGCCGTCTGACAGAAGTCCGTTAGGTGGGCTCAGGATGTCCATGAAGACAGCGGCCGGCAGGTGATGCCACCGGGGAAGGTGTCGGGGGAGTGGAAAAGCAGCAGGCAGGGGCCAGGGACTGGCTCTACGCAGGGGAATGGGTACACGTGTCAAATGTCGTCATTTAAGTCAATGCGCTAGGTGCCAGTGGCCTGCCTGCTGAAGGGGAGAGGCACAGCGTGGGGATGAGGGAGCCCTAATACATCCTACGGGGTTGGATGAAAATTAGATTTACTGGTGTACATTTATGGTCCCAAATAGATAGATAGATGGTAGATGGATGGATGGATAGATGGATGGATGGATGGATGGATGGATGGATGGATGGATGGATAGACAGACAGATAAATGGAGAGAGAGAGAGAGAGAGACTGAGAGAGAATGGATGGATACACAGAAATATGAGGAGATAGAAGAGGAGGTATGTGTACACCTATATTGCACACATATATTTTCACACTTACAGACACACGTTTTCCAGCTTCGAGGGCCTGGGAGCAACAGTCCCCCCGCAGCAATGATCACACCTGCCACGCAGCTCCCGGTTTTCAGACATGGGGCCCCACTGAAAGAACGAAGCTTCTTTGGAGAAATGGCTGATATCGGACTGGAGCAGGAGAGGAACCAGGTGAGCTTTGGACCGATTTTTGTGTAAGAAGGAAATAAATTGCCCGAAGGATGAGAGGGACATGTCAAAAAGACAGAGAAGTCAGCCTGAAGGTGTTACTGCGGACCGAAGCTGGGATCATTTAAGGGTCAATAGCGATAACGCTAGTCGATGGATTGAATCCCATTGGGTAACATATCCCTCTAAGAGGCCACACAGATACAAATAAACGAATACATAGAGAGAAGAAAAATCTTCCTTTCCAATAATAAAAAGCCCACCAATAAACGTGGAACGATGAAGGCATTGGGAAATCACGCTTTGGTAACCATCGTGGTGATAACTAAGTCAGGTAAGGACCATCGGCAGTGCTAGAATGAGGGCGTGAAAGTTGAAAGAACGGATTTTACCTGCTCTCAAAGTCCCTCTCCAGAACACCTGTGGTCATCGCAATGGAGGAGGAGCCTGACACACGCTGCCGCAGTGCGGCGGGCCCACAGCCCGCCCCTCCGTCTTACCTGAGCAGGTCAGACGCAGTAGGAGGTACGCGGCGCATCCCTCGTGCGGTGTTCTAGCCGGAGGGGCACAGCCTGGGTCTCACCGTGAGGAAACGTCAGACGAATCTCAATTAAGGAATGATCTGCCAAAAAAAGAATAAGTGGCCCACATTCTTCAAAATGTCACGGCCAAGGGAAGCGCTGCAGACGGCGGGGTCCCAGGGTCCCTCGGCTTATGCAAGGGTGACTGGAAGCCTTTTCCAACATGGCATGCGGTTGGAGTCAAGCAGTTCACAGCCAGTGGGAACACTCCGTTTGAGTAGACACATAGAGGATCAGATGACCAGTAACACTGGCCACTCTTTCTGTGTTTATGGGGCACAAAATAGTAAGACGATTTTTCGTTCCCCTGTACCCCCAGGCAGTTGTGTCTGTCTAGTTCGCAGACTTACTGGGAGTCCTAAGGACGGGAGGAGGAAAGGCTACGGGGTGGCCATCCAGCCCGGGTCCCTGACCGCCCCGGCCTTGCCGCCACGCCCTCGCTGCTGTCAGCATGATCTCACCTGTGTGAGGACTCTCAGGTAGTCAAACCCAGAAGCAGGGAGCAGAGCTGCGTTCTCCAGGGGCTGAGGAGAGAGGGCGTGTGGAGGTCATGGATGAAGGGCATGAAGCCTCAGGAATAAATATGTTCCGGACACAGCATGGCGCCCAGGGCCCACAGACAGCACTGCCGTGCACGTAAAGCTTGTCAGCAGGGCAGAGCTCACGTCGAATGTTCCTATCATCAAATTTTAAAATGATGATGATGATGATGATGATGATGATGATGATGAAGAATGGGCGGGGGCAACTCTTTTGGAGGTGACAGATACCTTCATGGCCATGATGGCGGTGATGGCTTCACAGGCGTATACTCACCCTAAACCCACACGTTAAATACGTACAGCTTCTTTACGTCAATCAAACCTCAGGAAAGTGTTTCTTGAATATGATGAGGGCAGAATGGTCCCAGAGAAACCGACCAGCTGACGGCGGGGTGAAGCATCCAAAGAAAGTATTTCAGGTTTTTTCCCCTTTTTAATTGGAAAAATGTGTAGTACCATGAACTATTCTGGTTAAAGCGAGCTTGGAAATACAGACCCTACTCACCCGAGGAGAAAAGGCGTTTTCCTGTGCAGGGAGAACATGTGTCCATTTTCTTCCTTGACACTG
>NW_011888913.1:2675382-2677523 GCF_000151845.1 Pteropus vampyrus | reverse complement strand
CCGGTCCCCAGAGTCCCGACAGCCAGGTGCCCCGTCCGCCCACCTTGGGCAGCACAGCCAGCAGCAGCTGTGCGGCCCGACGTCGTAGAAAGCGAAGGAACGTTGGCCGAAGCCCGAGACGGGGCGACCGGAAGTGAGGGGGAACCTCGACCTCGCTGACACACCGTTTACACGATCGATTTTAACGTTTCTCCCTCTTTGTAGCAAGAGGGCAGGGCTGCGGAGTCTCCAGGCAAAGTGGCTCATGAATGCGTAATCACAACACACCTAGCAGTCTTTTGATTTCCTGGCAGATCGCGGTGCTCGTGAATTTTGCATGATTGATGGCTGTTGACTGACAATGGGTTTTATGGAATAATGAGTCCCAGACGGCAAACGGCTGAACGCACAGATGAAGCACCCTACCCCGGGGTTTTCCCCAGTTGTTGTTGAAGGGTTTTGGTTTTCAAACTTGTTCCAACCGGCCCCTCTGCCGGACCCCCGGGGGGGGGGGGGGTTCGTTCGGCCCCGGGGTTGCCGGGGGGGGGGGCCCCTTCGTTCCCCTTTTTCTTCCGTGACAGTGCGCCCCGCCAGCCCCCCGGGCGCCCAGCCTTCAGCGAGGCCCTGCGGGCTTCGTCCACAGCGATTTCCCTCCCGGGGCAGAGCCGTCTTGGACCAGAATCTGCGGGGATGTCCAGGAAATCCAACGTGTGTTGGAACCGCAGTGATTTACGTGCTTGGAAAAGTGCTCGGTCCCTTAAAAACCTCCAGGAAGAGCAGAGCCCCATGTCCTTCCAAGAACCCACAGTTTGGGGGGACGGTGCTGCGAGGTGACGCCTGACTCCCACCTCGTTCGGGAGAGAGAAGCAGCTCAGTCTGCATTTGTGGATGCAAAGGTCGCTTGTAAGTCACACTTGATTTTGTTGGCACGCTGTTATTTTTGTCATAGTTTGCAACCCGGCTGAGTCTGACAAGGGACCGGAGCTCCCACCGAGGCCAGGAGCAGGCTCCCGGGGGGCCCAAAGGGCCGCGAGTCCATTCTGTGCACCCCTAAATGCAGGCTCTACAGTGGGATGACAAAGCCGCGGTGACTCTCAGATGCGGAGCAGACGCAGGGGCCACGGCCACACAGCTGAGTACCCTGCCACAGGAGCAGGGCGCCTTGCCGGGCACCCCACGGGAGGAGACTCCGGGTTCACACGGCGGGCCAGCTCCAGGAACAGCGGTGGCGACAAGGCCTGTGCCGAGCTTCAGGTGTGCCAGCCCCTGCAAAGGGCTTTACACGCACACCAACACCCTCGGGAGGCCTCTGCCTGCCAGCACCTCCACTGCCACCATCACGAGAGAGACGGGACCCTCTTTGGACGTCCGGAGCCACTTGACTGGGCTGCACGCCAGGTCTGTCGTGAGGTCACATGGGCGCTGAGAGCAGGCTGGGCCCCCGCCCCGAGGCGTTCCAATGACACATGGGTTCTGTTCTCAAAACTGGGGACAAGACAGTTGTGTGGGGGAGTAAGACTCAGCCACCAAAAGAACCCGGGCCGAGCCGAGGGGTCCTCGGGCCTCAGGTGGACCTGCGGTCTGGGGACGGCCTCCCTGGGGACGGCCTCCCTGGGGACAGACTCCCGCCCGGAGAGGGCACGTCACCGCCTGCAAAGCCGAGCGGGGCCTCGCAGTCAGTCACTCGGAGCTGGGTGGCTTCTCACAGCTGTCCCTGTCCTCATCTTAAAACAGATACTTCTCTGGTCTGTAAATACAATTTTAAAAGTATGCACGAGAGTCTTGAAAATATTCTCCATCTTTAACCGCCGGTGACTTAAAGTGAAGACGCAGAGCATTTCGCGTCTCCGTCCTCCGAAGGCAGAGGGTGGCTCTGTTCCTCACCAGAGCGAAGGCAGCGGACAGGCCACATCCGTGAGAAGGGCAGGTTGACACACAGTCACCCGTGAGCGCCGTGTGCCCGTCACAGCCGCGGGGTAGGGGCGCCTTGGACACGGCCACCTCCACGGTGGGCTCGGTGTCCTCATCTGGGAGACAGAAGCGCCCAGGCCGGGCGGCCGTGGGAGCCCCCGGCGCACAGCGGGACGCCGTGAGTGCCGGGCAAGTGGTGGCTGTCCAGCTCCCTTACAGAGTCGTGGTCCCCCGGCCCCCACAGAGCAAGC
>NW_011888913.1:2670677-2673222 GCF_000151845.1 Pteropus vampyrus | reverse complement strand
CCGACGGGGAGGCTGACGGTGCGGCCACGGCACAGCCACGGTGACGTGAAATGTGACATGAAATGTGACTGGCGTTTGGGCCCGGACTGAGCTGAGAAGCAGAACCAGGAACGGTGGAATTGTCTCCCTCAGACTTCTGGCTCCAAGGAGAATTCCCAGATATCGGGGAGACGGGGGTTCCGAACAAACATCCACCGTCTCCGATACGGGCTGTGGGGACGGGGGGCTTTTTGCCTCTGCCGAGGCCGGTGCGAAGCCCGCCTGCACCCCCAGACCGCTGTTCCTCCCGCTTCGCTCGCTCAGGGAGCACTTGTGGGTCCTGCACCCAGGCCCTAAGGTGCGGCAGGGCGGGCCTGTCGCCGAACGGGGCAGTTTGACTCCCCATTTGCTGTAACCAAGTGAGTTTGGGTTCCTGGGGCCCACGACCACGTGTCCAGGGCGGCCGCCAACCAGAACCCCTGGGTGGCCCCTCCGGCCCCGCTGTCCAAGCATCGTGTCCCTGAGAATGGTCAGTTGGCTTTCTGGAACACTAACGATACTGTCGATGATGGTGGCCAGATCGGAAGGTCCCTGGGGAAAGCAAGGCCCTGGGCGGCCCTGCCTGGAAGGTGCTGTGCGGGTGGGCACAGGGTCCCCGCCCGCTCCGCATCTCCAGTTGTCACTTTGGGATCAGTATTAATTGCGCGGCAGCAGGAAGGGCGAGCCGCTGCCAGCAGGAGAACAGGACACCGAGCTGTCTACAGACCGTGCGCAGCCACAGCCAGCCCCCCGAGGCGACAATTCCGTTTCACGTCTCTCACATTTAACAGCAAGTTCGCCGCTGAATCTTTCAGACGGAAGTTCCTCAGTCTCCACCCGCCGCTCCTCGCACCGCTGCGGGCCCTCACGCCGGCCGCTGGCGCGGAGCCCGTCACACCCCCGATCGGGCCGCTCTCCTCATTTGCTCGCGACCGTCCCGAGGTGGCCTCCTCTCCAGATGGCTGGGCAGCAACCCACACGAGCACGTGTCCACCGGAACAGCGCCCGCGACGGCCCGCTTGAAAACTGCTCCTCCGAAAGCGCATGAGGGGGAGATGCGGAGAATCACGGCGATTTTAACAGCAGGTTTTTTGCTTCCTTCTTTTTTCTTGTCTTGAGAAAAACAGGCGACTGAACCCCAACGACAAAAGGAAAGAGGTTCTGTACGTCCGCGCGCGCTCCGCGGACCTCGGTGCACACCTGGGCGTACCCCGACGGCGACGCGTGCAGGGTCCCCTTCGAGGTGGGAGGGGACCACCGCATCCTGCTTTCAGTCCCGCAAATGGAGG
The DNA here is from genome assembly GCF_000151845.1 of Pteropus vampyrus. Classification (NCBI taxonomy): domain Eukaryota; kingdom Metazoa; phylum Chordata; class Mammalia; order Chiroptera; family Pteropodidae; genus Pteropus; species Pteropus vampyrus. The sequence goes on along the minus strand of NW_011888913.1, from coordinate 2,671,915 downwards.
CAAGGGCCTAGACGCCCCGCCTGGCCCGCGAACCCGGGAACCTCTCGCGGAGTTCAAAGCAAGTCCGTGAACCTATGTGAAATCTAAGTTTCCGACATGACGTCATTGGCATTTCCTCTCGAGAGAGGTTTTGGTAAAGGAATAAGTAAGGCTTCTGACGTCGCTCCTTCCTGGGTGGGGGTGGCCGGTGTGGGACGAGGACAAGGCCGCAGGCGAGGTTCTGGGAAGCGCACAGCACGTTCCGGGCCCCCGGGGCACCCGGCTGCCGCTCCGGCCCGCGGTGGCATCTGCGAGGCAGCCAGGGTCTCCCCCAGGACCTGCGCCCGGAGCATCGGCGAGGACGCGCTTTCCCACGCCGGCAAACTGCAAAACGCTTCCGCGTGTCCCTCGCTGTTCACTCAGGTAAACACAACATGGGCGCACGCACACCCGGGAGTCACGTTTGTCACGAAGTGAAGGGGACGACTTAACATTCGCTCCCTGGCGAGGGCACGCGACTGTTAGACTAGAAAGGGTTTTGAGAATTGATCGACGTGGTCACGACGCGCGGGCCGTCGAAATGCGACCTTGGGAGCTTTCACTCACCTGTCACTCGTGCAGCGGGACCCCGTGGGGGTCTGCAAGTCCAGTCGTAACGCGTTCGGGTGCGGGGTACTCTCCTGACCCCACGAGAGATGCCGCTAGTGACCGTTGCTTTTCCCCAATTGGGCGTATCAGCGCGTTTCAATAACGGGTTTGGCTCAGATGTAGCTGGAGTTCCTGTTTGAAACCGCCCACGTGACACAATCCAAGCTACGCAGAACCCTGCAGTCGAAAATGGTCTTTTAGACAAAGTCGTCCAAACCTGAGGATGGCAGCGTCCCGTGTCATCGCAGAGCTGGGTCGAGGTGAGCGCTGGCCTCAGGCAGCCATGACCCTGGCCCCCACTCTGCAGGGCCCCAGAGTGGAGCCGGGAGGAGGGAGCTGGGGGGAGGGGGATGGAGATGGAAGAGCTGCCCCCCGGCAGAGCGCAGGGGCCCCCGCCAGGCCACCGAGCCTGCTTCCTCTCGTCCCGCAGCATCCGGCCTCCATTCTGCGGTGGCCATGTCCCCAGTCCAAGGGGAATACAGCCAGTCCACCTTCTACACCGAGTCATCCAAGAAAAGGTGCTTCTTCTGATGGTGCGCACAAAGCCGGGGGGCGGAGAGGGGCACAAACCAGCCGGGGTCACAGGCGGCATCTCCAAGGAGCCCTCGTGC
>NW_011888913.1:2665045-2669117 GCF_000151845.1 Pteropus vampyrus | reverse complement strand
ACAACAAACCCAACAACCAGTGTGAAAGGACTCACATGGCCGTCAAAATTTATCAGAGATCATTTCCTGACCGGAAATTTAAAACATTAACCGTTTGTTTGACCGCCTCTGTTACAAAGCATTTGCGCATGTGCAGAAGTGACCGGATGTGTGCGCGTGGCCCAAATACGTGCTTGAAGAAGAAACAGACATCCAGCCACGTTCGAGTGTTTTCCACCTTCTTATTTAACGTTTTACCAAGAAAATTATGAATGGAACAAAGCAAAAGGTCTTCACAAAGAGTTTTGAAACTGAGTAACTGTTAGATCCCTCAAGATGAGGATGGGGAGCGAGGGGGGCGCGTGGACCACGCCTGAGAACTCAGGCTAATTCCGGCCCTGACACTTATTTGCAATTTGACCTTGAGTAAAAATCATCGACCTACCGTGTACTTCGCTTTCGCCCACCTACACCTGAGCTTAGCAACGACCCTTAGTTACCTCACGGGGATGCTGTGAAAAGAGCCGAGATGACACTTCCGAGCTTACGCGGAAAACTGCGGCCGAGACTGACAGAAACGATTAAGCGGCAGCCAGATTCCTCGAATCAGGGTTAAAAGATACTCGACATAATTTAGACCGAGGAAGAGAACACCGAGGGGGAGCTTCCTGCCGCCCGCGCCCTGCGGTGACGGTGACGTCGTCCGCTCACTCTGCCTGTGCCTCTGCCTCTGCCCTTCCCTCCTGGGCTCACACACGGGAAGAGTCAGTCACTGACCTGCTGTCACTCACCGCCCCGCCCCCGGCTCAGCCCAGCTATTAGCCTCGCGACTTACTGGGGTCTCGAATTGAGGTTGTCGACCCGAAAGGGGGCCTCCTCCGCCACCCTAAACTCCCTCCAACCGTCCGCATGTCTGCCGACGTTGATCTGAAATTCTCCAACCTGGTGTCCAATCTCCTGGCCCCTGGGCCGCCTGGAATTGTTCGAATAGAATATGGAAGTGTGCGGAGCTGTCGCACGACGACATCCACGGTCGCCTGAAAGCGACTCTCGTGTGTTTGTCTTTGCTCGCTCCTGTAGTCGCTCCTTCAGCGATGGCCGGACCTCGAACTCGACCGAAAGTATTCAGACCTTTGAGGCCACTGATAGGGAGGGAGGAACCAGGGAGAGGGCCGCGAAGCGACACGAACCCTTGGTGCGGTCATCACTGGACCACCTCCTTCCAAAGCAGAGCGAGGGCGACAGATACTGAACCCAGACCCTTCACCGAAACCTTGTAACTAAGGCCCAACTCCTTGAGCTCAGCCAGAAGCCTGACTATATATGTATGAGAAAAAGCAGAAACTCCAATAGAAAATGTTAGCATTCAGTTTGGCATCTCAGTGTTTGAGAAAGGCAATCAAAAAAGAAATTGACTTACTCTCAACGCACACACAAAACTACTCCCCTTCCTCACCGCTGGACACCTGCGAAATCGACAGGTGCACCCCACGGGCAGGCGGGCGCACGGGAGGAGCAGCCGGCTTCGCGGGTCAGCGACGAAGACCACGGACCATGCCGGGGCCCTCGGCGCCTCCCCAGCGGCCAGCCGAGCCACACGAACCGTTATTCCCGGTCACCGTCGCTCACGCACTCGTCGATAACCATCATAGGCCCAGCGAAGGTGACTGGCACCCGCGCTGACATCCAAACTTGGCCGTCCGCTACTGAGCGGTCGGCGGTGTCGAGGGCGGAACACGGCAGTTTTAGCAGGAGGGGTGTAGTGAGCGGGGTCTTGGGTCAGAAACCGTGAATCCGCGGTCTTCGAGCCAGCCTGTGCGCACACGCGAATCAGCTTCTCGAACTCCCGTGTGTAGCAGAGCGACAGCCTCCTGCACCCCCGGGGCCCTCTCACGCGGCTGCATTCTTCACCGGGGCCCGGCGGGTCCAGTCACTGAGAGACATGCAGTGGGGCTCGCCGGCCACCGCGGCTCCTCCCTCCGGGTGAGTTTGAGACCATCTCGTCTGCGAGTTCTCTGGGCGCGGGGACAAAGCTCGGTAGGAGAATAGACGCCAGTTCGGTGACCACACACGCTCCGTCGGAACGTGGCCCCCACCTGCTCATCGCCTGGCGCCCCGTGGACGTTTCCGGAATGAGAGTTTGCGCCGTCGTGGGGCTCATGCCCCTTGGGGTGACCCGTTAGTAGCTGTGGACCGCCAGGGCCCTCTGAGATCGTCAGATAAAAGTTGACTGAGAAGGACAGCCGCACATCCTAGTCTGTAAGACGAGCGCAAATTGAGTTTCACGTACGATAAAGCAGCATGAGCATCAGCTGAGAAGTTAAGCCACAAAGAAGGCCATCCCACAGCGACGTCCAAAGTTCATGCCTGTGACCTTCCTAGGGAGGGTCGTTTCTAAAGGATGCGTGGATGCTGCCTTGTCAGGACCACTTGTGACAGGAACGAGTTAATCTTGTCGCCTTGGGTGCTGTCGTTCCGGTCCCCGGGTTGTCGAGGGGGCGGGCAATCACAGCGCTGTTTTCCGGTTTTGTCCATCTGTCTGTCGAGAGAGTGGCCCGTTTCATCCCTCGAAGCCTCGCTTGCCCATGGCACGCCAGGGCGCGGACGTCGTCAAGGCGACGGGTCAGCCGGCCCTGCGCGCGTCCAGCTGAAGTGACTCTGAATGCCAGCAGGACAGGCTGTGCCCTGCGCTCTGGGATTTTGCGCCCATAATCTCTCTGCTTCTCTTTGGGCTCCAAGTCGTCAGGAGTTACAGAAGGGTTGGAATGAGCCATTTTGCAAAGCCGAGACGTTTTAGGTCGCGTTTTTCCTCCATTGGCATTTTCTTTACCGATTCACAGAAATTAGACAAGTAAAGCCAGAGAAAGGAGCCTTAGGCCGTTCGGTCGTTTTAATCGCCGAGAACGTTCTCCTCTCCTGAACATAAGAAGCGACATGAGAGCGAAGCCAGAGGCAGAATAAACGATGCTCAGGACAGTATTATTTATCAGGGCTGTTTTCTAACAATAGCCTAAAATTTTTATTTCTTAGCCGGAAATAGGGTATTTTTATATGTTTAATGGACCGTGAAGGCCACAGTCAATTAACGCGCTCTGCCGAGGGGCAGGCCTCGTGCTTTCTCGAAGGTCGGTGTGGTATATGGGTGCCGGGTGCCTGACCTCACGCTGGGCACAGGCTCTCTGGTTTCCCCAGGAACCTTCGCGCCGGCTCCGAAGCGCAGGTCCGTGGGTACGGGAGGCGACGGGCTGCGTCCGTGGACTTCCACCCTCGCGCTGGGCCTGAAGGACGGTCTCCGCAGCACGCCGCTCACTCATCAACTTTTTCCCGCGTGTCATTTTCTTGAACGTTGCAAAACACGGCGAGTTTTTAACGGAGGATCTGATTCTGCAGAGAGATGTCTCAACTAAGGTGGAATGACGGCTGTAACAAAATACCAGCGGATAAGACGGCTTTGTTCCGCCGACGCGATTTGCTGATTCTAGAAACCACACGCAGAACCGTCTGCCCCGGCCTCGGAAAGAAGCCGTGCGAGGGACGCAGGCCCCGCCAACGCCGCCCGCGCCTCTGGTGACAGCGGCCTCCTGCGTTTCCTTCTGCTTCGTATTTGCTTTCCAGACCCGGCTTTTTAAGCACAGCCCTGTCCCCTCCCGCCTGGAGCCCAGGAAGGCGATCTGTCTTCGGAACGGGAAGATGATACGATCGAATGATGCTACCAAATCCTTTTATTTGTAACATTCTTTGGGACGATATTTTGGGAAGTTGGGCGCGGCCCAGAGCTAATTTTTGGGGAGACGCCACGTCGGCGTTTGGAAGAAGGGCGACGTGATGGCCTCGGCGTCGTGCGTGCTCCGGGCAGAGCTGAGTGTGGTTTTGCGCTGCCAGACCTCAAGCCCACACGAGCTCAGGACGGATCCGCCATCCAGGGGACCAGGGTCTGCAGCCCCCAAGACAGAGGGTCTCTAACGACAAGAAACAAAACGCCCGCGGCCTCGCGTGTCTGTTTTCTTTTGTGACCATGCGAAGCCCAGGCACACAGCACCCCAGACAGAAGATTAAAAGGTGGGGAGATTTGGCACCGACGAGGGCTGGGGAC
>NW_011888913.1:2663025-2664995 GCF_000151845.1 Pteropus vampyrus | reverse complement strand
GGGGAGACGCCACGTCGGCGTTTGGAAGAAGGGCGACGTGATGGCCTCGGCGTCGTGCGTGCTCCGGGCAGAGCTGAGTGTGGTTTTGCGCTGCCAGACCTCAAGCCCACACGAGCTCAGGACGGATCCGCCATCCAGGGGACCAGGGTCTGCAGCCCCCAAGACAGAGGGTCTCTAACGACAAGAAACAAAACGCCCGCGGCCTCGCGTGTCTGTTTTCTTTTGTGACCATGCGAAGCCCAGGCACACAGCACCCCAGACAGAAGATTAAAAGGTGGGGAGATTTGGCACCGACGAGGGCTGGGGACTGACACGGCGTGTCACCGGAACCTGGCGGGCATTGTCTGCGGCTGCTCTCCCACGGCCATAGCCAAGGCAAGGGGCTGACGGAGGCTCCTGAGACACTGATTGTCCGGCCCTTGGAGGAGAGTTCGCCACGCCCTGACGCACGTGACCCGGACAGACACGCAGCTACTGAGCCCCGAGGGTCACCTGCGAGGAGCGATCGGTCCCTGCAGTGCCTGACGCCCCTTCTCGTGCCAGAAACCACGGGGCCCGTTTCCTCCTCCCACGCAGCTCCCGCGGGGGGCGTCTCAGACGACAGGGCAGGGGACTGGGCTGTGGTGGGTCGTTTTTATACGTAGCTGCCATTGCCCTCCCCTCGGTCCCCATGCCCCTTTGCCATGTGGCTTTAAATCCCCTCTCATCGGCGGGTGAGGTCTTTCTCACACCCCTTCATTCCGGACTGGTCTGGTGACTTGCTTTGACCCGTTGAGTGTGGCTGCAGTGGCAGCCTGCCAGCTCGAAACCTAGACTCGAGGAACCACACGCCCTCTGGGACGCCTGCCCGCCTCGTGCGAGCCGGCCCGGGCCAGCCCAGGTCGTGCTAGCCGAGGCCATCCTGGACCAGCCAGCGACCCCGCCATCCTGGCAGCGGGCGGCAGACGCACGAGTGAGCACAGCAGAGCCCAGCCCACGTCCCTGACCCACGGAATCATGAGCAGAGTAATGCCTGCCGTTGGAAGCCGCAGTGGAGGGACTGCGCGTTACGCAGCACAGCTGACCGATACACGGGGCCTGTGACTCAGGGGCTCCCTTCGGCGGGCAGACTTCCCGGGGAGCGACCCGCACTGGTGGGCGGGATCATGGACTCCGTTAGTTCAGAATATTTCCTGCGAAGAAAATGAAGGAAATGAGTTGTTTCGAAGAAAATGAGCCAGCGAGTCAATCATCTATGAACCTGGGGAAATAATTTAAACAAAATAAAACAAAACAAAAAAGCCCCAGCAAGCAGCAGCAGATTCTCCCCTCAGAGTAAAATGAGGGCGCACTACTCACCCGTCCCCCGCTGATGGAGCCTGGGTGAGGGGCAGCGGAAGGGGGGACCCAAAGAATGTGTAACCCAGAGGGGCCTTTCCCAGGGTCACGGACGCCAGAGGAGGTGGAGAAGTAGAAATGGGGCAATGAACAAACGGGGGGACGGACACCTGGGAGCGATCGGCTCCTCTCAGAAAACGCGGAGCGTAGGTGTCCGCGGCACACGTGAGCCGAGCGGTCCGGCCGACGTTGGACAGAGACTCGTGTCGCGATGCAGTAACCTCTTCTACGCCCCGGTGGCCCGCAGGCCCCGCGCTGGCCACCTCCCTCCTATGCTTCCCGTCCGCTCACTCCGCAACCCGACAAGGAAAGTCCCTCCCCCTCTCGAAATGGGGAAAACGAGGCACCGTGTTTGACGCCTCGCAGCCCCGTCACGCACAAACCCTTCGAGGACCCCGAGACCCATCTCGCAGCAGCAGGCAGAAGGCACGGCTCGGCCTGCTCGCCACCCCCACTGCCCCGCTCCCATGGGACACCTCGCTCACGACCGCCCTGACAGGTGGTCACCTGCCACTCGGCTTCCGCCTGAAGCTTCGCAAGGCGGGAATCTCTCTGCGACGCTCAAGGGACCCAGCTCCAGCACTGCACGTCAG
>NW_011888913.1:2647966-2661740 GCF_000151845.1 Pteropus vampyrus | reverse complement strand
GGTGGTCACCTGCCACTCGGCTTCCGCCTGAAGCTTCGCAAGGCGGGAATCTCTCTGCGACGCTCAAGGGACCCAGCTCCAGCACTGCACGTCAGAGGGGACCCGATGCATCCACGAGCGTTTGTGCCATTGCCCTGGACGTTGTGCTTGGCACTGACCGCGTGCAGATGAGTGAGGCAGAGTCCCCAGTACGAATAAGAATGGCCACGCCGGTGCTGAGCCTGCGTCACGGAGAAGTCAGAGGCAGCAGGAAGCCACACTCCACACAGGAGAGGTGGAGGGACGCGGAGCTGGGGCGGGCAACGTCCTCGGTAGCGGACTGGGGCCGGTGAGCGGTTCCGGACAGAGAGTGGACAGCCAGCCTAAGGAATGTAAGCAACACCCAAAACTTTAACACTTAAAAGTAACCTTGGAAAAGTAAGTGCCTGTGTCCCAACTGCTGGGATGTCCCAGTGGCATTGACCACGTGCCTGCAGCACCCACGGCAGGAACAAGAAAGCCGGTTTTATGATGCTCTCGACGGGCACCGCGTTGCTCACTTGACCCTCGCGAGAACAGCTGAAGAGGTAGGTTAGGTGTCATTAATACTGCCACCTACTAGGTTATGGGCGACGAAACTGAGGCTCATGGAGATTAAGTGACCCTCAAGGTCGCTTAGGTCGTAAGTGGGAGAACCAAGACTTGCTCTCAGTCCATGCTCCGAGCCTCATGCTGAAGTGCCTGTCACAGAGGTTGTAGCACACGAGGAAGGGGACATACTGAGCATCTTACGATGGAGTTTGTGAGGCAAACCACCTTCGAGACTCAGCTACACACAAGTCGATGACGCACCGCAGCGCAAGTCTGAGAGCCGACGGTGCTGAGCGTGTCCGGGACTGGCTCGGGGGCTTCTGGGAAGCCAGGCATCTGAAGTAGGTTTCTAGCTAAGGGGCCGCAAAGCGGGTAGAGGAGGCGAAGGAAAACCCCTGTGAGATCACTTCTCACGCAGGGTGCAACCACGGGGGCCAGCAAGACCCGAACAAGAGATGGGAGGGCCTGACGTAGCTGGGGGGACACAACTTTGGGGGGTCAGGGGCAAAGCAAGGTCAGAGGAGGAGGGAAATGGGCTGGAAATGGTAATTCGGGCTCTTGCGGGCTCTTGAGCAGGGGAGCACGGGATGAAAATAGTCTGGGGGAGCATCCTGCCAGCTATGCATAGGACAAAAGCAGCAGAGACGTGAGCCTCCCTTCGATGGCTGCCGAGGCACCGGCACGGGGCGAAGAGGGACCGAGAAGAGTGGACAAACCCAAGAGGCGAGGTGGGAAAGGACACAGCGTGGCCTTCGGCTCTCTGAAGCCTTAGGGACGACGCGTTCGAGGAGTCGCCCCAGGAACCTGCTTTCCCAAGGAGACGGCCACTGAACACGTAGCACATTGTTGACCTGGAGACCGAACTTGGCCTCACGTAGAAGTTTCGCTTGGGGCACTGCTTTTGGCTCCGTGTCGCCCCAAACAGGCGTTTGCAAACATAAATGCACGGCTGTTCTAACTCGACCGGTAAGTACCATTGTGACGGGCATTTCTCCACCGGTCTGAGTGTTAGCATCTCATGGGATGGACCGTCGGGAATGCGAGTCAAGTTTGGCGAATGGTCGAATGAAGAAGGTGACGTCCTTGTTTCGCCAGAGAAACGATGACATGGAGAGCCGGTGTGGGCACCGCCCGGCAAACCCCAGACACAGACGCGCAGCAGGGCCGGGGGAGGGACCTTGTGAGAGCCCGGGCGGGCCGAGCACGGCTTCCGGTGGGACTGTTAGTGCCGCCGGACTTGTTGGTAGGGACAGGAGATGCTGGTCCCCACGTCGGCGGGCTGGGCGTGTCTCGTTCTTTCCATAAGACCTTCATCAGAGGGAGAGGCTGGAGGGTGAGGGCAGGGGTGTGACAGGGACTGGAGGGGAAGGAGCGTCACACGCCCTGGGTCTCAGATGACGCATTCCCAGACTCGTCTCCAACTGGCAGACGCGTGAACTCTTCTTGCCCGTGTGGCTTAGATTAAGCCAAAATAGCCTTTCATATGATGCTACAGGGGACAAGTCTCAGTGACCGGAACAGACACAGAGATGTTCTGAGCCTCTGCGGGCTGACAGCTGTTTACACACTGGATTTGAGATCGGTGCTGGCCTCGTGTTTTGTTATAAAGGTGTCTGGGGCAAAGAGTGTTTGTGGCCCTCTCTACACGAGCGGGTCCCTCGGTAAACAGGAGAGGACATCGCTGCCATCCCCAGCGTTCACGCACAGGGGGCAGTTGTTACCCAAGAGGCAGCTTCCTCCTTGGCTGCTCCCGTCTCTCTAAAATCTCCCCCAGGTTTGTGTCAGAGAAGACGGAGGCCCCCACTGTGCTCTGTCCCCCCACCCAGCAAGACCAGTGTGTGCCCCACCAGAAAACTCCAGGAAACGTGGTTAGCGCCTCGGCTCCGGGACACAGCGGTGGGAGCCGTCACCGCTGCCCCTGAAGGCAGAGAAGTAAAATCCGTCAGCCTGCAGGAGCCTCATCCGCAGCACCCAGTTCCTGTTGGGGGTCCCTGCACGGTGTCCATTTGTGGAACCAGAGGTGGCTGGTCACTTGGAGACCTGAGGGGACCTCATCGCTGTTTTCCGGCACCCGCAGGAAGGAGGAAGTGGCCCTACTCTGTGCGCTTTGGGGGAGCAGGACAACAGGGAGCAGATTTCAGTTAAGAAAGAGCCCCAATCGTGAGACAGTGAGGCCCCGTTACTGGCGGTATTTAAGCAAAGCTGAAACGAACCCTGTTTAGGGGACTGAACGCTCATCAGGCACCGGGGTCGGCGGATGCCGTAGCCTCTCCCACCCTCGGGCGGCATTGTCCTCTCCTGGGAGTCCCACAGAAATGTCGTTAGTTTCTAGTCTTCGAGTGCCATCGAGGTGTCTGCAGGGTGGCTGGCAGTCTGTGGCAGTCCGTGCCGTCCTCAGCTGTAGAAGCATCACCCCGATCCCTACATCCATCTTCAGATGACCTTCTCCCTGTGGGCGTGTCTTGTAAGGACACCCATCTTATTGAATGAGGACCCTCCCCGCCCCCCCCCCCCCGGCCCGCCGCCCAGGGACCTCATTCTACCTCAATCCCCTCTACAAAGAAAGAGCCTGTATCTGAATCAGGTCATGGCCCGAGAGGCGGGCGAGGGTGTGAGGACTTCGGCATATAAACTTCAGGAAGGCGTAATCGACCCACAACAACAACTTCTGGGATGAGCTGGACGTTACAACTTATTATTGACCCGAGGAGGCCAGATTTGTTGAAACCTGAGGGGGCCGCTGACATGAGGTTTAACTCTTTCTTAGAAAACACCACTGGCCGTAAAATGAGAAAGGTTCCCACCCGGGCTCCCGGAACTAAGGGTTTCCCTCCAGTGCAGCGCACGTGACACGCGTGACGGCCCGCGCACACCCGCAGCTCCACGATGGCTCACGCGCACGTCCCCGGAGCGCCCTGCAGACCGACCTCACCTTTCCACACGGCCCTCTGCTTATGCGTGCCGCCCGCCGGGCTCCAGCCTGCACTTCCGTGTGGCCGTGGCCATCTGTCACGCCTCTTCAAGTCCCCAGGTGGACGGCCATCATGCCACGACGCCGCGACATAATCGGGCATTGTCCTCCGGTCTCCATGCAAGCTCGACAAAGCCAATTTATTCGTGGTCTTGTTTAGATATTCAGTACGTGGGTTGCATTGCAGGCCCCAAAGAGGTATGTCTGCCTCCTACACCCCAAAACCTCCGAATGTGACCTCTCTCGGAAGCAAGGTTTTTGCGGGTGTAACCAAGTTGAGATGTCCTTATAAGGAGAGGAGAAAGGCACAGAGCCACGCAGACATACAGGAGAATGCCCGTGACGATGGAGACAGAGATTGCAGTGATGTCTCTACAAGCCACAGAACGCCAGCAACATCAGAAGCTAACAGAAAGGCACGGGGCGGCTCTTTCCTGGAGCCTTAGCGGACGTGTGGCCACCTTCATTCGGACTTCTAGCCTCTGGAACTATGAGAGATGAAACTCTGTCATTCGAAGCTGCCCAATTTGCCGAATTTTCTTACAACAGCCTTAGGAAACTAATACCCCTGTAATGAGGACGTAGCCTAATTTTGTTATAAGAATAGTAATAATATTAATAATGACAACGTTACTGAATTCTTACCCTGGGTCCTGGATTTTCACTCACCCTTACGACATCCGTGAAGTGAGTGCATCGTCACTGTCCCCTTTTCACAGAAAACAAAAGGACGGCCATCTCGAAATAACTCGGTCAGGGCGTTACCACCAAACCCGGAGAGACCTGCGTGTCGGGTGAAGGTCCGTCTGGCCTCTGAGCCCGTGCTGTTTTCCCGAATATTTACCTCGAGACGAGACGTGGAAAGGTTTTACAAATAACAAAGATTTATCCAAAAATCACAGAGAGAAATAGCACGGACCCTTTGCCAAAATCTTAGTGCTCCCTATTTTGGACTGATTTGCAAAATTGTCATTTGGAATTTGTCTTTGATTTCTTCCAGAAATATTGACACACATGCTGTTACGACAAGGCAAAACAGCCATCATGCGTGGTTTCATGAATGCGGAAATTAAATTTAACTACATTTGCTGTAATTCATCCAAAATTTAAAATAAATATGAAAAGCATTGCTTTTTCCAAAGCTAGTTGTCTCAATATAAATGCAATTTAGATGTTTAAATATGTCATCACTATATCTATATCCATCCCTTGTGCCTTTATAGAAACAGTGCTTCTGTAATAAAAAATTCAGGTTTAAAAATACCGTATTAATAAGTATTTATCAATTTTTATCAAGCAGAAAAGGAAGCATATTGTCTTCCCTTATCACGCCCCGGCGAGAAGACACGAATTCATTTTGCGAACAGCTTCGTTTCTCTTTCCTTCTTCTTCCTTTCCTTCCTCCCTGCAAGCATGCGCTTCGTGGGGCTCTGCCAGGGGTCAACCGAGGTTCCCCCACCTTGGCCCTGATGACATTTGGGGCCAGATCTTCTGTGCTGTGGAGCCGTGCCACACGCTGCAGGACGTTTGCCAGCATCCCTGGCCTCCTCCCTCTGCCTGTCAGCCGGCAGCCTGTTCTCTGCCCCCAAACATCCCCAGACCCTGCCAAATGTCCCCTGGGGGGCGGGGCACGCAGACCCTGGTCGAAACGCACTGCAGTAGAGACGCCTTCCCAAATCTTTCTGGTGTTTGGCTGGAAGGCCACAACTCTGGAGCTTGGAATCAAGCCATATTTAAATAATAACGCAGTAAAAAAAAAAAAATTGTAGGATGGTACCAACGGCACGTTGTCCAGAAAATTCAGCATTTCCCCCTCCTAGGGTTTGGCCTCCTTGGGGCCAGCTTTGGGACGGCCGCGCCCTTGCAGGGGGCTTCGGACCCTTCTGGCCCACCAGAATGCGGCCTCACACTCTCTTCGCGGAGGTTCGCGGCCCCCCCCCACTCCCGCCCGCTCCGTCAGCGGCCCCGGGTCCCCCCGCTCTGATGGCACGAGGGATTGGGGTTCTCTCTGAACAGCTGGGGAGACACACACTCTGTGGCGAAATGACCTCAGTCCTAAGACAACCCGATGACAGCGCCATGGAGGCATTTCTCAAGAACGTCTCGTGGTCCCGCTTGGTGGCGGCGGTGCTGCTGACCGCGAGGAACAGACAGAGCAGGCCTCGCCACCTCAGAAACACCACCGGGCGTGAGGGTGGCTCAGTCCTCATGGGTGCTGGGGTGGCCTAGGGCCTCGCGCCTCACCTGGCACACAGTAGGCGCTCTGCAAATGCTCGTGGGGTGAATGAATAAGTTAACCTCGGAACGCATGAATAAAAGAGCCATGTTTAGAAGGACGGTGGTGATGATGCCACTCAGCTGTGCCCTGATCCAAGTGTGGATGGTGCCACAGCCCACGCGGTGGCCCGCGGGGACAGGGACAATGCCAAGCATGCAAGGAGAGAGCGGGGAGAGAGGGTGACAGAGGCTGCCAGACCGACCCACGCGAGCAGGGCCCCAGCGAGGCCCAGGAGTCACGGGTTCACCATTTGGAGGCCTGCCCAACGTACGAGGAGGCAGACTGGGTCTCGACTGTCCCCAGGCACAGAGCGGGGACCCGTGCTAAGCCTCCTCGGCCATTGCCAGCCATGGACGGCCCAGCTCTGCGTGGCGGTTCTGAAAACGCATTGCTCCGGTGTCCTGAAGTTGTGTGGATGGCAAGGATTTCTTGTTTGGTGAGCGAGTCGGTCTCCCCGTGTTCAGATAAATAAATGTTGAAGTTATCACATGCTGGTTATTGAACACGCGAGTTGCCAAATGAGGCTGGCTACTCCCCGGTCTTGTGAAGCTGCGAGTTCTTGAATTCGATACAGAACATATTGCCTCTTGAAACGCAGCGGAGAAAGCCATTTTCATCAAACTCTCCACTTCCTAATTAGCTAGGCAGAAGTTGCTTTCGAAACTGGCTTTCAAATGACCCCCTGGCTCAGGAGCCGGCCTGAGTTTTCAGAACCCATTCATCTCGTCTCCGTGGTGACCGCTGGTCATCTCCCAACAAGACGTGGTTACTTCTGCCTTTGATGTCTTCGTTCAGATGCCAGAGACATCTCTGCAACTGCAAAGCTTGCGAAAGGTAAGTTTGTCACAGCAGCCACCACCTGGGTTTTCGATCGCTGCTGCCAATCCCAGAGAAAGAGCTGAGCCGGAGCCCGTTCCACGGCCAGCGTCAGAGCAAAGGCCATTTCTCAAAGGAGCAAGCAGCCCCCGGAAGCCGACGTGGATGTCCTAACCCTTTGAGAAAGCCCACACGCACCATGGGCTCCTGGCCCCGCGGCCGCTGCTCCACGCCATACTCCACACTGAGCTCTCGTGTCTCTCCTCGCCTCATTAAAGACACCCGGGTGAGCGTCCACGGCCACGGGCGTCCCGCGCACCGCGCCTCCGCCGGACACGAACGTCTCGTTTGAACGCTTTCTGCAGGGATTACCCTCCAACCAGGCAAACGCCCTTCTCAAGGTCAAAGCACATGCTCTCTCAGATCAACTGGGGGGTGAAACATAGCACGGAAAATTCCAGCTATCAGTGAAGAGAAGCCGTCGCTGAAAAAGTTCCATTCTGCCATTGGCATGTATGCCCTTGGGGAAGAGTTGAAGAAATAGAAAACACAGCTCATTATTATTTGTGTAGATTATGCAAACTTCGCCTTTTGCAAACAATGACTAAGTTGCAGAGGATCGGGAAGGAATTTGGACGGCGCCTACGTGAGAAGGATTAGCTGGCAGGATGTTGATTTATAAACGGCAACCCCCGCTTCCTTCCATCCCGTCCTGCGACGCGGTCCCCTGCACGGCAATTCCCAGCATCCCCCTCTGAAAGCCCTCGGCAGACAGTTAGCCCCGAGGTGTAATGTTTGATAATATAACTACCGCTTCTGTCTCTGCGTGGCGTACAAACGCATTAGATGTGGCCCAGAATGGTAGAGATTTATGTACGGGTATGGAAAATAAAAATCAGCATTGATTAAAAGCCCCAGATAGGCCATCCAATACCGCCCAAAGAACATCAGTTACTTTGCATTTTGACGTGGCGATTGATAACTCATAAATGCAAGCAGGAATGACAAATGCGGATGGAAACTGGCTTTGACAAAAACGATAACAGTATCAGTCTCCAGGGGCGATGGAGGTATAAGCAGAAGCTGTTTAAAATATTTAATCATTTTATGAAGGCTGCAAGATGCCGTTTGACCCTGAAGGAGTGTGAATGTCACATGGATCAGAAATTGCCAAGTCTTTGAAGTGAAATTAAAAAAACGGTGTTATTGCAGATCCTTCTTGACATCCTATCATTTTCGTATAGGATTAAAAATATGTATACGAAGCAGGCGACGAAGGGCCCCGGCAGAGGATGTCCTCGCTGAAGGGAGTCGAGACGGACCGGCTGCGAAATTTCGCTGCGAAATCCTCGCGCGTTTCTCTGATTCTCTTCCGCACGGCGACCACGGAGCCGAGAGCGTCCAGCGAAAGAGGCCACTGCACTCTGGACAAGGGCCGAATGACCCGTCTCTCGTGTGCCCTTCGGTCCAACGGCTGGACTTCCTCAGCCACCCCCCGCCCCCCGCCTGGCCGGGCGCCGCGGCCACAGGGCACGTTGACACGTGGACGGCCGGGCGGCCGGGCAGCCGTCCGGGGCAGGACGGCCGCAGGCGAACGCGGGCACGCTGTGCACCGAGTGCGATGTCGCTCCGCCGGCGGGGAACTGTCCCCGTGGCTGTCACCCACGCAGCCTCTCACGCCCCTGCCGCTGGCCGGCCCCACGCCGCTGGCGCTGCAGGAGCACGCGCTCTGGGGCTTCTCAGGGGCGACGTGACCTCCGGCCTCGCGGCGCAGGGGTGGCCAGAGCCGTTGCCCCCCGTCTCTGTGCTTCTCTCTCGCTCACCCAGCTCCACAGCCCCGGCCCTGGGGAGCCCCCCGCTTCCCCGGAGGACGGCCTCGCCGGGCAGCCAAGGGGCCACACGCAGCGAAGACGCCAACCAGATGGTGCCACCGCGGCCTCCGAGGGCACACAGGAGTCCCACAGGGCCTCGGGCCGCCAAGGCCCCTCCGGTCAGGGTGGCTGCACCCCGCGTCACCGCAGTTCCTGTCCGGGACTCCTGGGCCCTCTGTCTGTCACCGCCATGGTCCGTCTCTGCCACCTCCCGCCCCCCGCCACCCCCGGGCACCTCCGGGGTCTGCTGCTGGTCTCCCGACGCCCTCTGTCTCGTCACAGCAAGCCGCTCTCTCTAGTCCTGCCCGAGGGACCTGCCTCGGTGCCCGAACTGAAACGTCGACAGGCCTTGGTGCCCCGCACCACGAAGAGGACAGCAACGGGGACGAGAATGGTGTCATGGCCCCTACTGACACGCTGCACACCGCCGGGCCCGGGGTCGGTGTGACACGGGGCTGAGCCGCTCGTCCTCACGGTGACCTGTCTCTGAGGAGGCGCCGCTGATCCCCGCGTTCCCGGCAGGAGACGTGGCGCCGGGGCGTGGCTCACCCCTCGTCCTGGCGCAGCGTGAGTGGGGTGCACCCTGGCCCCGCGGACGGGTCCCGGACAGCACAGCACAGCAGCGGTTCTCGGCCCCAGAGACACAAAGCCTGGAAGCAGGGGCCCGGGCCCGGGTCCTCCTGGAGGCCAAGAGGGAGAACCCGCGCCAGGCCTGTGTCCCTGCTCCTGTGGTGGCCCTCGATCCACACTCCAGTCACCGTTCCTAATCGATGCGTGATCGGGGGCGGGAGGGCATCCACCTTCCCAGCACCCGGGGAACGGCCACGCCGGCGGCTGGATAGTGGCCCTGACCCCGGGAACTGGCGAACGTCGCCTTACACGGCACAAAGGGACTCTGCAGGTGCGATCGAGTTCAAGGTCTCGAAGTTGGGATGAAGGTAAATGCTGTGGGTCGCATGGTGTCCTCAAAAGACGCGTTCCGGTCCTCGCTCCCGGCGCCTGTGAGCGTGACCTGGTTCGGAAATCGCGTCTTTGCAGGTGTGACTGACGGGACAGGGTCGTGTCGGAGGTGGGTGGGCTCTCCGTGCCATGACTGGTGTCCTCGTAAAAAGAGGAGAAACACAGAGACACAGAGACACTGGAGTCCCGCAGCTGCAGACCTGGGCCCACTGAGGGCCGATGGCGCCGCCAGGAGCCGGGAGCAAGGCCTGGCCCAGACTCTCCCGCCAGCCCCCAGCAGCAACCAGCCCTGAGGCCACCTTGATCCAGACTCCGGCCTCTCCGTGAGAGAACAAGTCTCTGCTGCTTTCAGCCGTCCGGTTTGCGGCTGTTTGTCCAGCAGCCACAGGGAACAAACGCGGTGGAGCGTCCCGGGTGGTCCAGGCGGGCACCAAAGGCAGCCACGTGCGTCTTTATTGGGGGGTGGGGGGCAGAAGGCGAGTTGACCACAGAGCAGGGGAAGGTGGGAACGGAGAGAAGCTGCATCAGAGAGAAAACGCCACACCGCTGGCTTTGGAGACAAAGAGACAGGCCACAAGCCAAGGGTCTCGGGACCGCCCTCCAGGCCGTGCGGAGGGAGGAAAAAGGGCTCTCCCTGGAGCATCTGGGGGCTCGTGGCCCTGTCGGCACCTCGACTTTGCTCAGCAATGCTAACCTCAGACTCTGGCCTCCAGAGCTAGGACAGAATAAGTCTCTATGGTTGTCCGCCACCAAGTTTGTGGTAACTTGTCACGACGGCCACAGGAAAGGTGTATAAGGCACTAAACTAAGCACTTCGTGTGTTTCATGACATCGAGCTTTATGTCAGTCCTACGAGGCGGATTACGTTATCCCTACTTCACAGGGGAATGACCCAAGGCCAGGGGAGAAAGCGTGCCCTGCCCAAGGTCGCACCACTCGGAACTGGTGGCACTGGGATTCGGACTCGGGTCTGTCTGACCATAGCTCCAAGCTCTTGGCCTGACCCGCTGAGCAGAGAAGCTTCTCCACATGACATGCCAACGTGTCCCCACATCCCAGGTCCCATCTGCCTTGAACGAGGCCACCAGACTGTTGCCGGTTCCAACGTCAGGATGACACTCCCTGGCTCAAAATCCACCGGAAGCTACCAAAACGGCACAGACTTCTCAGCCTGGCTTTGGTGACATCTACTTAAGCTTCCAACCTATTTACCATGATTTCCTCAGGGACGCCTTTGTTCCAACCAAACGGGCCACCTCCAACCCCGCTCACCAGCCTCTGTGCAGGTGTCCTCACCTGGAGCACCCTCCTTCTTCCTGTTTACTTGTTTAAAGAAAGCTCAGAGTCCATGAAGCTTTTTCGATTATCCGAGTGCGTGTCAATCTCTCCTTCCTCTGAATCCCGTGGCAGCTGATCCACGGTTTCAGGTCCGACCATTCTTCATTGATTTCACGTGTGTCAGCGTTGCCTTCCCCCGCTGGACTGGGTCCCTCCTTTGGGAATACTAAGGAAAATCTCCCTATCCTCATGAAGCTTAGAGTCAGCTGCGGAGACAAAACTTCTTAACAACAGAACGACCGACGTCGGAGCGTCAGGCTCCACGTGGAGGCGGCTGAACCTCGTCGAGAGCACACGACCGGAAGTCGAGAGAGCTGTGCCCTTGGGACGCTCACTGCTGCCTCGTCGGGTCTGGCCTTCGTCATCTACAGAAGTAGACATTGGGGCAAGGGGACCTCTAACACCCCACAGCCCGGGGTTGGCGTCGGGGTGTGCTCCTTCCCCGGAGCCACCTTCCCCGTCCCCCCAGCCCCCAAGAACTCCACCCGCGAGCGAGCGGGTCACCTTCCCACGCAGGCCTCGTGCTGCAGGGATCAATCATCCAGAAAACCCGGGCCTCGCATCGTTCAGGCCCGGGGAGCCCTTCTCGCCACCAAGTCTTTGCTGGCACTAAAACTTGAAAGCTGTCCCTGACTTCTGCTACCTTGGCAGGGCACGCTCAAACGATGCCCTCTCATCCAAAAGACAAGAGGACGGAACGCAAAAGCCAGTGCGGATTCTGGCCGGGCCTCTGGTGTTCGGCAGGGGAAGGAGAGGAAGCTCCGGGCCGAGAGGGAGGCCGAACGAGGCTGTGGCCCTCTCCTGCGGCCTGCCCCCCGCGGCCCCCGGCCCCCGGCCCCCAGGATCAGCTTCTGGGCAAAGGTCCTATGCAGTAGCTTACGACTCTATTTAAAACCAAAGTCAAGGTCATGACTGATGAGGTCCCAGGGCACAGTCCACCCATTTGGCATCGTCGTGACAACCGTAGACATTCTGGAACCCAGAGAGATGGAGCAGCCCCACTGACAAAGAGCTGCTGTGTCACTTCCAAGGAAAAGACAGGCCATCGGCGGCGACAGGCCCTACACACTACAGTCAAATATTCCCCCCCGAAGGCCATTAAAGGCCCATTCTGGCCGTGGCCACGCGAGTGGCAGCAGCAGAACCGACATGAAAATGGCTCCGATTCTCCCTTCGAGTGGAGCTAATGAGCCTTCGGGGCGGGAGGCAGGAGCGCGGGGCGGGGGCCATCCCAGAAGACTGAACGGCGCGCGCCAAATGGAGGTGACGTCTTCCAGGACGGGGGCTGGGGGCAGATGGCCGCGAGGGGAGGCAGCAGCCAGGTCGTGGGCGTGGGGGGCCACCCCGAGGGTCACAGGGACACCGGAGGCTTTTACAGGAGACGGGAGCATGTGGGCTTGGAGGGGCCGCGAAGAAGGACGCGGAAAGGCAGGAGGCAGTCGGGAGACGGCCCGAGCTGAGCCGGGGAGCCAGAGGGTGGAGGGATCCAGAGCTGTCACGGAGGCGACGTCTGCGGGACTTGGTCGATGACCGGGTGTGGGGGGAGGGAGCGAGATCCCCCTGGTTTCCAGCCTGAGGGACGCAAGCTGTGGTCACAAGCTCTTGATGCCCGCGGCCTGATGCTGCTCTCCAGATAGGTCGTTTGGTGCTAAGAATCGGGGGTGCCAGAGTCGATCCAGAACAGGCACGTGCAGAATCTCTTCTTGGGCCAAAGCTGTGAGCTCTAAATTCCTTGCTTATGAATGCCTGCCAGGAAAAAATACATAGCTTCAAAAGTCTGTGCGCACAAACCCAGTACAGGTAGAATTATTTATTAATAAACTATAAACATGTACCACTCTACTAATATTGTATCTATTATAATCTATAAGAAATAGATACTGAGATTAGCTTACATAAATATTTTAAATGATTTAATTTATTAATGACTCCAATTTTTAATTGATTTATCTGTCGATTAATTAGTTTCCTCATATTGGACGACGTGATTGAACATGCTTCATTACCTTTGACAATCTGCCTTAAACCAGTTTATCAAAGTCTGGCTGTCAGGGCCCTGTCGCTTACGGGCGCCGAGACCCGCTCAGTCAGTCCGCGAGACCGAGACTTTTCATCCCAATCCCGCGTGTCGTTTGTCTCCTTCCCTGTGTTGACATTTGCTTTGATGGCGCAAAGTTGGTGGTGACCAAAGCTCTGGTCGCCACGCACAGCCGTGCCTGTCATAGCTGTTCCCGCTGTCGTGAGCCCACGTTGCAAGGAAAACAAGACGGGCCAGTTTCACTTCCTTGATGCAGCGATAAGAATTATTATTCCATTAAATCCTGATCCTCCGCGACACGTCGTTTTAATATTCTGAGTGACGAAATGGACACTGTGCGTAAAGCACTTTGCCTGCACCCAGAAAAAGGTGCCAGTCTCCCGCAAAGCACTCGTGGGACTGTCGGAGCTGAAGCGGAATTGGCCGCTTTTTTCACGAAACACAGCTCTGCTGAGAAGTAACCACCAGACCAACTATGGTTATTCACACTCAGGTGTTTGGAAGAAAATTCTCTCAAAACGAGCGAAGCATGCCTGAAACCATAGGGAAAACAGCTGACAGTATTTGTTGCCAAGGATAAAATTCAATCTTTCGTGTGAGAATTAGAATTTTGGACAACGTTGTCTATCACCACAAGCTTGACAGCTTCGGAAAACATAAAAGCCTTTACGGGGGAGATCGGGTGATATTAATGAACGTGATGTTTTGATGGTGCGGGATGACATTCGTCAACATTTGAAAGATCTGTGGATCGGTATTTTCAAACCAATGCAAAATGTTACAAAATCGTGCACGGGTGAACAATTCATTCAAAGTGCAAGAGAAACCAGTGGGGTTTAATGTAAATACAAAAGTTCTTTGATGTCACTATAATTTTTAAGAGTGTAAAGGGATCTTGGGACCAAAATAATTGAGAACTGCTCATTTATGCC
>NW_011888913.1:2643462-2646571 GCF_000151845.1 Pteropus vampyrus | reverse complement strand
CATTTCATTGAGCCCAAACTTGGTCCAGCAAACCGTGCAATTGACAACAATGCGAACGGAATCTTCATCAAAACAAAGCGTGAGTCCACTCCGGGGGATTCACGGGCAAGCCTTGCTCCACGGAGCTTTCTAGGTGTTTCTGCAGACAAGGTGGTGGGTCCATCTGGAGAGAGCCGGCAAGGCGTGGACCTCGCCCCTTCCTGCCCCTCCCTGCTCTCCCCGCTTCCTGTCTCCCGCCCGGCTCGTTCATTTCAAAGTCCTCATGACTAAATCTGAGACAATGTGTAATTATAGAGGAAAAATCTGTCAGAGGGTAGCTGAAGTTCCTCGACTGCGCTGATTTATAAAGATGAGAGATTTTCTTCTCCAACTAAAAATATACATATACGTACACTTTCTTGTGTGCGCAACGGTGAACCACCTCCTGCAGTCGGCTCCTTCCCGAAAGTCATTGCTGGTTTTATAATTTCTGAGCCATTAGATAACAGATAGAACGCCACACTTAGTAGTTTCAAATGTTTATGGTCTGCAATTCATCCTTAACGAGCTCTCTCCACGTCTCTATTCTTCCTCTCGCCCCCCTGCTGGGGAGCGTCCTCCTCTGCCTTGCACTTGGTAATGACTCCACAATCATTTCAGAGCCATTTCTCCAGCCTTATGTAATTCTGACACCACCGGAGAGCCCAGCTCACTGCCTCACAGTTGGAAATGTAACCTTTAATGTATTAATTTCTCTTGCTCAAAACAATTTAACCTCTGTCTTGGTTTTGTGATTGCTAAGTGTTCCAATTAAATGCCTCTTTCATGTTTTGTCCTGGGGGGCTGGGTCTTACTCGAATTGCGGTCCCCACAGCCCGCCTCCCCGGCCACCAGCATGCAAGGCTCCCCCACGTCTCACCGTCAATCCATTATCTATCTCATGAGTGCCTGTCACATTTTCAAAACACCTCCTTCCCCAAAAAAGATTAATTAAAGTCGTTCCAAGTGCTAGGCAGCATTGTCTGTGAGGAGAAGCAAAGCACGTCAGCCGAGAAGGTGGAGGGGACAATATTCCTTCCCACCCCAGCGGGAAGTGGGGCCCGCACAGTCCGCGGACACGTGGTGTTTGCATCTCACCGCCTGTCTCCCTGCAATACAGGTCCAGCGAGCCGGGGGCCTGCCCAAGGGCCCCCGTGCTGGGCGAGGGGCGTCCAGGCCCTTCCCGGTCCACCCCGACGGCAAAACAGCCGAAATAACCCAGACGGCCACGGCAGGCAGCCCGTTCACAGCCCCGCCCTGCGGAGCCGCACCCCAGCCCCCTGGGTGAGCCCCAGCTCGGGGCTCCCTGCTCTGGAACCCCTTCATTTCAACGCGTCCTGTTGTCTCAGTGCCAGAATTTACGCTTTAAACCAGCGGTCCCCAACCTCTCTGGCCCCAGAGACCGGTGCTCCTGTGAGGATCTAGTTCGTGCCTGAGGATCTGAGGCGGAGCTGAGGCGGTGATGCTGGCGCTGGGGAGCGGCCGTGAACACAGACAAAGGGTCCCCCCCGCAGCTCACCTCCTGCTGTGCGGCCCAGTTCCTCACAGGCCACTGACAGGGGTTAGGGACCCCTTCTTTAAATGATCTCCTTTCCTTGGAAAGTGTGGCGTTTTAGACCTGGAGGCTGGGGGCCTCCTGTGGTCTCAAGCCCACCCGGGAAGTGTGCCCACAGGAGCCCCTCAAGGCAAGTCGATGGAAAGGATTTGCAGTCAGACCCCTGTGGTCCGACCCAGGGCAGTCGGCGTGACAGACAGGCACCTCTGGGTGGGCGTGCAGCTACTCACATATCCATGAGTTGCCTCCCAACCCATGCCCATGGTCAGCCAGGTGACAAAGCAGGGGGCACAGCCTGAGACAGTGGGGGCGGGGGGGGTGGTAGGAGTGAGATGGGTAGAATTGGCTGTCTCCTCTCTTCTGGGTGAACAAATATATGGATTTGGTAAAAAGCGAAATGCCATAAGATACCTTAATGACGAAGAGCTCAACTAGACCATCATTTAAAAAAATGTATACAAACTCTGTCCACGCTGTCCGAACCGTCCCTGTGTCACCGTTT
Source organism: Pteropus vampyrus (assembly GCF_000151845.1). Taxonomy (NCBI): domain Eukaryota; kingdom Metazoa; phylum Chordata; class Mammalia; order Chiroptera; family Pteropodidae; genus Pteropus; species Pteropus vampyrus. The sequence continues at coordinate 2,644,496 of NW_011888913.1, read as the reverse complement.
ACCTCGTCCTTTCGTTGGGAACCACACGAGAGTTTCCGCCTTTGCAGACAGGAAAAGCCACAGGTGCCTGTCCCCTCCCAGGGCAAAGCGGGGATTTGTCCCTTTCCCTGAAATTCTGTCCGAAGCTCCCACAGAGCTCTCTGCTGAGCAGAGCACATTCCACTCTGTCGGTGGGGGCGGTGTGCGCTGACATTCAGAGGAGACTTTGAGCCGGACTCTACTGTTTGGTAAATGAAGAGCTCATCAGAATTAGAACGATCCCGTTTCTTGAACACCATTGAGACGCGTGAAAGTAGTGTGTTTGAAATAATTAGCTTTGGAGCGTTTTAAAGCAGTTTCGAAGTTTTCACAAGTCTTGACTTCTTTTTAACCAGTGTCAGAGGACTATAAATTATTCTTGGGGAAAAAAAAAAAACCCCAGTCCCCTAGTTTATAAGACTCAAGCGGACAAAAGGACATGTTAAACACCCCAGAACGATCAAAATCTGGAACGTGGGGAATTTCCTAGGACCAACGCTGTTCCTGCAACAAATAAACTACCAGGAAACAGAGGTGGGGGACCCTGTCGGTTAAGACCCGTAAGAAGCATACGAAACAGGTGCAAGGTAGACACCTCGTCTAGACTGAGATTTGGGAAAAAATGATGGTGAGATGCGCATAAAACCACGGAAGAGAACAGCGCCTGGGTATCTGATGATTTTAAGAAACCGTTGTTGACTGTGATAATGGCATTGTGTTTATTTTCGTTGTTGTTTGGTTTTGAAGAGTCTGTAGAAAAAGTCCTGCGACGTCTGAGATCTGCTTTTAAACAACCGCTAGAGACGGGGGAGGTTGGGCGGGGCCGATGGCTGCCGAGCTGGCGTTAGGTTCGCGGGTTCACGGTGCTGTTCTCTTGACTCGGGTGTTTGTTTCAACTTCCTATGAAAAGCATTTTCAAACAGTCGGCGAGTGGGTCTTCCTGAGCTTGAGCCTCTGCATGGAGAACCAAAGCCCTTCGGGGCTGTCTCCGGCACCCCCTTATTATGATTTTCCTC
>NW_011888913.1:2636368-2642017 GCF_000151845.1 Pteropus vampyrus | reverse complement strand
ACGGACAGCTGGTCGGGCACCGCCTTGCTGGGGGTCGGAATAGCTAATCACAGTAACGACTGCAACGTGGCCGATATCACAAGGCTGAACTGTGACTCCTCGGTCATCACCACTCGGCCGAGGCCAGTCCTCTGAGTCCTCCGAAAGTCACCAGCAGCCTTTCAGGGAGCCTGACCTGGCCCTCTCCACACGCACACACGCACTTTGGAAGCTGAAGCAACTGATTTTTGCCCAGGGGGGCAGAACGAGCAGACGTAGCTCTGAGTCGCTCGCTTCGGAAACATTTTGTCCTTCGCGTTGACTTAGCTGTTCACGGGGTGCAGCTTTGGTTCGTGGTTTATTCTTTTTCTTCCTTCCTGTCCAGCCCTCTTCGGTCCCTAAATTTCAAACGTCTTCGAGAGTGAAGGAGGGGCCGAGACTCCTGACCTCGATCCAAAGTAAAGAAGAAATTTTCCCCTTTTCTCAAAATAAATCTTCCGGGTAGCACCCTCGGATGAGGCGCCACGAGAGAAGCGAACCCCGATTCCGGACGAGCCGGGCGAGCCGCTTCCTGGTCGGCAACCCTGTATTTTCACTAGTTTTTATTTTCCTCCATCGGGTTCGCAGCTAGAGAACTTCACAATATTTTTTAAATCTTTCTGATAATAATTTTTCCGTGCTCGACAACGGAAAATAGAGCTGCAATAATGAAGAGTCTGGGAGAATGAAATCGAGAGGAAAAGAAACAAGATCAGGTAGTACGTGAACAAAAAGGGTTTCTTCAGTTAAAACAAATGTGCACAAAAGCATCGTCCACTTTGAACTGTCAGCAGACGCTCCGCACGTCCCCTCGGCAGCGAAACTGAGCGGGGTCGTGTCGTTGGCGGGACGAAGCCTGTGCCGGTGAGGCCGTGGCCTCATGGGCGCGTGTCCTCAGCCACCGCTTGGCTCCCAGGTCCCGGCCGCAGGCGCTGGTCCAGCTGGAAGAGGGTGCGCTGCAGACACGCGACCGAAACGCATTTTTAGACCCGAAGTAGAGATGGGCGTGAACTGAGAATAAGAACCGACCTCTTTCGGTTCTTTTATCGGGAGCTTCGGTCCTCTCTCGCCACAGTCCCTGCCTTCCTCACACCAACTATTTTTTAAAAAAATATGGCTCCAACTGGATCCCAAACGACCGAACGGGCCTGTCTCCACGTGGATGATGCTCAGGGCTGCAGACTCTGTGGCAAAGAGCAGCAGGGCGGTGAGCGCCCAGGGGGTACGGGGGGCAGCGGGGAGGAGGGTGACAGGCCCTGGGCTGGCTGGTGACCCACCCGACCTTCCTAGGAACCTTTTCCAAACTTCAGAGCCTCATCAGCCCCCTTCTCCCGCCTCGTCCCGCCTCTGACCCCAGCTTCCTTCAGTCACAAGGTGAACCCGGGGACAGAATCGGAGGCGGCGTTCACCCCAGACTCACCTCGCCCGCCCACCGAATCGCCTCCCCCCTCCTTAAGGACTGTTTGTAAACCTCTCCCAAGGGATGGCTTGTCCCCTTGCCCTGCTTTGCTCCGTCATCATCGGCAGGACTGAGTCAGCTCTCCCTGGGGGTTGTTTACTTGGTGACACAAAATAAAATTATATGGGACGGTGTTTTCTTCTCTTTGCCACGTCGTGTGACCACAACCAATCGATCTGTTTCTCAGAGGAAATCTCTGCCTTCCAGGCGAGCAGGCATCGCCGTTCTGCCCAAGGACAACCTCAGGGCGGACCTCGAGAAGATACAGATAAAAATGTAGAGAACAGGCAATTCCGTCTTTATTATTTCGAAAGCTCGTGCGTGACCTCTTTAAAATTCTTTTTATGCCCATATGGAATTTTATTTCATTTTTATTTATATACTATTAAATAATAACGCAATTATTTGTATTTTATTTTTACGTAATTCTCACTAATAGCCGTGTCGTCCATGTCGTGGAAACAGCCAACCTGCAGGCATCTCCCTTCTGAGCGATGGTCCCGGCTGCTGGAAACTCACAAGGTCCTCTTACCCGTCCGGCGGTCTCAAGGGACGGTCATCAGGCCCTGTCATCGAAACTGAGTTCCCTCCACCTCCCAAACTGCAGTGACCATTTCAGCCAAGTGACAGCTCCCAACCAGCCTGCGGGCTGTCAGATGTGGCACCCCCAGCCCAGCCTCCAGATGTGGCACCCCCAGCCCAGTTCCATGGAAGGCGAGGGGACACCAGAAGTTGTATCATCCTTCCACAGTGCTTTGACGGAGATGTCTGTCCCTGGGATCTCGAATGAACCAAAACAAATTTGGGGTCGCCTCGGGGGCATCCTGAGGACAGCGGCTCTGCGGGTGTGAGGGCCAGACACCGCACGCGAGTCTTCTCTGGTGTGTGCCCGGCCGCTGTGCTCGGCAGCTCAGCTCCTACAGATGCGGGAGGACTGGAAGAAATTGGGGCCTGAATAATCGAGAAGAATTAGAAATTCTTGCCTCACGGAGCCACAGTTTTAGCATCTAATAATTATTGTTTAAATGCAAATACTAGTCCCTGGGCCCCCTTATGCATTTGAATCAATCTCTTAAAGACAATTGCAGGCTCCAGATGAAAAACAATTTCTCAACAGCTGGAGAACATTTGCAGAAGGCAACTTAAAAAAAAAAAAAACACACACACACAGCTAGGGAGAAAGACAGAGACAGACACAAAAGCAATCACCATTGTCTGCAGAAGTCTCAAGTCTTCAGATGGGGTGTTGCTGGCAACCAGACCTGTAGCCATGCTCCCCGATCAGCAAGTTAAGTCAGAATAGTGTTTTGTGCCATGGAACAGTTCCTCAAAAGTCACCTTACCTTTTACTTTATTCATAAAAAAAAAAAGAGAGAGAGAAAGAGAGAGAATTTTTTTTTTTAATATTAGCTTCTTCATACTGAGTTTTCAGGATGGAAAAATGAGGGTTGGAGGGTGATCCACGGGGAGCACAGCTGTGTCTCGAGCTGTAATTACACGGCGTGGGTGAGTGAGGACACCTCTTCTCGTTGTGCTGGGCTGGAGCGTCTATATCGGGGCAGCTAAATGCAGGGCCTGGGCAGAGACGCAGGCCAGGAGAGGAGGGACGGGCTGCATTCAGCTCGGGGGTTGTGTAATGAGTTTGAAACTATTTACGTTTGTGCCCAAAACCCCCAAATGAATTCTAACCAAGTCCTGACTTTTTAAGGGAAATGTCTATAGCTTCTGTCTTAGTCTTTCTTAAGTAGCCACAATCAGTTAGATTCAAGTGCAATGAAGCATCCCGATCGGTAATGAGATACTAATAGTAGTAAGCATAACGGTGACATCACATCAGTGAGAGCCGCGTAGCACACACTGCACGGTGCACGGCGTTTCAGGTGCTTCGACGCCTGTAGTCTCAGTGAATCTTAGGACGGAAAGACTACTGGTACCCCAACCTACAGATGAGGAGACTGGGGTACAGAGCGGTCGCATGACCTGCTCGGGGTGCTGGGCCGGGAAGCGGCGGAGCCAGTTTTGCAACCCGGACTTCCTCAGACCTCCTCGTTCTCTTCCTTCGGTGAGAACTTTCTGCCGCTAGTTAAATCATGCTGGAGAGCGCTGAGTTCCTTGGTCAAAACGGTGATCGCCAAGGAGGATGCGCACCCTCCAGTAAGGTCCTCTACGGGGCACCCACGGGACGAGTCGGCAAATCGCGGCGGGGTACAGTTTACCTACGACCAGCTAAGTGGACTTAGAGATCGTATGGCTGGTTTTAACCAAATCTACTCTGGCAAAGTGGGCAGGTGGCGTAAGAAAGATTCGTACGAAAAATAAGAGATTCAAAGATAGTACTAATAATACGAAGAGTAGCGACAGGCAAACAGGAACGATGCTTCTCTGCTCGGCCACACTGCACGACGAAAACCAGGAACACAACCTACTGCCCGCTGTCGGCCATCATCCCGACTTCGGGTCACACTGTACTTTGAAATATTACTTAATGATAGTGGGAAGCCATTACCATCAACAAGACATCTTCCGACGAAGCACCCAGAACACGCATGCGAGCTTCCACCAGTGGAAAGCAAAAATATGTCTTTACAGTTAATAAATAAAATAAAAAATAAGGAGCTTAAAAATATTTTATCTCACCCACGTAGGATCACTTTAACGTCTATTGTACGTTTGCTTTATAATACATTTAAAATATTCATATGTATATCTATGTTACGAGATAATAAATATGCATATGGAGAGGGAAATGCTCACAAAACTTACTGATAGGGTTATGCCCGTGGGGTCTACTGACAACAGAACCCAAAACTAAACGACTGACTAATAAATCGTCCGAGGTTACAGAATTTTCAGGATGTGATGTTCGAAACCAGATTTGCAAAGCGAGTTGTCATACTTCCAAAACTATCGGGAGAGAAAAATAACGTGCTCTCGTATACGAGGACTTAAATCCGGGAAACGTGGCGGAAGTGCACATGGTCGTGTTCGCTCACCGGATGGCACTTATCCGGGTAACGTTCTACGTGGAAAAAATACCGGACGGGGATCCAGGAAGGACTCCCAACCCCGCGCCCTCACACACACACACACACACACACGCACACACACACGCACACACACACGCACACACACACACACACACACACACGCACACGCGCACTGTTCCACACGCGCCCGGGCGGACCGCCCTTTCTGGAATGATTTTCATGGTCGATGGCTTCCTCCCCTTTATTCAAAACGAGACGCGTGAAGCAGCAGCATTTCCAGCTTGTGGCCGCAAAGGGCTGGAACGGTACTTTGTATCTATCTCTCAAAAGTTTGGTCGGGTCGGTGTTTAATAATGAAGACCTAAAGCCATTTCACTGGCTCTGCGTTCCGTATTTTATAAATCATTAACAGGGACAAAGTAAGAACGAAAACAGAAATACCCATTTCATGAGTGTGAAGACAGTTAACCTTTAAACAGATGGGTAATCCCAGACAGCTCTGCAAAATTAATAGAGCTTAAACCTGAGGTCCCGGAGCTGCAGAACACATCTTGGGAGACCGTGTTTTTGAGATCATCATAAATCAACCTTTTTCCTCACCGGCCTCTCATGCCTGCCCGCCCCCACCGCCCGCACTGCCGGGCCGTGAATACCTGTGCCATGGCGCCCCGACTGGGCCCGAGCTCGGCCATCGGGCGCTGCAGGAGCCCTCCCTCTGCCTCCCGTCCGCCCTGCACGCTGCCAGGAAGCAGCCGTCATGCAGGGGCGCAGGGGAGGCGGTGGAGGGGGCGCGAGTCGTCACGCGACACTCCTGCTCCCAGCCTCGGGGGGCCCCCAGGCTGGGTCCCTGCCCAGAAGCATTTCCGGTTCTGTTCACAAACCTTCACTTATTAAATCAAAGACATAACGGAAGACTGATTTGCTTTCAAGGCACTGTGTTTTTCCATGGCCGTATCAGCTCGGACCACGATGGAGGCCCAGGGCGTGGCGGGGAGGGCTGTGGGTGGGGCGCCCTAAAGGTGGGGTGCCCTCCTGCGGAGGCGGAGGGGCCAGTCCGCAGAAAATGACACCCGTGGAAAGGAAGAAGACAACCAGCCAGCGTCATCAGCATTATCCTTTTCAGCGATTTAAGTAGGTGTTTGGAGGCATTTTCTCAAAGCTCGAATCCATTTTAAACATGCCCAC
>NW_011888913.1:2624936-2635668 GCF_000151845.1 Pteropus vampyrus | reverse complement strand
TTAGAGATCGTATGGCTGGTTTTAACCAAATCTACTCTGGCAAAGTGGGCAGGTGGCGTAAGAAAGATTCGTACGAAAAATAAGAGATTCAAAGATAGTACTAATAATACGAAGAGTAGCGACAGGCAAACAGGAGCGATGCTTCTCTGCTCGGCCACACTGCACGACGAAAACCAGGAACACAACCTACTGCCCGCTGTCGGCCATCATCCCGACTTCGGGTCACACTGTACTTTGAAATATTACTTAATGATAGTGGGAAGCCATTACCATCAACAAGACATCTTCCGACGAAGCACCCAGAACACGCATGCGAGCTTCCACCAGTGGAAAGCAAAAATATGTCTTTACAGTTAATAAATAAAATAAAAAATAAGGAGCTTAAAAATATTTTATCTCACCCACGTAGGATCACTTTAACGTCTATTGTACGTTTGCTTTATAATACATTTAAAATATTCATATGTATATCTATGTTACGAGATAATAAATATGCATATGGAGAGGGAAATGCTCACAAAACTTACTGATAGGGTTATGCCCGTGGGGTCTACTGACAACAGAACCCAAAACTAAACGACTGACTAATAAATCGTCCGAGGTTACAGAATTTTCAGGATGTGATGTTCGAAACCAGATTTGCAAAGCGAGTTGTCATACTTCCAAAACTATCGGGAGAGAAAAATAACGTGCTCTCGTATACGAGGACTTAAATCCGGGAAACGTGGCGGAAGTGCACATGGTCGTGTTCGCTCACCGGATGGCACTTATCCGGGTAACGTTCTACGTGGAAAAAATACCGGACGGGGATCCAGGAAGGACTCCCAACCCCGCGCCCTCACACACACACACACACACACACGCACACACACACGCACACACACACGCACACACACACACACACACACACACGCACACGCGCACTGTTCCACACGCGCCCGGGCGGACCGCCCTTTCTGGAATGATTTTCATGGTCGATGGCTTCCTCCCCTTTATTCAAAACGAGACGCGTGAAGCAGCAGCATTTCCAGCTTGTGGCCGCAAAGGGCTGGAACGGTACTTTGTATCTATCTCTCAAAAGTTTGGTCGGGTCGGTGTTTAATAATGAAGACCTAAAGCCATTTCACTGGCTCTGCGTTCCGTATTTTATAAATCATTAACAGGGACAAAGTAAGAACGAAAACAGAAATACCCATTTCATGAGTGTGAAGACAGTTAACCTTTAAACAGATGGGTAATCCCAGACAGCTCTGCAAAATTAATAGAGCTTAAACCTGAGGTCCCGGAGCTGCAGAACACATCTTGGGAGACCGTGTTTTTGAGATCATCATAAATCAACCTTTTTCCTCACCGGCCTCTCATGCCTGCCCGCCCCCACCGCCCGCACTGCCGGGCCGTGAATACCTGTGCCATGGCGCCCCGACTGGGCCCGAGCTCGGCCATCGGGCGCTGCAGGAGCCCTCCCTCTGCCTCCCGTCCGCCCTGCACGCTGCCAGGAAGCAGCCGTCATGCAGGGGCGCAGGGGAGGCGGTGGAGGGGGCGCGAGTCGTCACGCGACACTCCTGCTCCCAGCCTCGGGGGGCCCCCAGGCTGGGTCCCTGCCCAGAAGCATTTCCGGTTCTGTTCACAAACCTTCACTTATTAAATCAAAGACATAACGGAAGACTGATTTGCTTTCAAGGCACTGTGTTTTTCCATGGCCGTATCAGCTCGGACCACGATGGAGGCCCAGGGCGTGGCGGGGAGGGCCGTGGGTGGGGCGCCCTAAAGGTGGGGTGCCCTCCTGCGGAGGCGGAGGGGCCAGTCCGCAGAAAATGACACCCGTGGAAAGGAAGAAGACAACCAGCCAGCGTCATCAGCATTATCCTTTTCAGCGATTTAAGTAGGTGTTTGGAGGCATTTTCTCAAAGCTCGAATCCATTTTAAACATGCCCACAAATCCTACAGGAATGTGGATTTCAGTGGAATTATAGCCAAAAGCATGACATTGCTGGGCTGCCAGCCTCGGCCCTGCCGGCCCGGGAGCCTCTCTCATTAGCAGTCGGGAAGTCATTGGCTGTAGAATAAACACGAAGTTGGACCAGGCCGCCTCTTCCCTGCCTCCCCACCCCGTGGGCCACCGCCTGTTGTGACACTGCACGTGGCACTCTGCATCTACAGAGCAGCGCCAGACGAGCGGCAGCCGACTTGTCGTTCCGAGGCCTGGAGACACACCTCGCTCTCTCCCCGCGCACGGTCAGATACGCAGGGACTGCGGACGGCGGTCTTGGCGTGGAGAATGGACACGAAAACCCTCCCAAGGGTGACAGCACTTTGCTCTTCCAAAGCGACCGCCACCCAACGGTGTCCCTCACTGCCGCCGAGAAGCCCTGAGAAGCGTCACAGACATATTGGTGGTGTTTGCTATTGAAAAGTTAATTCAGCGGTGTTGCAGCAACGGTCAGGACTTTGTAAAGCCCGAAGGGTCCACCGGGGACCTGACGGAGAGACCGTGCACGCGTGCAGGACACCAGCTCCCGAGGGTCCCCACGGCAGCACACGGAGCAACGGCCAGGCCGTGCACGCGTGCAGGACACCAGCTCCCAAGGGTCCCCACGGCAGCACACGGAGCAACGGCCAGGCCGTGCACGCGTGCAGGACACCAGCTCCCGTGGGTCCCCACGGCAGGCACATGGAGCAACGGCCAGGCCATGCACGCGTGCAGGACACCAGCTCCCGAGGGTCCCCACGACGGGCACACGGAGCAACGGCCAGGCCGTGCACGCGTGCAGGACACCAGCTCCCGTGGGTCCCCACGGCGGGCAGTGGGCATCACAGAGTCTCCCACCCGGCACCTCCCCTGCTGTGTGTCAGCAGCACGTTAGCATAAGCGCCATAAAAACATGGCCCTGTGTCCTTTTATTATTTGTTATAGATACAGAGTTATCGAGGGGAGGCTGTTACTTTCCGATGTACTTGAGCGTCTATCTGCCTCCCCCTCTCTGTCTGAGATTCCCCATCGTCGTGTGCACGGTTTGGAGCAAAAGACAGAACGACGCTGTTGTGGGAAGCAGGAGGGACGCGTCCCCTGTCACCTCCAGGTGTGCAGACGGCAGGCGTCATGAAACGGGGACCGAGCCTCTGACCGTGACCATGGCCGCCCTGGCCGCCGCTCCCCCACGACGGCAGTGCGCACCCCCGGAGCCCCCGGCCGTTGGAACCGTAACGAGCGGCGAGCCGGGTCTGGAGACAGACGGTTTCCACGAGAAGGCGCGTGCGCGCGGTGGCGCTCGGTGTGTGTGGACCGCCTCGCGTCCCTCGCCTCGCTGCTAATGACAGCCCGGTTCGATGCGCTCCTCCGATCGGAGCCCGGATAAGCAGCCCGCGCCCGCAAACTTCTTTCAGCAAAGTAGCTTGACGAGAAGTCGGGTCACGACTTCCACCCACGTAAGGTGCCTTTTCTCTTCCTCTCTGGTCCCCTGCCTCAGAGCGACTGTCGGCAGAGGCAGCGGAAGCCTGGAGTCCGAGGGGCCAGACGGGGCCCCGCCCGGCCGCCGGCCCAGGCGCCAGCGTCCCCGCCACGCGGCCCACTCTGCCGTGTCCGCCCTGGAAATCTGTCCAACCAAGAACCGTGTCTTTAATAAGTTTTTTTTCAGCCTTATGACGCTTCCAAAAGCTTTACAGTAGAAATATTTACTATCACCTCACCAGGCAAAAAACCCCACAAAATTTGTAGATTTGTGTTTTGACTGCTAATAGAAGCCACTTGGGCTTACGACATCCCTGGACCACGGAAATCGCCGATGGGTATGGAGCCCCCTGAGTGTCAGAGTTCACGATAAAAGGCAGCTCTCGAGGGGGCCGGGGTTGGGAGTTGACGAGAAGCGAAGGCTGGTCTGAATGGGGGTGACGGAAGCTTTAGTGTCCGTGGGGGTCCTGGGCCCTCGATACGGAAAGTGCGTAGAGATGCTGCGAACCGCCGTCCACCAATGTTCTGGACGCAAAGACCGGCGGAGGCAGATGGGCTTTCACCGCATCCTGACTGGAGTATCTCAAGGACGAAGAGGTGTTACTACATTGAGACCCAGCCATTGGCCATTTCTCTCCCATGGCACCACCCAATGCTCGCCTCCAAATGCTCAGCCATGCCTCGGACACGCACGGTGACTGCGGTCGGGCTGCCTCCCAGTCCCAACCTCTGCAGGGCAAGAAAGACCAAGAACCTCGAAAGAAAAAGTGGATGCACAGCTCTACCAGCCTGTGAAACGATAGACCAAGCCATCTCGAAACTGAACTGGAAACGTCGCCTCTCGCGGTGTCCGTATGAGAGAGGAAAGGGGAAAGGAAAAGTGTCCCTCGTGCTTCAAGAGGACATGAGACCTTCAGTGTCATATGATGGACTACAGGGCTCGAGACGGAAAGAATCGGTGTCTGAATCCGGGGTCCCGGCCGCATCCCAGCTTTGCGCGACTCACAGCCGGACCTCCTCGGTGAAGCAGATCCGGCCCGTTAGCCCTCCGGGTCCAGTCCTTGCTGCACCAAGACCCCCGCAGAGAGCCGCCCGGCCAGAGATGGCACAGCAGACCCGCCCCGGGCATCGGCCGCTCCAGGGACGAGATAGTCAATAATAACGCTTCGCATTCCGTTACCGAGTCGCTGAATGACATGGTTACCGTTAACGAAATGTTATTGTCTGCATGTTTGTTCCATAAAATACATATACACACACACACGCGTGTGTGTGTGCGCCTGTGTGTGTGTGCGTGTAAAATCCACACTGCGTTCGACTGTTATAATCTGTGAGAGGTATTGAAGAGCTTCTCGCCGTTATTTCTAATGTGCTTCCCTGAATAATGAATTCGGGTTTAGAACCCCAGGAATTAGAGATTAAACATTGCTCCTGGGCCAGCCCGGGCCACCGGCAGCCGGGCGACCGTGCCACCAGCGCGACATCCGCGGAGGTGGGGCCGGAGCGGGGAGCCGGGGAGGTTTTAATCGGCCTTTTCTATTTTGATGGCTTCATGTCAGGGTGTGCCTCTCCTAAATGGATGTGGATTCTGCACCCCCACCCCACAAGGCTATCCTCAGGTACTGTCCTCTTTTTATCTTGGGGTGGAGAAGAGTGATCGTAAAATTTTATCGCTCTAGGCCAGCCATCTGTGTATAGATAACTCACTACAAATTATAGGCCTCCCTCTTTCCCCAAAATCATACCCCTTTTTGAAAATCCATTTTTTGAGGGCATGGAACCTTTTCTTTCATTCTATAACTGAAGAAAAATTTTTTACATGCAAAGCAAAATCTTAAATTTGTGTTCCGTGTGAACGGTAGGTAGCGCATATTGTCTTGGAAGGCCCTGGGGACAAAGGACCGACCCGCAGGAGAAGAAACGGGCCGGAAGCGTGTGAGGTCGGGGCACACTCCGCCTCCCCGCCTGACAGGATATGCTGACACCCGCACGCACCGCGGGACCCTGCACCCCCGGACCCCCCGAGGCAGAGCCTGGCGCCTCCGGAGCTGGGGCCCCCCTCGGGGCCAGGAGCCTGGGGCGCGACAGCTGCGGGGCCTGGGAGACGCCCACACACACGGCCGGCGCGCATGCCAGGGAGGACCAGTGACTGTCACCAGGCACAGAAAAGCCTCCCGGAGACACACGTCCTGTACAAAGACAATGAGTTCTGGGGATGTGGTCTGAGGTCAATGGGACGGGTAGCAAGTCACTGCGACCAGGGCTTGCTGACTGTCCCTCAGGGGAACGCCCCGGCCCGACGCTTGGGCTCTAGGGCTGGTTCTTCAGTCGGGACGTGGACTGCTGGGCCTCTGTCTGTCGCCCCGCGGACGCAGGCACACGGGCGGGCAGAACCATGGCTGGTGCACAGCGAGGATGTCAGCCTCGAAGTCAGCCACATGCGCGACGTCTCTCTTTGGAGACGCGGAGGCAGAGCTGTCACCGCGCGGTGTCTCAGTTCGTTGGGACAGCTGTAACAAAACACCCCAGACCGGATAGGTTGCTAACAAGAGCATCGGCGCTTTCTCAGCTTCAAGGTGTGAGGTACCAAACAGCGTCCCAACAGCCCCGGCACATCAAGGCTCCGAGGACACCCGCCGCCTCAGGGCCGAGGGAACCAACATTGATCGCGCACCTACTAACCTCTAATGGTCTCAAACATGTCCTTTTGTCCTTGAGTGACTCTGTCGGGTAGACTCTAAAAAAAGAAACCAAGAGTTAGAAAGGTCAAGTAACGTGCCTGATGATACACAGATAATCAAAGGAAGCGTTAAGATTCAAATAAATTTATCGACACCAAAAACCCACGTCTGTTCGCCACAGAGCTCCCTCTGCGAGACGTGACGGGAGACAAGAATAATGCCGGTAACCAGCAGGCCGTCTTCACAGTTTACAGCGGGTTCTGCACGTTCTCTCCAATGTTTGCTGGGTGTCATCCGTCTGCCAGAGCCTCCTCGGTGCTGGGACTCAGCAGACGGTGCCACTCTCCTCCCTAAGAGACGCCGGTTCAGAGGAAGGCGGAGGCACCGCAGTGGGAAAGCACGAGCCAGCAAGCTCACTGGAGACCGGGGTGCGGGGGGTGAGCAGACCCCAGTGGGAGGCCTGTCCAGGGACCTCTCTGAGGAGGTGGCACCTGCATTCAGCTCCCAGCAGCCCAGGCAGGTGGGCGTCCATTCCAGTCAAGACTGTAGGCGGGAGGAAGGGCCCCTCCGCCCAGCTGGCTGACCCCAAGTCCCAGGCCCTGACACAGGATCCCGACGCCACACCCCAGGGGCTGAGCCGCATCCTGGCCATCTGCCACGACACTTCATCCAGAAAGAAAAATCAGTGCCATTTCTAAGGATGCGACTCTCCATAAAGATAAATTCCGATGCTGCCTTTGCTTGGAGGCAGGAACAACATGGGGACCTTCCTTGGCCAATGGTCCTCAGGTCCCCAGAGCCTCAGCGGGGCACGTTCCACCTTGTGAGGAGTCCTGAGCATGAACCGTGGGAGAAAAACATGCACCCGTGTGCAAACAATGCAGTGACCTTGGGGCCACCGATGGCATCTTCCCACGCCCCGGTTGGAAAGGACGATAAGGATGGGGGGCGGCACTGTTGTCGTGGTGAGGAGTGGCCGACCGCTGCCCCGAGCTGTGGGGCCCGGCGTGGAGGACAGGAGGGATCCAGCCTCAGCCCCTCCCTAGAGCCCCAACCTCTACGTGTCTCAAGTTCACCCAGTCTCTGGGTGGAGCCAAAGAAATGACCTTGGCGAAACATCACCTCGATGCTCTTATTCGGACCAGCTGTTGGCTCCAGCCGACAGCTCATCGTGCGTAAACTCTCCAGTGAGGCCAGTTGGAGGGACAAAGCAGCCGTGTCGGGGAAGAGCAGCGGAAGACCTGAAAATCTGTCCTCCCGCCATATGTAAGTACCCTCTGCGGTTCGCTAGGGCCAGAGCACACGACGATGCGTCACTTCGCTGTCCCAGTAACTCGAGCTTGAATCAAGAAAGAGAAACGCATCTCTGCCTTCTCTTTGCCCTGTATGTACGTGGCCAGGCACATAACACAAAGTTCTCAGGTAAAATAAGGCTTACGGCCCCGATGTTAGACAAACAAATAACAAACAAAACAAAACGAAACGATATGACTTTTCTCACTTTCTTCCTTCCTTTCTTTTTTCTTTCTTTCTCTTTCTCTTTCTTTCTTTCTTTCTTTCTTTCTTTCTTTCTTTCTTTCTTTCTTTCTTTCTTTCTTTCTTTCTTTCTTTCTTTCTTTCTTTCTTTCTTCCTTCCTTCCTTCCTTCCTTCCTTCCTTCCTTCCTGATTGCTTTTTTAAAATTTTTTCTTGACGTCACAAGAGTGGTATTTGTCAGACGCTGGGTAGAGAATAATGACACCATAGAAAAGAAATAGCCTGGTGACCTGACACCATAGAAAAGAAATAGCCTGGTGACCTGCTTCTTCCCCGGGATGTGGATGGGTGCTTTTGAATTACAGAAAATCCTTCTGCTGTTTGCACTATTGAGTAAAAGGGGAAGAAAATAACGGGCCGGCGCTTTGTTTCGCACGTGCTCTCTGGGTCCACGGAGCAGCGCTGTGAGCAGGAACGGAGTCCAGGATAAATCTTTTCTTATTTTGTGTTTCAGAAGGTATGCGATAGAAAACCCATTCTAACAATAAATGCTAGTCACCTGAGGTCTATAGCTTGTTTTGTAGCTAAGAAAATAAAGCCTCCGCTCACCCTTGGCCAACCGAGTTACATTTTATGCCGTTATTAATGCATCGCAAGGCTTTTTTTTCATATCAATTTGAAATTATACATCTGGGAAATCCCAGCGCAACAGCAGTCGATGCTTTGTTTCTCTGTGTGACCCTCTGCAATTACTAGAATGTGCAACTATAATTTAGCTCAGGTAAAATTCAATCAGTCACCCCAAGCACAAAGAAATCTCTGTCTCCCAGGGAAAAGGAGGCGGGGGGAGGGGACGAGGGGGGAAGAAGAAGAAGGGAAAGGAGAAAGGAAGGAAAGGCTGGAGGGGGATTCCCTGTGCGTGACACGGGGGGAGCTGCGGGAGTTTCTAAAGTACATCGATTAGAATATTTAAATTCAGGTGGTGACGAGCTCGGTAGCCGCAGAGGGCGGTGGCCGGAATTAAAGCGAAACAAACACGCTTCCCGGCCTTCCGGGTTCTTTAGAAACTGTAACGTCCTTTGTGTTAAAAGTAGAAAGAGAGGGAAAGAAAGCAGCGCGGCTTTTGCGGGGCGCGCCGACATCCGCGGGGAGAAACGCGGAGATGAAGCAGGCGCCGAGCCGAGGACCGCGGTCCGACGTGGAGACAGAACCGGGCTCCTCGCTGCCGAGCGGAATCGCACCTTCGCCGAGCTGAGGCTCCAGAAGGAAAAAAACGGCTTCCGGCTTCGCTCTTTTCTTATGTCATTTTTTTTTTTTTTTTACTCTCACGTTCCATGCTGTACGAGAAGGACCGTTTGTTTGTAGGTGCTCATTTTTCCAGACCTCAGAAAGGGTTTCGTATTCCGCGATTGTTTCCTGGGCCTCGCTTCGCTGAGAGCCGATAATTCAGCAGCGGCTCGTTGGGAAGCCACCTCTTCACTCTCGTCACCAGCAGGCTGCTCCCCATGCGCACACTTCCCCTCGGAAAAGCGATGATTTGACTCACTATCATTTTTTGCCGGATTGTTTGCTTCTAATCAGATGACATTTGTAAGTTCACACTTTGAGCCCCGCGTTCCACTTCAACCCAGCAGGGATAGACAAAATATTGTTATTTAACGTTTTTTATTTTGAGATAATGGTGGATTCTCACGTGCGGCTATGGTACGGGAGGCCCCGTGTAACTTTCGCCCGGTTTCTCATGCTGACGTCTTATGAAACTATGTAGAATGTTATGACTGGGATACGAGCCCGTTTCCACCTCCACCAAGGTCCTCGCTGTCCCTCTGCATCCCTCACGCTGCCTTCGGTCCCCAGCCCATCGCTGACCCCCGGACACCACTAATGTGTTCTCGATTTATATAATGTTATCATTTCCGTGACGTTATTTAACTGGAATCATACAGTATGTGACCTTTGGGGACTGGTTTTCCTCACCTAGCAAAATGCCTTGAGAGGCATCATAATAATCGGATAATAATCGGATAATCTGCTCCTTTTCGTTGCTGAGTACTGTTCCTAGTCATGGCTGCGCCTCAGGTTAACCACTCGCCACAGAAGGACATCTGGGTTGTTTCTCGCTTTTGGCTGTTACAAACAAAACTGCTATAAACACTTGTTTAAAGGTTTTTATGTGAGAATTTTTTTTATTATTATTATTTCTCAAGTAAATGCCCAGGAGTGAAATTAGTGGGTCATGTGGTAGTTGCATGGTTAGTGTTTTTTTTAAATTGCCAAGCTGTTTCAAAGTGGCTACACTCCTTCACAGTTCCACCAGCGAAGCGTGAGCGATTGTTTCTCCTCGTCTTCATCAGCATTCGATGTTGTCATTATCTTTTATTTCGGTTATTCTGGTAGCTATGTGATATCTCATGATTTTCAGGCACATTTCTCTAATGGCTGATAAAACAGGATGAACATATTTTCATGCGCTTATCTGTCACCTGTATGCCCTCCGGTGTCAAATGTCTCTTTACGTTTTTTGTCCATTTTGTCCCCATCTAAAGGGTTTGTTTTCTCTTACTATTGAGTTTGGAGAATTCTTTATATATTCTGGATATTTTAGTTTTTGCCAAACATGTGATTTGCAGATGTGTTCTCCAGCTCTCTGAAGTGTTTTCCATCCTCTTAACAGGATCTATTACACAAGAAAAGTTTTTTCGTTTTTATGAAGTCTAATTTACCCATTTTTCCTGCAATGAGTTATAGCTTTGGTATCAAGTCTGAGAGCTTTTTGGTTTCCCTATATTGCAAAGATTTTCTCATATTTTTTTCTAAAAGTTTTGTGTTACCCTTACGTCGTTGATCCATTTTGCGTTAATTTTTGTATAAGATGTGTAGTGTAGGCCGAGATTAATTTTCCTTTGCCTGTGAGTATCCAATCGTTCCACCAGTGTTGGTTGAAAAGGTCATATCTCTTGCACTGAATTGCTTTTGCACCTGTTTCAAAAATAAGTTGAGTGTATGTGTGTGGAGAGGGCCCATTTCTGGATGATCTGTTCTGTCGCACTGATCTACAGGTCTATTTCTTCAAAACATATTTAAATATATTTTGAAAAGTCTAGCCAAGCTCAAATGTAAAGTGATTG
>NW_011888913.1:2623006-2624620 GCF_000151845.1 Pteropus vampyrus | reverse complement strand
AGGGAGGGAAGGAAGGAGGGAGGGAAGGAAGGAGGGAGGAGGGAGGGAGGGAGGGAGGAGAAAGAGAGAGAAGAGAAGAAAAAAGAAGAGAAGGGAAGGACAGAAGCTCAGACAGACCCCCACGGCCTCGGAGGGGAGCGCGTCTGGGGAAGCTTTTCCGAGCAGAAATACTCAGAGGCAACGCGACGTCCCACTGCTGTGCGGTAACAGGACGCGAAGCACCCGGAGGAGAGGAGGGGAAGCCACCCTGGCTTCAGGAGGCGAGTCGGGGCCCCCCAGTCATAACCAGGGGCTGATGGACACTCCTTTATGCCCAGGAAGCTACATATCTGTGAAGGGGGAGAAAGCGGAAGGAGTTTCTGGAAAGACCTGGGCCCAGTCACTTTCTGGCTCAGTGGCCAGACCTGCAGTCCCCCCAATATTAACAGGGGACAGGAACCCCAGGAGAGGACCTGGATCACGACGGGAGGGGCACAGGAAGTGGCTTCGGAGAAATCAGGGAGCAGCGATGGCTGGAAATGGAACCTCGAAGCAGACACGGCCCAAGCGGCACAGAGAGCGAAGCCGGGGGTCAGGACGGGAGCTTCACGTCCACGGAGACGAAAAGAATTAATCTCGAAACTGCGTTAAAGCAGAGACTGGAAAGATGCAGAAAAGTGAAGAAGGAATAAGATCCAAGAAAAGAGAACGTTTGGTTATCTGTTGTCACAACGACGCTAGCTGACAACAATAACGAAAACGCACAAGACCTTGGCGGCCTCATGAATGTTCGTTGCTCGTGTATCTGACAGAGCTGGGCCATCCAGCTGTGGGTCAATCTAAATACTAATTTTTTTGTGACTTTTTTAAGGGAAGAAATTAATTTTAAAAACTAAATCGTGTGAATTTTAGAAATGACGAAGCCCAAGTTCTAGATCAGAGCTATTCTCCATTTGATTGGGAATTTTTTTTTTTTTAATTAATAAAGTTAACCCTTGGAGAGTTTGAGAGGAGCTGCCTTAGATGCCAAGGAAGGAGGGGGCAGGGCTGGGGGTTCATGGTGGAGTCTCAGGGTGCTGAGACCTCTGTCTTTTTCAGAGGAAAGCTAGACTTAAAGAATAAATTCAGATTTAATTAGAAATTTGTCCATCTGCTTAGAAGTATCGGACGAGTGTTTGCCAGGTTTTTTGAGCCATTTAGGGCTCTTTAAACAATTAGCGTCACCAACAAAATAAACACGTGCCCCACAGAAGAGAGTGTGTTTTGCCATTAAAACTCATCAATGTGAGGTTCTCGAATTTTGAATGTCTTGCAATTACCTTCTAATGTGCTTCGCATAATTCTGGACAGAAACGACTTCGCATTTGCAAAAGCGAACCGCTCTGGAAAGTCTGCTGATGCTCCCGGTGGCTTGGGACAGCGAGCGGAGCTGGGGGGGGGGGTGCGGAGGCGGGACACCTTCCTCGCTAACGCTAACGGGACTGTCTCTTCCCGCAGCCCGACTCGTTTCTGACTCAGCTCGGTCACCCAGGCACCAGAAACGTTCTGTCGAACTTTCATTTTACAGCACATAACAGTGTCTTGCTTACTTTTATTAAAAAGTTGAAAATAAACGTAGATTTCCACATACCTCAC
>NW_011888913.1:2606962-2620651 GCF_000151845.1 Pteropus vampyrus | reverse complement strand
GCCGTCCCCAACATGAGCCCTGGGGACAGGCCACCTGGAGTTGTGCGGGGGTCAGGCAAGTTGCACGGCCAAAGCTGGCAGCCTGGGGCCCAGGCGGCGATGGATGAGCCTCTGTGTTAGTAAAATATGTTTTCTGACACTTGGCACAGGACTTTTAATGACTCGTAACTTTCTGACTTGATGGGACAGAGGCACTGCAATCACACAGTCCTCTTGAGACAGAGTGACCGCGGGCGAAGGCCCCAGAGTGGCAGTCACAGCATCTGCTTCACACCCGGCTCCCACAGTTACTAGCAAGCCCGGGGCCTCAGGCTAGTGCCTCGACACCCCCAAACTCCAGCTTCCTCGTCTGTGAAACGGGGCCTTGGCCTCCGGGTGGTTGTGTCTTTGGACAGAAGGCCAGATCAGCATCGGCTGGTGGAAGGCAGAGTGGGGGTTACCTCCCCGCGTCCGTGTGCGGGGCTGCGGGAGGCCCACGAGCTGGCGGAACGCTGCCTCTGGGTGTGTCCGCGAGGGTCTCGCTGGAAGAAACTCGCGTCTGAAGCTGTCGGCTGAGCCAGGAGGAGCCTTCGCCCCAACGCGTGGCCTCGTCCACGGAGCCGGAGGACGAGGAAGAGGCAGAGGAGGGAAGGCGGAGGAGGTCGCGCTCTCCGCTTGGGCTGGGACGTCCACCGTCTCCAGCCCCAGACATCAGCACCCCCGGTTCCCGGTCTCCGGGCCCAGACCATGGCTGACGTCGTCTGCACCCCAGTTCCCGGGCCCGGGGACTCGGACTGGATTCCCCACGGCAGACCATGGGGCCTCTCTGCCTCTCTGGCTTCATTCCTACTGTCTACTCCGCGCACATAGGGAGGGAGTCGCTTAATGCATATTCTTAGCGCTATGTCTCCAGAGACCCCTGACTCGTACGATGCGGTCATAATTATTATGCGTATAATACTATCGCGTGTGCGTGTGTGCATGCGTGTATCTCTGTGCATTTGTCAAACACAGGTAGCAACCAAACAGCGTTTCCTTTGTGCTTGTGGTTCAGCGTTGGCTAAATCAACGCAGGATACCAGTTATACACAATCCAGCAAGACCGTGGGTCTGGGCATCAGTTAGAAGTCTCCCGTTTACTATTCTCAGAATTACCTAAAGGACAGAAACGGATCACAGGTCCGGGGGCCCCGTGAGAGAGTATTTTGTTGGAAACTTTGCCTGAAATTGATCGTCGCACATGATAATTAAAACCTATCATTGTTTTGTAGAGACTGCTAACCGCCAGCTAGAAAGAAAGGAGCCAAGAGCCGTATGACAGAAAGCAGACCTCATACTGGATTTATTTGGAAATATGGGAAGGGATGTTTAATGAGTTGATGGAGTGAGCGGGAGGGATGGAGGGGGAGGGGCTGCGGCTGGGAAGAGAGCGTGAGTCACTGAGGGTCAAAAGCTTTTACCGTTCGTTTTCCTTTTAAGTGCAGTTAAATGCGGAATCTCTCCTGAAATCACAAACCCTTGTAAACTTAGGATTTTATGTAAACTTGCGTCTGTGCCGTCGGGTTAATCTCATTGTAGACTACGTTTCGATGAGCGGCATTATCCATGATTAAGACCGTGATCGTTCCAGAAGGAAGGAGGAAAGCCTGTCGCCTGCCTCAGAAGGCGAGCGCCACGTGTCTGTCACTTTTCCCTGTTGGTCGTGGTCTTGTTCTGTCGTTCCGTTTCTCTTTATCTTTAGAGCTTTATCAGCAAAGAACTCAATTAACAGTCCTGCCGAGCGGCAGAGGTGGATCCGGGCGGGCCTCATGTTTATATTATATGGAGGTGCTTCTTTGAGAAAAATAATAAAATACCATTCGATACAAACCCTACAACCACACGCAGACGGCTCCCGGGGCCTTAGAAGGGACTGTGCACATGGAGGACCCCGAAGTCAGGCTTCATCAGCCTCACCACAATTCCGTGCTGGCCCCACCCAGTCCCAGCTCTCTCCTCGGTCAGGGGTCCCTTGGCCAGCTCTGCATGAAGCTTCTGTCCCTGAATTCCAGCCCTGTGAATTAAGCCCTGCTAGCTTCTGAGATATGAGCCTAACACCAGTTGGTGTCACCCATTCCTTCACCCGGTTCATAGTCACAGTGCACCTACTGTCCCCTCAGCACTCCAGATGCACCTTCCGTACCATCACCAAGGCTGTCACTGAGGTGCTGAGGTGCACTCGGGCACATGGGGTCCGAGGCTGTGCACGTGACTCAGCCCGTGGAAGTCCTCAGAGGGAGTGGGTGCCTGAACTCAGGCCCGAGGGATGATAGGAAGTAACTAAGTGAAGAGCCAGAAAGGAATTAGGCGAAGAAGCACGGATAAACCAGTAACACAAAACTCAAATTGAGTGGTAGCCGTGAGCATGAGAATGGAGGCAACTCGTTAAAAAGCAGACATCGACAGAAGACTCTGGAAGCAAATCGACGTCCCACCACACGTGCACGCCTGCACGCCTGCACACACACAGGCACTACACGTGCACACGCGCACACCACACACACACTACATGTGCACACATGCACACCTGCACGCAGATGCACCACATGTGCACATGCGCACACACGCACCACACATGCGCTACACGTGCACACGCACACACCACACACATACTACATGTGCACACATGCACTCATGCATACCTGCACGTAGATGTACCACATGTGCACATGCGCACACACGCACCACACATCCACCACACATGCACACACGCACACCATACTCACATGTGCCACACATGCACACAGCACACATGTACCACATGTGCACACGTGACATCATGCACACATGCACCGCGCATGCACACGTGCACACCATACTCACATGCGCCACACATGCACACAACACACACGTACCACGTGTGCACACGTGACATCATGCACACATGCACCGCGCATGCACACGTGCACACCATACTCACATGTGCCACACATGCACACAACACACACGTACCACGTTTGCACACATGACATCATGCACACATGCACCGCACATGCACACGTGCACACACCAGCCCCTCCCCGTAGAGTGAGCGAGGGCTCTCGCTTCATTCTCTCCTGCCTTGCGTGGGAGCAAAGCTGGGCGCAGTCTCCCTGGTGAGCTCTTAAGTCCCCGAGCTCCCCCGGAGTCTTTTGTTGTCATTAGAAGGGCAGCCAGGATGGGGACAGTCCCCCAGACATGGTCCCCTTTCAGTGGCCTTCGAACAAGTGGAAGGTCGGAGACGGTCTGAGAAGAAAAGCACACAGGTCCGTAAGGGGTTCGCTATTTACTTCTTGAATCTTCGTGTCCGTAAGGGGTTCGCTATTTACTTTTTGAGCCTTCGAGTCTCCGCTAAGTCATCCCTCCCTCAAGGAGCCTCGCAAAGTCCCGTCACAGGTCCTCGTGACGGGAAGCCTGCCTCTCTCCTTGGAGGCACCTATCATTGTGTGATTATCCAGATATCTATATGACTTGTCGATCACAAATGAATGGAAGGAGGAACGGGGAAGGGAGAGAGGAAGAAGGGCTGGGTGGATGGACGGACAAACACGTTTACAACGCGACGTCCAAAACCCACCTCCAACGCTACACACTCTCGCAGGCTCCGAAGAGAGTCCACCTATCTGTTGATCACTGAAGAGTTGTCTGATCAACATCTACGAGCTCTTCAAAAAATGACTGGCAATTCCCCACCCTCGACCAAGCCGGCGTCGTTGAATGAGGTCCCCAGGAGACTCGTGTCCTACTTGCGCAATATCACGCCGACAAACGCGGATTGGTCTGTGACTGATTTGTGGAGCTGATGCCACTGGGATTTGTTTGTCAAAAGTTCTGGCAGGAAATAGGACTTAAATTATCCCTAAAAACCTGCTGTCTTCGCGCTGAGCCAGTAAATCTGCACACGCCAAAAAGACGGCCGGGCAGCCCGTCCCCACAGCAGACACGAGCGTTTTGTTTGAATTTCTCATTCTGTTTATACTGGCGCGGGACAGGCTGGGGGGCGACCCAGAGTCACCGCATGCGTCGCAGGCACTGGAGCAGCAGGTCCACGTCCCCCCGCCCCCCCGCCCCCCTTGTCACAGCCCCAAGCCCCACACGAATGCAAGCAGTGCCCAGCTCACTCCCCAGGCGCCCCGCTTCCTACTACGGATCACGTCCCGTAATGGGGCTCGCGAAGGCGAACGGCGATTTATTCTGAGACCCCCAATTCCATTAAGTCTTAAAGCTCAAGCAGAGGTAGACCCCGAGTATATGATGTCACATTAACATGACAGAAGACAGGGGCCGTGAGGGGCAATAACCCCAGCCGGCATTTGCTCGGACAGCCTCCTCCGAGCATCCCGCTGGACGTAGCTAGCTGGGGCCAGAGCCCTGGGGACGAGGTATGTCCTCTCTGCCCGCCTCCGTGACGAGGACCCCACAGCACCTACGCTTTGGGGCTACGGCCCTCCTCTCCCCCCATTCTGCAGCCTCTGGGCTGTGACTGCCCCACAGCTGCATGGAGCTTGGAGACCGGCCATCCCCTTGGTCACCTGCCTGGCTGGGGCGTCAGGGCCTCCGCTGGACGAGCCTCAAACTCGCCTGGGCCAGCCCAGCGCTGGCTCCTGGGACACTGCTTCCAACCCCAAGCCTGAACCCCAGGCCGCACGATTTATCTCTGACTGTAAAGCCTGTTAAACCTTTTTTTGTTCTGCTAACATTAATAAAAATGATTCCAGAAACAAATTTTAAAAAGCTAAGTGCTCACAGGCACCTTGGAGACTATCGAGACGAAGCTCCACCGTAAGCGGAGTTGGTCGGAAGGGCCCAGCGTCCCCTAGGACCAGCCTGGAGCCCTCCTGTCGCCGTGCTGGGCAGATGGAGGTGGAGAGGGGGGCCGTTCCCCACTGGATGGGGGACAGGCCCGGGCCCCGAAACTGAGGCGAGCAGCCTTCTAGTTGCCATTTTAACTTCTGATTCATTAGTTTTATTTCGAGGACTCGAAGAACGAGGTGTTGCGCTTCTAGGCCACGCAGCCGGCCAGGAGCCAAAGCCGAGGTCGCGGGGGGACCGTCTGGCAAGGTGCTGGGGCAGCTCTCGAGCGCGGGTGCTGGCCTCTGCGTGCCGCCCTCGGGGGGTCTGGGGGACACGGGGGGCGCGGAGGCAGGTCCCAACGTCCCCCTCAGGCTCCTTCTCCTCACGTCTACGAAAAGCGAGATAACAGTATCGCCTCTGACTGAACAGAAGCCAGAAGCAGAAGGCGATGACCCCAACCGGTGAGCGAGCGGGCCGAGCCCCGGCCTTCTCCCTTCTTCTTTCTTCTAAAGCAGGATTTCCGGATCAAACCGTACTTAGCGGATCATAGAAAAGGCCTGAACTAGCATGAAGCCAGATGTAGTCTTTATGTAAAGTTAGGCAAAAACGCAGAATCCCCACAGCCTATCACTCCACAAAGACATGAGGGGCATCTAAGATGACGCCTTCCACGTGGGCAAGGTCACGTGGGCAAGACACAGTGGTTGGAAAGCAGGTTTGGGGCCGACATCTGTTCCCCCTTTTGCCCAGCGCTTCGGAATATGGTAAGAGCATCGTGTGGCATCGGTGACATCCGCAAGCCACACATCACCCCACACACACGTGAAGAGGGGTCAACCATGAGCCAGACGGAGGGCGTGTGCTTAGGGCATGGCCCCTGCCTGCACAGATGTCGCAGACATGGCAGGGAGACCTAGCACACACAGAAAAGGAGAGACGGCAAAAATCGTGCAATTTACAGTCGTATCTGTTGGCGAATAACTTGGTCGATGACATATTGTTGATGATAATACTTGGTGAATATCGAGAAGCAGAGTCTTCAAGGCCAGGAGGAAGTGTTGCGTTTGGGTGACTTGTTTCGGATGGAATCTCCGTGAATTATGCAGGAATTGGGTTTATTGTGGATGGTATGTTTTGTAGGCTACCTGCTGAGGCTTTCACTTTCAAAGTATTTCAAAATATATATTAGAAACGAAATGGTGTAAGCATCTGCATTTATATAAACCAAGCAAAGTGAAGGATTCCAAAAGCATAACACTCTACCTAGCAACCAGCCAGTGTGTGTGCGTGTGTGTGTGTTTGCGTGTGCATGCGTGTGTGTGTATGAATCTGTTTGTTTATTGTGAGAGCCTTCATTTTCAAACAGGATTCTGCAGCTTGCACAAAGCAGGGACAGAGGAATAGAATTCATTGCTCTGTATTAGCGGGAAGATGTCTAATCAAAATACCTAAAGGGAGGAATTATAGTGCCAGGGCAAGCTTTAATAACAAAAGACGCCGCTGTTACCTGACTCCGCAGAGAGCCGGGGAGCCCTAGGTAGCGCCTGTGCCCTATCGGCAAAGCGTTCACTGTCTTTGAATTCCAGGAAGAAGGATTGAAGAACTGTGGGGACGTGTCCTGGTGGGTGGCCGGCTTTAGGAGAACAAGTAGCCGCTTCTCAGTGCCCTTATTGCCCATAAAAGAACATTTCACATGGTCAACTGCTCAAATTTATGTGGACCCTAAGGGGTAAATTTCCAGTACTGTGAATGAAGAGACACTCACACAGTTCTCATTATTGTTAATAGAAATTTTGTGTTAACTTCTCGCTCAGTGGCCCTTGTTGAGAATAAATCGTGTGTGTGTGTGTGTGTGTGTGTGTGTGTGTGTGTGTGTGTGTGTAAACCCTAAATAGCTCTAACTCCCCCACCCCCTGCAATGGCCTCATGGAAGAATATTGTTGCATGTAAACACACTTCTATTTCTCTGGTCTGTCTATATTTCTTTTCCCCGATGATCGTTTTTAGAGCCTCCTTTCAAAGGAATAAGTTGGAAGGGACTGAATCGAAGGCCCGGCTCTCGGAGCTGCGGTGTGGGCGCGAGGACTCACGTCCGCCTTCTCCGGGTGAGGACGTGAAGAAAGGAGCCGAGCGAGACAGTGACGATTTCGCGCCAAGTGAAGAAAACGCATCAGAGAAAAAGGGAATGTCGCCTGCGCCACATGCTTTGGAGATGGAGCAGCAACAGAAACATAGAAATGTAAGCCCTTTCCCCCCAAAATGTTAACACCAGAAAAATAACGCGCAAGGGGAAAAAACGTAATCCTCGCACGCTGTAGGGCTCGGCTCTAAATAATATTCCAAAGTCACAGGAATGTAAAAGTGGACACGGCCACTCTGTTTCCCGGAGGACGGTGGCACGGGACGTGCGGACGGGCCGGAAACGGAGGGTGGGGTCTGCAGCACAGCCCTGCCGTCCCCAGGGGAGAAGGGTGGCCGACGGTGGCTGCCGCTTGAAGCAACACCTCCGGCGTTGGGAAGCTGGGACCGCCGGGTGACCTAGGGCTCCTTCTCTTCCCGCGATGAGCCCTGTGGACGTCTCTGCTTTCAAAATCGTGTATGTGGATAACACTAATAGAAATTAAAATAAAATCATTAAGGAGAGAGCGATGGGTCCGAGCAGCGTGGAAAAAGGGCCGACGCGCTCCTGTACCTGGGCGCCGCCGCCCGAAGGGGACGTGCCACGCTCAGGGTCCTCACTGTAGCAGAAGCGGTTCACGCTTGATCTGCTACGGATTTAGTTTTTCATAATGAAACGCCACAAGACAAGTTAAGAGCGCTCGTTCGTGACTTCAGGTAATCTCAGGATTTGGGGGAAAAGGGGATGTGCCATCTGCAGCATTCCAAAAAAAAAAAAAAGAAATGATCGGGAAAATTTATGTTTGCACTCGCTCACGGGTTACACCAGTACTTTTTCTTGAATTTACATGACACTTTTCTTTCAAAGTACTCAAAGCATTTTACGGATTCTGTTTCATGAATTGTCACAACACCCCGAACAGGCTGCCATCCGATCTCACGAAAGGGGAAGGGAGAGGGTGGAGCGCAGAGAAGTTCAGACTCTAGACCTGAGGATGGAAAGGAGACTCGACTGTCTACACGGCGATGAGTTTTCAAGGACAAGAATAAGATTCGATTCGCTTACATTTGTCTAAACAGTCTGGACCGTCATTTTCTCATGTCGAACATGAAAGAAGAGGGTGAATAGTTTTCTTAGGGACTTTGTAAAAACAAATTATAACTAAGCTAAAAAAACAAAAAATTTTTTTAAGTAAAACTGCCCAAACTGGTTCTATGGATTATTTATCTGAGGGGTGTTAATAGGTCCGGGGGCGGGGGAGGGGGGGACAGGAGGGGAGGACTGAGGAGAAAGAAGCGTTTGGTCATTAAAAAAAAAAAAAATTGAGGGTTAGCCAAAACAATCTTGAAAAACAACAACGAAGTTGGAGTGCTCACATTTCCTAATTTCAAAACTTACTGCAGAGCTACAGCAATCCAAACGGTGTGGTACGAGCACAAGAATGGACGATGGGCCGACAGACCAGGGCAGCGAGCCCAGGAAAGGACCTTCGCGTGCATGGTCAAGTGATTTTTGACGAGCACGCTAAGACCAGTCAGCGAGGGAAGGACAGTCTCGTCACCAAATGGGGCTGGAACAATGGGACCTCCACGTGCAAAAGGATAAAACTGGGCCCTTATCTTATACCATATACAAAACGGTGAACTCACAATGGATCGAAGACCTAACCACAAAATCTAAAACTGTAAAACTCTAGAAAGAACACACAGAGGAAAAGCGTCATGACTTCGGATTTGGCAACGATTTTGGGATACGTCACCAAAAGCCCAAGTGACAGAAGAAAAACTAGATAAATTGTGTTTCGTAAAAATGAAAAACTTTTGTGCATCAAAGGACACCCTCAGGAGAGTAAAAAGACACCTCGCAGAATGGGGGAAAATATTTGCAAATCATACATCTGATAAGGAGCTAATATCTAGAATATATCAACCACAAAAAACAAAAAACCAGTTCAAAAACGAGCAAAGATATTCCTCCAATAAGCACGTGAAAAGCTGTTCAGCGTCACCGGTCCTCGGGGAAACGCAAATGAAAATCAGGTAAGGTAGCAACTGACACTCGCTAGCGTGACTATTAGCAAAATGACAGAAAGTGACGAGTGCCGGCCAGGATGTGGGGGAGTTGGGATCCCTGTGCATTGCTGTTGGGAACATAAAATGCTGTAGCTTCTGCGGAAAGCGATCTGGCAGCTCGTAGAGCTCCACATGACCCAGCGATCCCACCTCTGGGTACTCACCTTAAAGGAATGGAAAGCAGGGACTCGAACAGACACTCGCACCCCAATGTTCACAGCAGCATCAGTCACAACAGCCACAAGGTGGAAATGATGCAAGCAGCCATCAGTGAACGATCGGATAATCGAGCTGTGGTGTGGTGGAACCGTGTGGTAGATGATTATTTGGTCTTAAAAATGAAGAGAATCCTGACACAGCGTGAACAGACCAGAGGGACAGATACTGTATGAATCCACTTTTATAAGATGCCTGGAATACGTGAATTCACAAAGACAAAGTCGACTAGAGGTGACCAGGGGCTGGGGGACCGGGGAATGGGGGGAGCTGTCCTGTACTGGGGACGGAGTTTCAACGTGCAATGTTGAGAAAGTTCTGGAAATAACTAACGGCAGTGGTTGTGCGGCAATGCGAATATACTTAACGTCGCTGAATTGGACATTTAAAAACTGTTAAAACGATATACTTTATGTTATGTGCATTTTAATGGTAAATAAATGTTTTAAAAAGAGAAAAAAATTCCTGCATCACGTATTGGTCTTGATCATTCTCGGAATTCACAGCACCATTAAAGACTCAGAGGCTCCTGGCACAAAGAGTCCCCTTAGCCGTGCGCTGCCAAGCGTTTGCCACAGACACCAGTGAGAACCCAGCCGGCTGCCGATGGCGCCCCGCGGGCTGGTCTGAGGGTCACCAGCTCAGGAAACGGCTCTAACGGGATTCACAGGACCAGGGCTGGGGGCCCAGCTGGCAGGAGACACTGCTGCCCAAAGAGCATTTCGGAAGGGGCGCGACGTTGGCACACACAGATGGTTCTGAAGACCCCAGGAGGAAGCGGGCCACCAGTCGTCCTCTGGTATTTTTTTTCTGGTCGACAAAAAGTGGCGGACACCCATGCCACATCCATGGGACAGCCGACAGGCCCGGTGTCCTCGCCTCGTTGCGAAGGAGAAAAGGCAAAGCGGGGGCCCGTTTAGGGGGCGTCGGCGACGCCTCGTGCAGGCCTCTCCACCCCGCCCATCCCGGCGGAGGGCGGGGGGCGAGCACGGCCCCGGTCCCCAGCGGCCAGGCATCTTCCAGCGGCTTCCCAGCAGGCTTGACCTGGGGGGGATGAGTTTCCGGGAGGAGGAGGAGCGAACGGCAGGCCTCGGACGTCCCGCGCCCTGCGTCCCCAGCACCTGGTGATGTTCCCTCGCTTTGCGCCCGCTCCGGCTCCCCCTGTAAGCGGTCTGTGCCGTGGCAAAGCCGCATGTACCGTGCAGCCAGCGGTGGGATTCCAGAAACGGGAATACCAGAGGCGGGCCAGGGAACCTCCTGTTCCTGCAGCAGAAGGCTCAGCCGAGCCTGCGAGCGAGCCCGCAGCGGTGGGGCCGCCGCCTGGGCCACCGCCTGCCCCGCCTGCCCCGGAGCCGCAGAGCCCCGGTCGCTGCGAGCTGGCCTGGCAGCCTCCTCTGCATTCTGTTTTGAATAATTTTGCATCTTCCAGCCCCTGTGGGCGCCGTCGTCCCTCACCCTCCCAGGCGTGTCTACCTTGAACCCTAATGACACTGAACAGGACGTGCTGATAGGCTCTGTGACGGGCCCTTCCTCCAGGGCCATCATATTAATTAGCACTCAGGGTGTGCGTGCAGTCTGCGGGCACTGACTGGTGTCCGATCGTGCTCACGGCAGAACACGGCCCTGCGCATCCCTCCCGCCCCGTGAACACGGTGCCTCCGAAGGGCCCGTCTTTGTCACCAGATGTGTGGGGACGCCATCAGCTTATCTCACACACAGCACTCTCCAAATTTGGACAAATGCAGTCCAAGGGTCAATTATGGGCTTATTTTCATATTATGGACTGAATACCATCCCCCCAAAGATGCTAATGATAGCCTCGAGGACAGGCTGATCAAAACACCAGCCTTGGAAGGCAGAGCAGCCGAGCAGCCGACGGAGGCGTCTGCTTGAAACTCTACCTCCCCCCACCCCCCTGCACAGGGTGGTCACGTCCTGTGCATGTTTTCCCACCCCAGTCTCTCCCCACATGAACACTCTTTAAAATACCTTGACAAAAATCAGTGTTCGAACAAAGGGAAGCTTATTATTTCCAATTCTCCACTGGCAGAAATAATAATGTTGAACAAATAACTGCGTTCGTCCCGGGGCCGGGGTGCGGCGGTTGCCGGCACGCGCCGAGCAGGTCGGCCTCTTCGTGGGGCGCTTCGGGGCGTTCCGTTCGGTCTGGCGCTGGCTCGCCTGCGCACAGGGCACCGGGGGCCACGCGCGCCGACGCAGAGTGTCTCCTCCAGCCCAGCGCGGGTTCTGCCCCGCAGGCCGCGTGAGTGGGGGCGGCCGCGGAAACACGCAGGCGACACCACTTCCTGCTGCTCTCCGAGACCGCTGCTCCTTAGCCGACACCAGCCGGGACCACCCCTTGCTTATTTAGCTAAAACGCAGTCCTGTTATATAAGGGCTCTGTGCACCTGTGACTTCTGCGAGATGTTTTCAAGCCACGGACTAGAAGATGCACATCGTGCTTTTGTCCAGACACGACAGATTTGCTGAAGCTTATTTTAAAAACACGTTCCTCACCCCTCGTCGTCCGCTCGTGGCGGCCAGCCGCGCCCTGTCTCGTGCGGGAGTCAGGCCCCGGGAGCCCGAAGTCGTGCGCAGTGAGGCTTCTGTCTTGATTCCGTTTCTCAAGCCTTGCACAGGGCGTGTGGCGGACACTCCCGGGGCTCCCTCCTCTGTCCAGGCACATCTCACAGGAGGCGGCCGAAGGTTTGGGGGCAACATTCCCTGCCGCAGGCTGCCGACCATGCCGACACAGAACGCCAGCTCGGACAGCCGAGGCTTTGCGTTCGCAAGTCATCGCAGCTGCCACTTACTGAGCGCTCCCTGGGGCCAGGCTCTGAGCTAGGCAGGTAAACCTTGCATCGGCCCTTTGAGGACGGGATGCTGTGGTTAGCCTCAGATTTCACATGGGGAAACCGGGTCGCATGGTGCGTCATTTGGATACATAAGATTTGACCCGGGGTTGACCTGACTCCAAAGCTGATGGTTTTCTGGTCCTGCTAAACCACCCGGTGATGCCCGCAGTCAGAATCGTATAGTAATAAACATCGCCCTTGGCCGAGCAATGGCTCTGCCTGTCCACCCTTGACACCGTAACGTGGGCGGGTGACGGGCGCAGCTGGCTTCCACCCACGCACCCACGTGGTCCTACCCTGCCTCACCTTCCCCGGCTGATTCTCTGCTTGCCCCTCCCTCACGTTAGAAGTTCCAGCAGTCGACTTCTCATTGAGCTGAAATGTGATGGCCATAGGGGAGGGTACCCTTGGAACTGGGACACCCCAAAGTCGTCGAATCTTATGAAGCAGCTAACACTGTATCTTTCAATTCAAATATTGATCGATCTCACCTATATCAGTGCATTTGCCTGTGTGTCACCTTAAAAAAGGTGCCTGAAAAAGTCTTCAATGATATTTTTGTGAACAAGAGGATAGCTGTCCAAAAAGGTATGTTTGTAACCGATTGAGTAAATGTAACGACAATAATGAAAATAATATCTACAGTTTATTACCCTCTTCTGTGTATTGAACACAGAATGAGACAGAGTCCGTGTGTTATTTTAATTTGGATGAAAACCTGAGCTTCATGAAATAGTTTAACGTGCAGCCTCTGAACCCGATGCTCTCGTCACAGTCACCAACAAGTCCTGACTGGTGAGGAACCAGCGCCCCCTCGGGGATGCCATCCAGGGCCTCGAACAAGCTCACTGTGGCCTTTCCGCATGTTTGTGCAAAACTCAGATGATGATATTGGTGTCCTACTGGCCGGTTATGGACAATATCACGCTGGACCAAGCTCCAGCTTCTCCAAGGGGAACAACATGCCAAATCTAAGTGGAAGCTGAGAACCTGGGTCCGAACACTCAGGGACACAACTATGAACCCTCCAGGTGGGTCCCGCCGCAAGGCACGTGCGCAGGACCTAACCGCTGTCATCGAGGCCACGACACGCATCCACCGCGTAACACGGCTGCCAACGGCCGATGGGAACACGAGAACCGCCATCTCCTGCCACTCTCTCCATCCTGCGGGGGGTCACCCGGGAGTCCAGGCCGACGCCCACGCGGGAGAGAGCCAGACCCCGCCGCCCACCGCAGTTCAAAATGCGGCCGCTTTTCCGAAACCCACGGTGGACAGAAACGAGCACGGGCAGAGGACCCACCGCGGCGGAGAGCGACAGCTGCCACCGCAGGCCCGGTCTCTGCGGCAGCGCGGCCGCCACACGTCGAGCCCGCAGCGGCGTCTGCGTGATCAGACTCGAGGGGAGGCGAGAGGCGCGGTGCGAAATGGTCCGATGGCACGAGAGGCTGTGGTGAGGAGGTGCTGGCCCTTGAAGAGCAGCGCGTCTCGTCCTGTCGGCTGCAGCCCGCGTTTCCCCCGGAATCTTCTGCCACGGCCTGTGTGGAAGTCCTCGGGGCTGAGGCCGACACGCAGCGCGGCGTGCACTTCGGACACCGCGCCCTTCCCCGCGGACGGCAGATGGTGCGGGGACGGG
>NW_011888913.1:2590666-2605871 GCF_000151845.1 Pteropus vampyrus | reverse complement strand
CCGCAGGCCCGGTCTCTGCGGCAGCGCGGCCGCCACACGTCGAGCCCGCAGCGGCGTCTGCGTGGTAAGACTCGAGGGAGGCGAGAGGCGCGGTGCGAAATGGCCCGATAGCACGAGAGGCTGTGGTGAGGAGGTGCTGGCCCTTGAAAAGCAGCGCGTCTCATCCTGTCGGCTGCAGCCCGCGTTTCCCCCGGAATCTTCTGCCACGGCCTGTGTGGAAGTCCTCGGGGCTGAGGCCGACACGCAGCGCGGCGTGTACTTCGGACACCGCGCCCTTCCCCGCGGACGGCAGATGGTGCGGGGACGGGGCGCGAGCCGGCGGGGAATGATTTTCCTGAGCATCCCGTACTTTCCGCCCCGCTCGCGTGTCCGGATCCGACGCCGCACACGTGTGCACACGCGTGACTCTGCAGGAAGGGACTCCGAGTCCGCGGCACGCCGTCCTGACGACTCGGGATGTCACTGAGCACGTTCTGTTCGGGTGAAGTTTCCCCAAAACAACGGTCAGCCGATGCAGCTCGAAGTTCGGTCCCTGTTGAATCTTCGCCCTGGCCTCAGGCTTCTCTCTGGAAGATTCTGGGGGGAGGGGGGGCGTTCTTTTGGTCGTTATCGTGGTGTTAATGCTCTAACGGCGGCGCAGAATGACACTTCTCCTGGGTGGGCCGACCGCGGCGGGTGCTCAGATGCCCTTGACCGTGGCTCCTGGCGCCGGCCGCATCCGAGGCCGCTGGATCCGGGAGCGCCGCGGCCTTTCCCTCCCACGGGCTCTGGACACGTCAGCGTCTTCAGAGCCCACGACTCCCCCGGACAGAACGACTCGGGGCCCCGCCGGGCCGGGAGCGTGCGGCACGCCTGCTCGGCAGAGGGGGCGCGTGCGCGGGCACACTCGCAGGAGGCTGGGGGCGGGGCGCCGAGCCCCGGCATTATCTATGCACGGAGAAATTAAAAGGGAACATTTTCCAGAGCGACTGAAGCCCCTCTCCCGAACAATGACGGCAGCTCATTTCGACAACAATAGGGGGCACGTAGGAGTCAGCTCATTAGAATATCTGTGGCTCTTTTCTGTTCTCTCTGCATTAAGCCCCCATAATGTCAGTTGTCACTTATTAATGACAATTAACTAGTAATCAGCACTGAGACTCTTCGAGGTGGTCTTCGCCTGACAGGTGAAGAAAGGGAGCATGGCGGTGACATGGAACCTTCAAAGGCAGCACAGCATTTCCATAAATTATTTCAGAAAGAAATGTGCTTTTATACATCCTCTCTGAAGCTTAAGGATCTTTAACCCTAGAAAGGCCACACTCCAACTCCCTTTACAATTTCTGTCTTACCAGATGAAAGCCAGGAATCGTCTGCGACGGCCGTCCCGGCATCTCCCCACCCCCGGCCAGGACGCCGCTGGCGGGCCACTTCCTTCCGCCGCGGCGTCGCTCCCGGCTACTTGGTCGTGGTTACGCCCGTCCACACGCGTGGCCTCGGTGACATCCCTCGTGAGGCGGACGCCGTGCTCGCTGCGTTTCTCCAGCTGCTGCTGTGCTCTAGTGGCCCGATTCTGTCTTTTCCTAGGCAGTCTCTCTCCCTCAGGTGGATCTATCTGCTCGTCACTCCTCAGACAGGTGACAGGATGACAGTAGCCTGTCTGATGTATGCGGGGCCTCCCCCACACCCTCCCACCTCTTACTGAGGCACGACAAGACAGCGTCTCCCCGCCCGCTCACGGAGCCGGCCACCTGAACGTCGGTGCCCACGTGGCACGTAGCTCTCCGGGGGCCCCTTCCTCCTGGTTCCACCGTGTTGATGGCACCTGACTAATCGAAGGGACTCTGGGGGTGCGGAAATTCAAGAAGGAAACACTTGGAATGTAAGAATGCTGAACACCGTCACTATTCGAGGAAAAAAAAAAAAACATTGTATTTTGCCTTGAGTCTCTGGCCTTGGGAAAGGCTTGACGACACCAGCTGCGGGGTGGATGCGGCCACGTGCATCCGACTGGACGGCACGGAGCGAGGCCAGGCCACGGCCGCCTTCCCCCGAAGCGGGTGGACTGCGTCCGTTCCGTCCTCGCTCCACGACTAGACGGTCTCCCCGCGTGGAAACGGTCGGCAAAACGGACGACGCTCAAGCCAGTCCCTGAAACATGTCC
Organism: Pteropus vampyrus; assembly: GCF_000151845.1. Taxonomy (NCBI): domain Eukaryota; kingdom Metazoa; phylum Chordata; class Mammalia; order Chiroptera; family Pteropodidae; genus Pteropus; species Pteropus vampyrus. Next base: position 2,603,728 of record NW_011888913.1, on the reverse strand, counting down.
GAAGGCCACTCCTGGGGGCAGGTGACAAGAAACTTAAAAATCTGAATGTCTCAGGGGAAAAACAAATGCCTTTATTAAAACAGAAATTTTAAGAGAGGTCATCTGGAGAGAGTAACTTCGTGATCCCTTTTCTAGAAATCTGTTTGCTCCCAGAAGCCGGGCAGTGGCGGGAACGCGCCGGGCCCCTCGGCATTCTCGTTGTTTTGTTGGTGACATTACGATGCTTCCATGACAACAGATACGGTGTTATATATTGTCACTGTAAGTGTTCGATACCTAACCAGAACTTAGAGGCAGATATTCATGTTACAGCCAGGAAAACGGTCGCCAGGAGCATCGCCACTTTGGATGCCTCCTATCTGAAAAGTGTTCTTCGTCACACCTTGGAGCTGGAACAAAGTCCTTGCCGTCAGATTTCTGCCCGCGGAGTACTTCAGATGTTGACGCCATTGGTGACGCCAACTGCTGAAAAGAATGATGACAAAGGACCGTGTCCCAACCGAGATGCCTACCGTCCGGCTCCGAGATGCGGCCGCTGGTCGTGCCTGCCATGTGACAATGCGGAACACCCTGGTTCCGCCAAGCAGATGGCGTCTGAGCTCTCCAGCCCGGAATGCTGCAGACCCGACTCACTGATTGGTGAATTTTGTGACTCTGAAAAGGTGAGGACAGGAATCTCGAAAAGGGATAGAAACAGCTTTAAAAGTGGACATTAGATCTTACTAATTTATATTATAAAAAGATGTAGTATGAATGAAATGAAGCGTTTAGGGCACTACTGCTTCTTAAAGCTAACAAGTTGAGACATAGCTAAATATTTGCCTTCCATAGTTTTAATGACTTTAGAGACTCAAAGGTTGAAATCGGTAAGTGTAATGATTAATTGATCAATCATCACACAGCATAAATTGAGCATAATGGCATGAGATATGTATCGGAAAAGTGTGGCTTGGAAACCATTCGATATATCATTTTAAACTACACAGGTCAGAAAGGATTCGAAAAGTCCCACTTTTCTTGGTTTTACTTTATATAGCACCCACATATTTCGCTATTCTGTAAAAAAATTTGCTCCGTTTCAGTCAATTGGGTAAAATCGCAAAAAAAAAAAAATTACTCTGAAAACGTCTAAATGCATAAAACTTTACTGAAAGGAGGAAAATGCTCTAATCTTGGTATTGACTGGGCACTTTGTGACAGCTTCTAGGAAATCCACCTGGGCGGGAGCTGACCAGGAGACTTTGGCTGATGGTTCCACTTCGGCAGAATGGATTCTCCTTACTAGTTACATGTTTTAGAAACTTTTGATCCCAAGGTAACTGTACTCGATCCCTTTAACTAATGTACTTTTGGGTGAGACAAGCTTTTAGAGAAAAACATCCTTAAAATTTCAGGTTTGTGTAGAACGCCCTCAGTCTTAAAGACCTCCTTTGAAATTCGTTTTTAAGCAATGCATTCTCTCCAACTTGAAAACTATGTTTTAGTTTATGTTTAAATATGATGAAGTCAGTCAGATAGAGAAAGATAAATACTGTATGATCTCACTCATAGAGAATCTAAAAAAAAAAAGAAGAAGAAAAACATGAACTCATAAATAGAACAGATTGGTGGTTGCCAGAGGCAGGGGTCGGGGGTGACTGAAATGGGTGAAGATGGTCAAATGGTAGAAATTCCATTATAAAATAAAGAAGCCATGTGAGCGTGGTGTACCGCATGGTGACTACAGCTAGTGATACTCTGTCGTATATTTGCAACTTGCTAAGAGAGTAGATCTTAAAAGTTTTCATCACGAGGAAACAAAATGTGTAACTAAGTGTGGTGATAGATGTTATCTAGATTTATCGTGGTGATCATTTAGCAATATATACAAATATCGAATAATCGTGCCGTGTAAGTGAAACTAACAATGTTATACGTCATTTATATCTCAGTAACAAAGATGATGTGAGCCACATCTCAGATATTTTAACAAAGCACGATGACGTGCGTGAGCCCACGGGTGGACGTCAGTTCATTAGACACGCCCTACACCGGTCAGATCAAATCGTACATGTTTTTGTGTGACTAACTACGGGCCGACGCTCAGCGGTTGTGAGTGAAAACACGTTGCTATGTGTTGTTAGGAAGCGGACAGCCTTCCTCTTGCTTTTGGGCTCGCTGTGGGCCTTTACGCAACCCGTCAGAAGCCTGGGGCCCAGACGTCCGGTTCCTGTCAGCAGTGCCTTTGAACTTCAGCTCGGCAACAGACTGACCTGTGTGAGGTGCTTCTTCCTCGGACCATTGAACCGGTCCTTCTCTCTTCCTCTCTCTCTTGCCCGTGTTTTTGTGATTGGACTCCCTCTAGATGATCAAAGCTCATCTTCCTAGGATGGTCCACTTTATTTGGAGATTATCCGTGTTTTGCTAATCAATACTAATTGTAAATTAGTAATAGCAGTCACAGAATTTGCAACTGTTCTCCCTGTTACAAGTCAGACAATTTAAAGACAGTGCTAGGCACATGAGTCACTTGAGGTCATCGGGGGGCACATTAATGAGCCGTGTGGGACAGCAAACTAAACTGCCGAACGGGGCTGGAAGACAGCTGCCACGTCCTGGCCCTGCAGCCGCGGGGACCTGCGGGCTCGGGCAAGCCTTTGTTTTCTGCAGCCCATGTACGTGGGCCACCCGAGCCTAAACGAAATCGTGGTTCACGTGACCGTACTCCAAGACGTCATACGTGCTCTTAAACAGCGTTTCTGTAAGCAGCATCAACAAACAATAAACATAAAAAGTAGTATAAATTAAAACATCAAGATTTACATTGGCCAATGAGCAAAAATAGCCAGGAATTAAAAAGAAAAAGAATCCTTGCTCACAAACAAAAGGCATGGGAAAATGGCCGTCCTCCCGTGAGTGGAGGGTGGGACAAGCCTTCTCGCGGGCAGTTTGGGAACATGTATCACCTCGCACTGCGATGCGGAAATTTCAATTCCGTGTATTTGTCCTAAGGAAACAGCAGACATACTCAGAATATTGAACATTCTCTGTACTCATTCGTAATAGTGAAAACTTGAAAAGAATCTACATGTCGGTTTTTAAAATTCCAACTAATAGAGAATTGATCAAATGAACCATAGAACGACGCAATGAGATTAGCAAATTTTGATATTGAATGAATGGGAAAATGTATGGTATCTCCTATCCAGTAAAGAAAGCCAGGTACAAGATTGTGTTGAGTGTGATCTTATAGAAACACAGGAAAAAAAGATGTTAGCACTAAAATATTAACAGTAATTTTTCCTCTAGATAAAAACAATAATTTTTATTTCCTTCTTTATTGCTTTGTGTTCCAAGTTTTCTACAATGACTATGTATCACTTTTATTATAGAATCGAAGTTATGTAAAAAAAAAAAAAAACAAAGTATTCTGGTTTTACTCTTTGGTGCCTTTCAAGTTTGCAGTTCAATAACTGGCTTTTGATGGTCGCCATCATCTTCAGAGAAATAATAATAAAGTAACAAGAAATTTTACCTGGGATAAAAACAGGAAGCTTCATGTGTATGGACAGGTCTCTGAGAATTCGGAAGAAGTTTAGACATGCTTTAGATGAATGTCTAAATGTAGGGACATAAATCTTAAAGTTCTGAATCACTTCTTTTTGCATATAATTCCTAAAAGTTTGTTTCTCTTACATAAACTATTGTCTACCATTATTTCATAGGTTTTACATCTCTTTAAATATTGACTAAGTAATGGCAAAAACCTTCACCCAACGCAGTCTGAGGAATACCTCAAACCTTTTAAGACCCCACAGTTAAGGGAAAATCGTTTGGTTATTATTAAACCCAAGACTCAGGGAGGGTTGCTTTGGCACACACACACGCCGGCGTGACCAAACAGAAACGTGGGATGGCCAGGTCACCGCCCCGCCCTCTCAGCCTCCTACCAGGTGGACAGTGGCCATCTCCCTCCAGTAGCTCAGGGTCTGTGGCTGTCACACTCTGGAAGACGCAGACCTGGTCCCCTGGGCTAAGGGAGGCCCCCCGAGGACTGGAGAGTACACAGTCGGAGTGCAAGATCCATTCTGGGGACACTCGAGAGCAGGCGAGGGAGAGGACGGGCCCATCTATCCAAACACAGTGGACGGAAGCAGAAACGTCTGTAAGCAAATCCTTGTCACAGGCGCCCGACCGCTTCCCTGGCCATTCAATCTCTCCAGGTTTATACAAATTGAGTTTTCGTATTGCTAGGCAGACCTGTATTCATGCAGTTGCTACAGATTCATAGCAAACATTAGCTCGACTTATTTTGTCAGATCCAACAGAAGATAAAGCTGTCTCGTTTTGTGGTCAGATGTGGCGCACAGCTGGGGGCGATTTGAAGAATGCCCCATCTGCCCAGGCGGCAGCTCGCACCCCTGTCCCTCAGCGTCAGCCCCCGAAACACTCAGTTTTCGTCCTCGGCCCACAGAAGTCGCCCGGGGCCCTTTGCTGCCACAGCCTCCCCTGGGCCCGGCTCTGGCCAGGGGCAAAGCCTCCTGGGCTCAGAGCTCAGGCTTTGCCAATCACAAGCCGTGGGACCTCGGGCCGGTCCCTGTGCTGTGCGGGGCTCCTTATCTGCCCAGGAGGGGGCAGTCCCAGGATACCTGCGTGCCGTGCCGGGGCCAGAGTGAGTCACTGTGTGTGTGTGTGAGGCACTCGGAACCGCCCCCGGCCCGGTACGCACTCCACGACTGCTGTGAGGCCCACCATCTTCGCCACCAGTAGGAGCGGCGAGATAGCCTAGTCTTCTATCCGCTGGCTGGGGGACCAGGGTTGATGACAAGACAGCAGTGTCGTCGATGAATTAGAAAAGGAAAAAAGAAAGGAAAGCCCGAATTCTGGGCCCGGGCCCTGTGCCAGAACCTGGGCAGTGGGCGGCTCCCTACGGGCGTGACCCCACAGCCCCTCCAAGGCGCTCACAGCCCTCCGCGCCCCCCCGCCCACTGCTCAGCCTTCTCCTCCAGGGGCGAAGCCACCCGTCACGCCTTTGCGGGCCTGGGGTAAAATCAGTGTGACGCCAACGGATTACCAGGCAGACCCCACGCTCGGCCGCGGGCCTCATCGTTTCTCCAGCGCCCCTGAGCCCCAAGTACAGAGTCGCCCAGAAGCTGAGCGAAATGTCCACGCCGCCAGCCCGTCCTCCGGGGAGAATGCCAGCATGCGGCGTGCGGACTGTCCACACGCTGCCCGGCCCCTGTCCGACGGTCACTAGGTCACTGGGTCACCGACGGAGGCAGAGCAAATCCCGGGACCAGCACGGCGGCTCGGCTGCTTCCATCGGCTCGCTGGAAGATCTACCTTCTCAGGATATAATTTTATGAAAATTTAAGCAAAAGGGAGAAAAATAAAACTCCCTCCTGTGCCCTTAAGTGCTCTGGAGGAAAGAGAGGCCGGAGCCTTGGCACTGGCCTTCCCTCTACTCCTCGGGGGTCACAGGCCCGTGGGTCCCCTCACGCCCCAGAGCGGCCTGCAGAAGCCAGACCGGTCCCAAGCTCCGAGCCGGGCAGCAGCCCGTTGTTCAAAATTGTGCATTTTCAAAGGTGCAAGTATCAGGCTTTCCTCGAGAACCAGTTCTAAGCCCCGGGGTCTTAGCTGCCGCAGGGAGACCCCCCACCTGCCGCAGCCATCGCGAGGTCTGCGGGCCGGACAGGGAGTGGGGACATCTGCAAACGGCCCCCGCGGCGTCCCCAGACGAAGCCCCCCAGCCTCCACGGACCGGGGCCGAGCTCAGGGGCGCTCGGAGCAGGTGAAATGTTTAATTATCATCCTCAAAGACTCAAAGCTTACCGCCGGAGCGAAGCGCATCAGCACATGAATCCAAGGCGATGGCTCTGAACAGAACGTCGGTCGGTCGGTTGCCCGAGCAGGACTCCTTACTGAGGAAATGACACCTCGAAGGCAAAACAATGACGACATGACAGCCTGCGTAAATCAAGAACCGCGTGTGGATTTATTTTACAGTTGAGAAAACAGTGGACTTAATTGTGGGAACCCAAATGTACCTTACAATATTAATGACAGAACACCAAGATGTATAATTAATAGTGCATCGCTTGCTTTGTTTTCATTTATTTATTTTTGTTTGATATACATGCATCTGGAAAGATGCAAGTGCCAGTAAAATTTCTCTATTTAAATCAAGCTGCAGGAACTAAATTTTATTCAAAAATTGTGGTTTTACAGTATATACACAGAAATTTAATATAAAATGACAATATAAAAAGTTAAAAGAGAAAGCAAACAGCCAGAAGGTACGAAGAAAGTGGAATAGATTTCAATGGTACGATATGTAACATACGGGAGTTTTTAAGCTGATGCTGGCAATTTACAAGGAAAGAACTCCAACATTTGCCCGTTTTTTTGTTTTTTTTTTTTCATTTACCAGTGCAGCACGCTATAGAAAGGTCAGCTTGTACCAAAGCTTACATTTGTAAATAACTATAAACCGCAGTATTTTACAGGAGAAAAAGAAATAGCATTTTTACACATTTTTAAATAATAGCTTGCATACTTTTTGTGCCAAAAGTGGCATTTTTTTTTTTTTTCGGCATCCAGAGGGTTTGGGCATAGTGGCAACTGGGGTGTCTGCTATTGTTAGTTTTTTGTGGTCGTTTTCTTTTGTTTTTGTTTTGTTTTAGACGTGTGAAGTGGCTTCCTAACGCGGCGAGTCCCGGACAAGGCCGTGTCCTCAGCGGCGGCACGCGTGCCTCCCGCCAACCAGGATGCGCGGAAACGCTCACTTTTAATGATTAAATAAGTTTTGCGTCTGACACAGCTTTTGATCTGAATGAAATGCCTTGAAGCCTTTTTGTCCTGTTTCTCTCTCTCTCTCTCTTTTTTTTTTTTTTTTTTTGAGTGAAAGGCACAGAGATGCGATTGCAGTCCTCAAAGGGTTAAATCTGACACTACTAGGTTCTGTGACCTTTATTGTCATGGCAACTTTGTAATTTTAGGATGTCTTTTTGTCATTGTTATTTGTGTCTTTCTTTCCTGCTAAGTAAATGTCTCTGAGTAGTGCGGCCCCACTATTCCCTACAAAAGATAGCTTAACATCAAGAACAGATGTTGAAAATAAAGGTCAGACTTTGACTCACGGAAAAAGAAAAATAACATGCACGATCAGACAAAGAGCATATAAATATAACTACAAAATATGTGTAAGAAAAACCAAGGCCCAGACAGGCAGTTCGGCGACGAAGGACAGGCTGATTTCGGAGGCTCAGGCCGGGCCTCGTGCAGGGCGAAGGCGACGCTCGGTGCGAAGCCGCGGGCCCTGCGCGGCCGGACGCTACTGCTTCTCCAGCTCCGTCACGTAGATGAGGTGGTCCTCCGGGGACTTGCCGTGGGTCTTGCTGAGGTGCAGTTTGACTGCGTGCTTGCTCGCAAAGGTCCGGTTGCACAGCTTGCACTGGAATGTGGAGCCCAGGTCGTCCTCGGCGGCCCCCGCCGGGCCCAAGCCCTTGCTGGCCAGGACTTTCGAAACGTTCTGCTGTTCCTGGATCTGGCTGAGGGGCAGCTTGGAGAGGTCCTTCAAGCTGAAGCCCAAGTGCGTCTCGAGGTGATTGATGTACGTCGAAGCAGTCCTGAACTGAGAGGCACAATCGTTGCAAAAGAACACGGGGTGGCCCGTGTCCAGGTTCTTCAGGAACTTCGTCCCCCCTGTCCTCCTCAGCTGGTACTTGACGTTGGCCAGCCAGTGGCTGATGGTGGTCATGGAGAGCCCCGTGAACTTGGAGATGTGCACGCGCTCCTGGGGGCCCAGGTCCGACATGATGTACTTGCCCTCGGCCGTCTCCCGCAGGCTGGAGGCGAACTGCGCCTGAAGGATGAGCAGGTGCTGCGGGTTCCAGTTGGACTGCCGGCCCTTCCGCTTGTGGACGGGCGACAGCTCGTCCAGCGCCTCCTCGAAGCTGCTGCCGTCAGCGTCCGACTTCTCGGACACGGTGGAGGGCGTGGAGGACTTGGGGGTCAGCCGGCCCGTCAGGTTTTTCACCATGTCGGAGATGTCCATGAGCGCGCTCTCTCGCAGGGGCGGCGAGACCGAGTCGGCGGCGGGCAGCAGGGGCTTGCTCTTGGCCTTGGTCAGGTCGATGGGCTGGTCGCTGTGCTCGTAGTAGTACCGGTCGATGGCGCCGGCCTGCTTGGCGGGGGTGGCGGGACACACGGGCTTGTCCAGCACGCTGTTGCTGATCTTGTACAGCATGGCCAGCGGGTCCAGTGCCGGGCTCACGGGCTTGGACACCTTGCCCAGGTGCGTGTTCATGATGGACTGCAGTGCGCTCAGCGGGCTGATGAACGAGGGCTCCGGCGAGTGGTCCGTGATGATGCCCAGGTTGTTACAGCCGTTGGTGACTTTGGCCTTGAGCGGCTCGGTGCCGTTGGGGGTGTGGGCGTCCACCACGCCGTCCTTTTTGGCCTTGCCGGCCTCCGCCTCGGGGCCCGTCTTCGGCTGGGCTTTGCCGCCGCCGCCGTCCTCCGTCCTGGGGAAGTCTTTGTTCTCCTTGGCCACGGGGGACACGGCCTTGGCCGGCGAGCCCTTCCTCTTCTCCGCCAGCCTGTCCTCCTCCTTCACGCTGACCTTGCCCGTGACCTTCTCCACCAGCTCCTCCATGGCCGACACGTTGCTCTTGTGGGGCGGCGGCGTGAGGCTGCCAGGCGCGTGCAGCAGCGCGCTGTGCTCCGAGGACAGCGGCTTCACGCCGCCGGCGTAGGTCGGCTGCATCTGCACGCTCTGCACGGCGGGCAGCGGCTTCACGGTGCCCGGCAGCTGGTAGGCCGCGTGGATGCTGGGGTAGCCGCCCCACGAGGGTGCGCCGTTCTGGGCTTTGCTGATGGCCGTGGAGACCGTGTTCTCCAGCGACTTCAGGATGTCCACCCCGCCCTTGGGGCCGTCGTCCAGGTCCTCCTCGCGGAGGTACTGGTAGAGGGCCGCGGGCTCCACCCGCTCGGGCGCATCCTCGCCCTCCTCCTTGATCCGCCTGTCCGCGTCGCCGGCCGCCGGCGCCTTCTCCTTCTCGGGCTCCCTCTTCTCCTCCGAGGCGGTGGACCCCGCCGGCGAGTCCGGCTGCTTTTTGACGTGGGCGGCGGGGATGCGGGTGTGCGTGGTGGGGGGCAGGGGGATGGACTGGATCTTCTCCTCCACCACCGGGTCCAGCACCAGCTGCTTCCCCTTCTTGGAGGCAGAGGTGGTGACCTTCAGGAAGTGGCCGGTGACCATCATGTGGGCGGTGAGCTGCTGCAGGGTGTCGTGGGAGCTGCCGCACTCCATGCACTTGAGGATCTGCGCCTTGCGGGCCTCGAACTGCCAGGTGTAGCTGGCCCCGTTCTGGTAGCCGTAGCGGTTGTTGGGCGTCACGTAGGGGTTGGCGGCCTTCTGGTCCTTGGCCGACTCGCTCAGCGCCGCCTCGGCGGCAAGGCCGGCGGGCTCCGGGGAGCACGGCGACGCCAGGTCCTGGAGCGCGCGCTTCTTCGTGGACGGGACCAGCTTGGCGATGGCGGGGACGGGCTCCTTGAGAGGCACTTTCTGGTAGTGTTTCGTCTTGATCATGTGCACGCTCAGGTCCTGCAGCGACTCGAACGAGTGGCCGCAGTACATGCACTTGAGCACCTTCTGCGCGTCCTCCTTGCCCTCCATCTCCAGCAGCGAGCGCTTGCGCGGCTTGGACCAGCGCCGGGTCTTCTCGGCGTCCTTGTCCCGGTTGTCGTCGCGGTAGTGGCCGGTCTCGTTCATGTGCACCGTCAGCTCCACCAGCGTGTCGTAGGCGGCGCTGCAGTCCCGGCAGCGGAACTTGCTGGCGCCCGTGAAGATGGAGCCGTAGAGCTTGCTGCTCTGCCGGTACAGCTGCACCGTGCTGAACAGGCTGGGCTCCGGCAGCAGCCCGTACGACGGCGTCTGCTGCAGCGTCTTGGCCAAGGCGGCCTGGTGCCAGTCGTAGCCCGAGCTGCCGCTGGTGCTGGAGCCGGAGCCGGAGCCGGAGCCGGAGCCGGAGCCGGAGCCGGAGCCGGAGCCGGGCGTGCTCACGGTGGTGCCCGTGGGCCCCGCGGTGCTGGCGGGCGGCGTGGGCGTCGGGGTGGCACTGTCCTTCTGGCCGACATCGGCACTGCTGGCGGCGGCACCCGACTTCTTCAAGTCCAGAGCTAAGCTGGACCAGCAGGACTCGGAGAACAGGTTCGCGTACACGGCCTTGATCTGCGCCAGGCTGTCCTGCGGGTAGGACACGCTGTCCGGCCCCGGCGGCTCCTCCTTCTCGTCTCGGCAGGAGGAGCCCTTGAAGCGGGCCAGCTGGTCGCTGCTCTCGCTGAGGGGCGAGCCGTAGCCGGCGTCCTGGTTCGTGGCGGAGCTGCCGGGCGAGCTCTGGTAGCTCGGGGCCTCCTTGGCCTCTGCCCCGTCATTGCACACGTAGTCGCCTTCCTGGACGTCCAGAGACAGCCCGGCCTGCTCCCCGCTGGCTTCATCGATCTCGGCCGCCTTCAGCTCTTCCTCGGGAACGTAAGCTGGGGGAGGAAAATGAAACACGGTGAGAAGAGTCATCGTCAAGGACGCGGCCTCCCCGTCCTCTCCGATGATCGTCAAAGAGCCGTTTGTCGCCCGCGCCCCCGCGGACGAGGCCACCCCGCTTCGCAGGTCTGCCCCGGGACGACAGCCCCCTGAATGACTCAGCGAGGGGGCCTCAGCCGACGGAGGCCCCGGGCCCTTCTAAAGACACTTGGCCGTAGAAGCCACGCGGGAAGGGAAGGGCGCCTGCCACCCCCTCCGGAGGCTTCTCCTTTCGCAAGCAATGACGTAGGAGCCCTCGAGCCTTCCCATCACGTGGGACTTGACTGCCAGCTTTCAGGGCGAAATATTCCACAGACGGTATCACGTGGTTTCCATAAACAAAAACACTCCTTGACGGCAAGTGATAAAAATAGTCTTCACTAAAAAGGAGAACACGGCATAGCACCCCCAGGCCCCCCGCCTGCACGGAGCAGAAGTCACCCCCCTGGGGATGCCAGGCAGGTGTCAGCGAGCCCTGGCCGTACAAAGCAGCATTATTCACGAGAGCCGAAAGGCGCAAACGACCCAAGTGACTGACGGGCGAACGGATGAACAGAGCGTGGCGCTCCGTTCGGCCTAAGAAGGAAGGACATTCCGACACCTGCTACGACGTAGGTGACCTCGAGGACACTCGGTGAGTGAGACAAGCCAGAAATGAAAAGACACACAATGTATGATTCTGCTTATGTGAGGTCCCCGGAGGAGTCGAATTCACAGAGACAGGAAGTGGAAGGGTGGGTGCCGGGGGCCGGGGGAGGGTGCGGGGCTGTTCCGTGGGGACGGAGTGTCAGCCTGGGAAGACGGAAAAGTTCTGGAGATGACGGTGGTGACGGCCGCACAACACCGCGACTGTACAGGATGCCACCGAGCTGTCCGCTTCAAAATGGCTAAAATGGCAACTTTCATGTTATGAATATTTTACCGCGTTAAATTTGTTTTTAATTTTAACAAGGTCAAAGGCATATGCTGTAGTGGCCTGTGCAGGCTACATGTGCACGGCAGGGCGACTTGGGTTGAAGGAAGCATTTCCCAGAGGAAACGACAGGATACTGACAGCTGTCACATGAGTAACAGGGCGGAGGGCACGTGACTCGTTAGACGCGTCCCGGTTTTTCCTGTGAGATGTATTAGATCCTTTAATATGGGGCGCATCTCATTAATGCCCATGGGGAGATAATTGCATGCATCCTGCTTACCTTATTTGACCAATGTATTTTCCTTATTATCACCATTATTATCATTTTTTAGGGGAATAGCTAGCTGAACTACTGTTCCATGAACTACTTAGGATTTCTGGGGTTAAGCTGCTTCCCAGAAGGGCCCTATTAAAATGCGCTGATAGGACCTGAGAGGGGTGTCTCATTAAAAGCGATCACTCATTATCACATTATCAGGGCCGGATCCTAAGGGAACGTGGCAAAGAGTGACGCATTTTCCGGGACGGTTGACAAGAGCGACAGAGGCTGCCTTGGCTGCCCGGGGCCAGGGGGCCGGGCGGGGGGACCTGCAGACGGAGGGCTTCAGACACCGGCCACCAGCTGTCCCGGGTGTGGGCACACGCCGTCATCATGAGCACGTGCACACTCGTCCACAAGCACGGCAAAGGACAACCGAGCGGCCATTCGGCTGGACCCGTCAGAATACGGCTGCCCCACCCCTCGTCCGCGGGGGTACGTTCCAGGCCCCCCGGGGGACGCCTGCAACCGCAGGCAGCGCTGAACCCTCCATGTAACACGCGTATGGTACACACGCGTGTCTGTGACGAGGGTTCGTTTACAATGAGGCGGAGTAGGGGAGTAACAAATGGTAATAAAATGACCACGAGCCACGACGGCGCCACAGACAGTCCCAGCACCGAGACGGCCGCTGAGCGACTCACCGGCAGGGAGCACACAAAGCACACGGACAAAGGGACAGTCCCTGTCACGGGGGAGGGCAGCGCGAGGCTCGCCACCAACTCAGCCCTCGACTCAGAACCTGTGGACGGCTTATCGCTGGGATGCACCGTTTAATACTTTCAGACTGAGGCTGACCGCTGGTAACTGAAACCGCGGATACGGTGACAACCGTGCCTGCTCGCGTCAGGCGTCCCCGCCCGGGGCACACTCCCACGCCTGGCGACGGCGTGGGCACCTGGAGCACGCGCGTTCGCGTCTGGCTCACAGCCGAATGCAGAACAGCGGGCGGTAACAAAGCCGGGACTCGCCGTCCCGTTCACGGCACGGAAAACAACCGGCAGCGCGAGACCCGAGGTCTAACTCGGGCGTCAGCACCTGGACAGCGCCCTGGACCAGCCAGTGGCCCGCCTGTAAAATGGAAGGCTTGTGTTATTAAAAACGATTGCCACGTTCGATCGTGCTGCATTTCGTCCACAACTGTCACAGGGTCAGGACGGTCCAGGGTTCCGAGGGCTCTCGGCCTAGTGCCCAGCCCCGCGGCCCCACTGCAGAGGCACGGGCCACACTCCCCGTCTCTAAGCAAGCCTGGCCGAGGCGGCCCTG
>NW_011888913.1:2582340-2590294 GCF_000151845.1 Pteropus vampyrus | reverse complement strand
ACCACCTGGAGGAAGCGCCTGCCGGACGGGTCCCTCCACCTTCACGACAGGAAGTCACACCCTGGTGGATAACTCAAAGGAGCATCATCCAGACCTTTCGGCTTAGCGAGGAGACCAGGCCCCCACCGCCCACCCCGTAGTGGGCACCGCCAGGGTGCGGAGTGAACGAGTCCCTTCTCGGCTCCAGGGGACAGGAGTGGGGCTTGCTGCCGCCCCTCCACAGTTAGCTCAGCACCACCATCCTCACCCTCTGAGGCGGCATCTCTGGGCCCGAAACGGCACAGACGTGACGCAGTTGGCACCGGCCTGCCCCCACCATGCCCCGGCAGACTGGGCCGCCATCTGTCCCTGCTCCTCCGCGAGTCTGTCCTCCCCCCCGACAGTCTAGTCCACACCTGGACATTGCCAGGTTGAGCTGAGCGCATCTCAGTGACGACTCCACAGCCCCACTATGACAACCACTGCTGGCACCAGGCAGAACCACACAGCCCACCCCAGAACCCTGCACCGCCCTGGTTTCGGCAAGCAGTTCCCTCACCTGGATGCGGGCATGCGCTCGCCCATGGTCCTCCAGGAGGCGGATGTGCGAGGGCGGGCCCTGCCTGCCCACCCTGCTGGAGCTCATGTCCCCGTGGGGAATGGGGCAGGGTGCAAGGCCCAGGGTAGGACGGAGGGCAGCCCCAGCGCGGCCGGGAGAAGCCTGAGACCCTGCTGGCTGTCCCTGGCCCGGCCCAGTGCACCCACCTTCCAGAGCTCCCCACGGGGAGGTGGCTCCGGTTCCCTCCCGCAGCCACACTCCAGCGCACGGCACGAGCTGACCATGCTGTCTACGGGTCCGGAGTGCAGCTCTCTCCTGCCACCCTTCCTGTCTGTCACCCTTCCTCTGCAAGGTCTCACTGCAGCCCTTTCTGGCCAGTCCCGCCCCTGCATGACCCCCCCAGTGCACGCCCACGGCCACGATGCCCCTGGGCCCACGTCCAGCCTGCCAACGTGCCGGGCACAGGCCCTCGGCCTCTGCCGCCGATCGGGGAGGCCCGTGGAGGCCGGCGAGGCCTCGTGTGGCCGCCGGGGTGCTCGGAGCCGGCCTGGCTGGCTCATTGAAGGAGCCGCAGCTGCTATGACCCGAATTTACCATGGCGTGGGGGTTCCACAGACACTCCCCAGTAATCACGTGCACACAAACGACTCCCTCCTGCCTCTGCAGCACCCCCAAATAACAGCGCCCGGGCTCCCCTGAACTCAGGTTTACTGCCTCAGTGCCCGCTCCTCCAAGCCCCATCTCCAACGCTGTCCCCACCCTCTACCTGGTGAACACACTCGTCCTCAAGGGGAGGCTCAGATGTCACCTCCTTTCTGACGCTGCCTCCTAATCCCCTCGCAGAAGTCACCGCTCCCCGCAGAATTAAGAGGTGTTTACCTGTCTGCCCTCTTAGTGAACCTGCGAACTCTCTCCCCCTGAGACTGCTGGGTGCCCCCCCTGCTGCTGCCAGGCAGGCCACTGTCATTTCGTCACCTTGCTTTAACCCGCACAACCCGGCCGGGTGGCGTCACTGAAATGCCTGCTCCGCAGATGAGAAAATCAAGTCTTGGAGGAGCCGACCGACTTCCCCAAGCCTACAGGGGACAAGGGTGGACGCAGGACTGCAGTTCAGGCCGCCGGACTCCCGGTTTGAGAACTCGCCTCTGCCGCCACCAGGACCAAGTTACGGTCCTTTGTCTTCTTAGCAGCCGGTGCCAGCGACGCCTGCGGTAAACATCTTCGAATGGACCAGTGACCCGACGTAATTCTGTACTAGGTGTCTAGAAGCCCCCTGTGCAAGTCACAGCATCGTGAGTCTTGATGAAAGACAGTGAGAGGACAGAAATCTTTAAATGGTGACACTCTTTGACGCGATGGTTTTCCCTTGGGGAGTATAGTCTAAGAAGCCGCAAAACTCATCAAAAGCATCATGCACAAGGGTGTCCTTTACGGTACCTTCCCGTAAAATCTGCTACCGTCCCAATCGTCCACGGTGAGCGAGGTTCGACGACTTGTACTTTATTCCCGTGATGCGATATTATTCCAACATCACAAAGTACATGTTAATGACACGGCAAAGATGAAAAAGCCAAACACGAAACCGTATAAAGAGCACAGAAGAAACATCCCTTTAAAAGAACGTTAATGCCGGTTTTCTCTAGCTGCGGAATGCACGGGCTACGTGTCGAGCGAAGTGGATCGTGATAAAGATCCGCGGTTCCAAAATCTGGTTCGGTGTTTTCGGTCTAACAAACACGGATTAGCCATTTTACTCCATTTCTGGAAGAAAACAGCCGAAAGCAAACCTTCCAGGAGAGGCTGGCGGCCACTAGCCAGAGCCTGGCCCCGGGGAGCCAGCAGAGCGGGGTCAGCCTGGGGCGGGAATCAGCCTGGGGCGGGAATCAGCCTGGGGCGGGGTCAGCCTGGGGCGGGGTCAGCCTGGGGCGGGAATCAGGATGGGGTGGGATTTGTCGTTACTTCTATTTTTTTTTTTTTTAATTAACCAGCAAAAGCGGGAGAGGACGATGAGGGGGAGAGATGGTGTTAGGGCTCCTGTCTGAAGGATCTGTCTGTCCCAGAGTCTGACCCAGACCCCCAACCCCCTGCTCAGGCTCCTGCACCCCTCCCCAGGGAGTGGTCCGGCCCTTCCTGGGTGGGGTCCTGGGGCTTGGTGGTCAGGGGAGCGGCCGCAGGCCCTCCTGGGCCCTCGGCCCACCAGCTCGTGGTCACCCGCTCCAAGGCACTGGCCTCCAGGCGGCACGCTCCTGTGCTTCTGTAAACGGCCAGGATTTATGCCTCTACCAGACACTCTTGCAGCTCGTCGGTCCTGAGAAGTCGCTCTCACTTGGCTGTTTTACTATTCTGACATGCTCTTTTAGCTCGTCGTACCTATGTTTCTGAGTTAGCTTTTCAACTCTAACTTACAAGGGGCACGAGGAAGCACAGCTGGGGCAGGTGTCCTGTGACCGCACCCCTGGGCGCCTCTGCCCCCGCTGAGGCAGGTGTCCTGTGCCCACACTGCTGGGTGCCCCATCTTCTCCCAGCCAACCGCTCCCCTTGGGTCGAGGCTGGGCTCCAACCTGCTCCACTTGGCTCCCATACCTCGTCCCTTAAAAGCAGTGCCCAAGCCATTCCCCAAAGGCTCCCGCCTTCTAAAACTGGGCTCGGGGTCTCTCATCCCAAGGCCAGACCCCTCAGAAGAATTAAGGGTCTACTGGGTTTCATTTTAAGAGTTTGGTCCTGGGGAGGTCGAGAAGGTTGGGTGGGGGGGAACCGCCAGACCAGACCCCACGGGGCCTGAACAAGACCAGCCGGATGCCTGGCTGAGAACTGGGCAGAGGGGAGGACCGGGCCCCAGGTCCCTGGGCCCCATCTGCACACAGGGCAGGTGCGGGAAGTGACAGCAGGTGTGGGCCAGGCGATGAGCAGGCAGCCTGAGCGGAGGCGGGTGGACGGCGAGGCCGGCATTCCACCTGCTGTCTCTGTAGGGCCCAGGCCAATAAGGTCATCATCATCGCTCCCCACGGGAGGGCAGACCCAGACCCATTATTATGGTGACATGAGGACAGACAGATGTACGGGAAGGACAGATTGAAGGGTGACCCAGAAAGGCGCCCCAGGCAGCCACCTATGGATGGCGTGACCCCCACACCCAGTCACTCCTCGCCGGGTTGCCGCTTCCCCGTCAGTGCCCGAGGCCATGACAGGTGTCTCTGGGGTTGGAGGGAGTAGTCGGCACGCGGCAGCATCGTCATCGTCTGTGTCAAGCAGTGCCCCGAGCTGCCCAGCTCTCTTCCTCTCGACTTCGGACTCCGACAATGAACCAGAGGGGCCAGGGGCAGGCCGATCTCACGGGCTGTCAGCTGAGCCTGGCCTCAGCCTCACGAGGGGATTACGGACACCACGTCAGTGGGGACACGCAGGAGCTCACGGTGAAAGCTGGCCTGCTACGGGGTGAGATGATGCACTCGCCACCCAGAGGCTGCATTCCCACCGAAGGGTCACTCCAAACTGGTCACTGCGCACTAGATCTTTCACGCCCGCCCTGCCCGGGCACCTCAGCTGCCTCTCCATGTTCCCTGATCACTGCGGTCTCGGCCGGGGGACGGGGAAGGGAGGGGGCTCGCGGGGGGCCTCCGGCCCTTTCCTGGTTAGCAGCTCTTCCCAAGGCCTGGAGGGAGAAGCGGCCGGGAACCTTTGCTTATCCAAGCTACGGCTTCCTCGTTAGCATGCGTAATTGAGAGTTGGCTGTGGATGAGGAAAATGGATATTTAAAAGTGACAAGTACATGACACAGGTCTTTGGTCCCTGCTTGGTTACTGGCTTACAGTAAATACCAAACTGTGCTATTGTGTTGCCACCTGGTGAAGCTCCACAATCATCCTGAATTACCTGTTTACTTACATCGAACTAGATTTTAGACCGGCAAAGGCAACATCCACGAACAGATGGCCATTATATCAAAATACATTTACTCCGCGGGGCCAGTTCTCCTAAGGGACTCACACACACCTAAGTGATAAATGTATGGTTTCAATTCACTGTAGAATCTTACAAAACATACTTTCTTCCAAATTTATAATTGATCGCTTGTAAAGTAACTTCACCTCTGTTCTGGAGAAAGCAGGTGGTTCCGATGGAAGTTAGAATATGTTGGCAAATCAAAAAACGCAGAGAAAGCGGGCGGGGGTGCGGAGCTCATTCCTTTCTACTCTGAAAGGACATTGAGATAGAAGCAGAATGTATGCGGATTTACGAACACGAGTTCTGCCTGCGTCTCGGGAAGGGCGGCACTGCCAGGCAAAGCTGAAAGGCCCCGTCTGCTCGGATGCGATGTGAGCGAACGTTTTTCTGTCACTTTGGCAAATTTTAGTCGCCCCGCACCAATTGCTAATGTCCTGGTTGGCTAAAGCATCTGATTTGTAACAGAATTATTTCTAGACTTAAAACCCAACAGAAGCCATTTTTAAGATTTGCAATAAAACGGTCCATGGTTTTTACCCAATTCTCATTTTAATTAGGAATCCATAGGTAACTTCCTTAAAATAAATACTTTTTTCTCCTTTTTGTCACTGCCCCAGAATTTAATTTCAAGTTAAGTGAGAAATAAGACACCTGATCTCGAGGCCCCTCTTGCCTCCGCCGCATGTAAACACATCGGCATAAATCTTACGTCCAGAGTTTGTTGCGTGTTACGACAATGTAATTTAACAGGTGGAACAGCTAAAATCACACTTAAACCATGATGAAAAAGGCCAAACGCTTTCTTTTATTTTCAGCCACGCCAGGAAGAAAAAGGAGAGGAAAAATGTGGGAGAATCTTGAAAAATTAAAGTTGAAATGAAGGGAAAAGAGCAAACAGCACATAATTCTTGCCTGAGCCAGGGGAGACAGAGATCTCGCTGGGGCTGGACCGTGTGTTAGCCCGTGCAGACCGTCCCCTGCTCCGCAGAGGAAAACGCTGGCCGTCCCCAAGCCGTGCACGCCCCGGGCCAAGCGAGGGAGACATGTGTTCCCACTCTTAGCGACACGGAGGCGAGAGACGACCGTGCCAGGCCCGCCGGGTGAGTGTGGGTCTGCACGCCCGATGTCAGCAACTAAGGCCCCAAACACCGGGTTCCAACCTGGTGTCACAGAAAAGACTTTAATCAGATAGAGTAAGTGTCACCCTGATGGATGACATTTAGGGATCCAGAGTGTGAAATGTCTCCTCAAGCAGCCGAAACACATACGAAGACAGGAAACTCACGTGAGTGCCCATCCTCGCTCTGACCGGACACACACGCGTGGCCGTCACGAAGAACCAGCGGTGACCGTTCCCAAACCCGGCCACTCGGTCCCACTGGAATTCTTTGACATGACGTCCACTATTAGAAAGGGCCTTAGAACACGGAGCTGAGAGACGGAGGGGAAAGGCTTTTCCGCGGTCTCTGAAGCCCGCACTGAGCTTGCATCTCACGATGCGTCTCCATTTTCAAACCCAGCAGCTTGTTCTCACGAGCGCATGGGATGAAGAGGAGAAACTCTCTGAAGACTGGAGTGTGGACGAAGCCAGTGCAGGGACACACGGACCCACAGGCCTTGCCCGGGGACCAGCTTGTAACACCACATAGGAACCTTATTGTTAAATATGCTACGGTCAGATATGAGTTCTGTACCAATAGGATACGTATACCATAAGCTGAAACCTACCTAATCATTTCCATAGTTGATTGGAAGCTTAATACAAGGTCACACGACACCTGACTTTCTTGAAACTCCCTTAATGACAGTAACGGTGTGGGAATCAAAGTCACAGCCACACTACTGTGATAGAAAGTATCATTCTCTCACAATAATTAGGTTTCTCTTTACGATTACCAGTGAATTCTTATAATTGTTTTCCTAGATGCTTTTTTTAAAAAATTTATGTAGAGAGCAGAAGAAAGAGAGAGAAAAGGAACTAGGCGGGTAGATGGAGGGCCTCGTAAAAGCTCACGGGGGTAATTATTTGTCATCAACTTCTGTTTTCATTACAGGCTACAATTTTCTAAAAAGAATGTTTAGTTCATCTGAGTTCAAAGGTACCAGAATGGACTATAGTATTTGTAGAATTTTTTATTTCTAGTGATGAAACTATGAGCAAAATACTTCACGAGGTGAGTGAGTACAATTTTTAGCCTAAAAGATAGTTATGCGAGAGTCTTCTGAATTGCAGAAAATGAAGTCCCCGTCACATCACTGCATCTGGTCCACCGAAACCCACCCCCCGGGCACGGCCAGCCCCCTGGCCATCGCCCGCCCCCAGCGCGGAAATCTGATGAATGAGTGTGCCTGGAAAGGGTGACTGCAGCATGAAACTCTGCTTCCACAATTACTTATAGAAATAAATGACATTTCTCCCATCAAATAAAACAAAGACTCCAAATCTTCATTTCTGCTATTTCTTTTTGTGTCAAAACAGCTTTGCCTCCACTCCCCCGCCCTTCCTGAGCCAGCACACGGAGCGGAGTGTGACGTCGCGAGCGCACACGATGTGTCCGGCCGTCACAGGGAGGACACTCACGGCAGCTCTGCGGACCCCGAGGGGACCATCCGAGGAAGCTCAGAGCAGCACCTGCAGTGCAGGAGGAAGGTGCCGCCAGCCCCTGCGGGCTCGCCTCGGCGTGCATGCACACAGGGGCGTGCGCGCCTAGGTGAGTGGGTGTGCATGTGTGTGTGCATACGTGGGTATGTGACTGTGAGTGGGTGTGCATATGTGGGGGTGTGTGAGTGTGTGCCTGTGTGTGCATGTGTGGGTGTGAGTGCCGGTGTGCATGCATGGGTGTGTGTGTATATGTGTGTGCATCTGTGAGTGACTATGTGGGCGAGTGTGTGATTGCACATATGGGTGTGAGGGCATGTGTGTGTGAGTGCGTTCATAGGCTTGTGTGTGCATATATGAGTGAATAAAAAATTAAAAATACATAGGCCCTATTATTCCCCAAATGGGAATGATACGACCGGCTATTACGGCTCAAATTCCCTTTTCTTTTAAAAAAATTAAATCTTGTTAACATGGTTGTCATAAAATGTGCCTCTGGATGCCAGTGTGTTCCTGAAGACGGTGGTCACCTCGAGCAACGTGAAGCTCTGCGTCCCCTAACGCCAGTGGACACGCGGAGACGAACGTGGCCTCCGCCAGCATCTCCTCTGACGCCAGCGGCCTGTGCCCGGCCGTCCACAGTGCAGCTACGCACACTGTCGGGAATATATAGTTTCATCTCAAATTGTAGTTGTACAATGAGGCACGAACACCTTCTTTGGCAAATTAGATAAAAATTATATTTCTCAAATTGTAGCCCAAAGTTTTTTAAAACATCTTTCTTTCTTTGAAGAAAACAGGATGCTATTCGACGGCCTCGTCGGGCCTGGTGAGGAGGCACAGCTGTTCTGCGTTTTACTGGCTGAACGCGG
>NW_011888913.1:2574781-2581940 GCF_000151845.1 Pteropus vampyrus | reverse complement strand
GACGGTTGTTCCGTGGGGACACAGTTTCCGCCTGGGAAGACAAAGCGTCCTGGAGGTGGACAGTGGCGATGATTGCACAGCAACGCAAATGATTTGATTCCATCGAACTGCACACCTCAAAATGATCAAAATGGTGAATTTTATGCTATGTGTACTTTAGCATAATTTTAAAAAAAAAAAAAAGGTGGACCAAATAAAAATCTGTTTCCAACCACACCAACGCAGGCGCCTATCCGCCCACAGCCTCAGGCTCCCACACTGCCAACCGCCGGCCCTCCGGGACCTCCCCCGATGTGGCGGTGATCATGGTCCAGGGGCCTGTCCTCTGCCAGGTCTCCCTGAGCCGCCACCTGAGTGGCCCTTGACTCCTGGCAGCCATCACTTGGCCTGAGCTGAGTAAATGTGCAGCCACGGGCTGGAATAATGAAGAATGAGTCAACACTCAGTTTCACCCAAAGCCGATCGACGCAGACAAATGCGCTGAGGATGCTGCTTTGTTCACGCACATGGTATGAATTTCCACACGGCCCGATCACCTGGGAAGCAGACCGGGCTGAAGCAGAGCAGAAATAACTTAGCTTATCAATCTCTAATATAAAAAGCCTGTTTAAAAATCCTTTCCAAAAGAAAAAAAAGAAAAAAACAACGAACATACTTCCACGACGTGCGGCTGTCAGCGTCAAAGCTCCGTCAATCAATCACGCGCCCTCAAAAGTTCTGAAGGCTCTAATGATTTGACTGGGGATGGGAACAACATATCAACGGGACCACAGAGGGAAGAAAATGGGGTGGAAGAGGGAAAAACAGCCGCTCCGAAACCCCGTCTCGGAAAATCCGTCTTCCCTGGGATGTGCTTGCCGTTAAATCAGTAAGAATATCTGTCAGAGACAACCCGCCACACCATTTGGCTGATGTCAAACCTAAATAAGCCAGATCAGAAAGCCAGCGAGTGGCAGGGAGCGGTGTCTGGGAGCCGAGCAGGCTCCCTGCAAACGCGCGGTTTTCTGCTTGCTGATTTTTTTTTTTTTTTTTTGGCGGGGGCTGGGGGGGGACACCGTGGCAATCACCGCACTCATTTGCAGTACTAATGTCCAATTCGGCTCCCTTTCATTCTCCTGATTTAGTGGCCAGAGTGGTTTCGTAGCCGACACGGGGAAGCTGCGCTGCTTAGCAGGCTGTTTAATGGGAAACTGGCAGCCTTATTCCTTTCGTAGATTTGGTTTGTCACTAGGTCTCCATTACATGCCACTCAGCTTTGATGTCTTTGGACAGGACTGATCAAAAGATGTCATTTGACCTACACAGCATGGCAGAAACTTGGAGAAGTCTCATAAAGCGACACTCTGGCTGTAAATAAAATGACATTATTATTTCCTCTCTCCTATCATGTAGAAAAGCCAATTATGGTAATGCACTGCATGTCAACGAAAATACAGCAGTCTTTCTGGAGCAGCGACTGTCGGCATGGTTGCTGCAGCTCTGGAGAACGCGCCCACTGCCACATGAACGGGACCGAGGGGAGAGACTGTCTTAGAGACGCCCAGTGAAACCCGGGCGGCGAGAAAAGTGCAAGTCAGCAAAACAATCGGAAGTGCAAAATGCAAAACTGTTAAGTTTCCAAATTATCTAATAATCTAATCTTCGGTGATTTATCCGCCAGGCTCCGAAAGGGCCAGGCCACGTCCTGCATTTCCCAGCGTTTTGACTGACAGGAGCGGGGATTTATGGCACTAATAAAGCCTCCACGCCCACCGCCTCCTAAGGAAGCCAGCGGGAGGGGGTGGGGCTGAACCTTGTCCCTGAGCTTCGTCTGGAAGTTACAGTCCTCAGGTGTAGCCCTGCTGCCCTGTGTCTGGGAGACAAGGCAGAACGTCACGCAGTGCATATTGTGCCGTTATGGATTCCGAATGCCCGATTTTATGCATTTCCACATGTGCGAAATGTTCACCGCCTTCCTCGTCCTCAAGCCTGTGTCGGAACTGAATGTGCATCCGAAAGACTCCAGCGAGTGGCCCTGGAAACGTCCCTCACACCGTTTCTGCAGCGAGGGACGCAGGCTTGAGGACAGGCACCTTTTAACTGGAGTGCACGCTCGTCCGTTCCAGTGGGACACAGCCAGACTCCCCTCCGGCTCCCCTCACCCCCCTGGCCCTCCCCGAGCCAGGGGCACACCAGGCTACAGCTGCCATGAGCTGCAGGGCCCACCCCACGCGGGAGGCCCTGCCATTGTCTGCTCTCGAGTGATGAGCACGCTCCCACCGGCTTCTCCGTCCATGCCGAACCTCCCAGGAAACCCTGCCACTGAGAGCCGCCCGTGCGGCCGCCCGATGCCCGCAGCTTGCGCGTGCACTGGACTCTCCTGTCCTCTGACCACCCCACAGGTGCCACAGGCGGCGTGGCCCCGGGGTTTCTGTCGGCGTCATTTACTCCGACCGAGAGAAGGCGGCTGGGACCAGCCCGTGCAGGATGATGGGCCGAGCTGCGATGTAAAACGAGGTTTCCTCCCGGGGGACGTGTGGACACGTCTGTGATCGCGCTGTATGTTCATTTTAAGAAAAAATACAGCCGTGCAATTAGTGTCCACTGAAATCAAGGACATAAGGCGATGTTCGAGCTACTACACTCGTAACAGAAATAAAAACTTTTTGGCTATGTCAGAAAATTTTGTAAATGCTCTAATTGTTTGGGTTTTAAAACTAATAATTACGACAAGTCATTTCTAAGCACACGTTGCAACCACATCTCTTGCCCCTGCAGTTTAATTTTGGTGCATAATACCATGCAGATTAAATTTAGAAGCTTCATCGAATTTTAGTAACTTTAAATAATATTATTTATGTCCAAACCGCCAGGAGCTTAACAAGACCTGGCATCTGCAAGGCTGCAGGCCACACGGAACAGACCAGCGCGTCCCCGCCTGGGCTGGCACGCACTCTGGAAGGTGGTCACAGGGCTCGTGACCACACTCCTGTCCAGTCCGGCCCCGTGGGCGGCCCGACCCGCGCATGGCTGCCGGCTCTCACACGGCCCCGCGTGTATTCCCACGCGGACAGAGCGCAGGGGGACGCCGAACTCTCCCTGTGGCGTGGACGCCCAGCGCTGCCTGTGATCTACGAGTCAGTCTACGCCTCCTGTGTCCTAGGGGCTCCTCCCGAGAACAGCTGTCTGGCCTGCACCAGCCCTCACTCGGAAGGAGAATTCTAGAACGGACGAACGGCTTGCTCCCGACAGGTAAGTGTGTGAGGATGGGGTGAGGCTCTGGCATAGGACGCCCGCTCACGGTCTGCGCCGTGGCTCCCCGTGCTGTGCGTGGGCCCCGCCGCCCTCCCGGTCACGCCCTGTGTGATGGAGAGGTCAGGGCAGCTCTGGGGTGTGAGTCCAGGACACCACGAACGTGGGCGGCACAGGGCCCTGTGGCCTGATGAAACGCCGATGCCACTCGCCTTCATTAAGAGTTTCCTCTGCCTCTCGTGTTGCCTCCAGCTGAAAGACTAGTTCTTTCCGAGGAATGCTTTTTGAAACCAAAAATGACTCCTGAAGCACATAAGAAAAGAGAAACCTATTGTTCAGACCCTGGCAAAGCATATTCGGTAAATATAGATACCTTATTGGCTTTTAGATGGGAATTCATGGGCTTTGCGTAAAGGGAAAAATACTAAATTCATCTCTGCATCTCTAAGTTTGAAGGGACCTCATTCAGACCGTGGGAGGGGCTGGGCTGGGGAGACTCCGATTCATCCACTGGATATTTCATCCCCCGCCCCAATATTAAATTTTACATGGGGAATCTAGGAGTTTAAAAGCTTCACATTTTTGCGTAATAAAAAAGAAATACAATATCCTGTTGCTGTGCGTAGTGACACTTTATGCAGGAAAGAAAACCATTCTCCTGAGCTATTCTTTGAAATACGACCTAAGACGTCATTTAATTTTTGAAAACCCTAAGGTCATCGAACACACTTTCTCTGTCATTTGTAAGTACATTAACTCAGTGGCCATACGACAGTGAAATTATGATAATGGGCTGCTAAAATGGGTCAGGCAGGCACTGCATTTCATGTTAGCTTCAAACAACCATCAGAGCCCAGCTCAAATCAAATATGACAGCGGAAAACACGGAGTTTACTTTCCTCAAAGTGTTTCTACTTATGCAAGTACACACGCGTGACGAGCCACAGGGACCCCACCTCAGTGGTCAACTGCGAGGAAATAACCCCACTGATAGAAACATTTCTCTAAAAAAAAAAAAAAAACTGCCTCGAGCTCGCAGACGTCGCGTAATGACCGACGGAGAAACGTAATGACCGAGGGAGACGGACTGCTCTCCACGACGCGTCTCTGCCACGGTCCGAGGCTGCGACAAATGGGTCCTGCCCTCCACGAAGACCGCGCTGGCAAACTAAAAACATCTTAAGTATTCACTTACCCTGAAAAACAAACAAACAAACAAACAAACAAACAAACAAAAAACCCTTGTGTGCTGAACTCCACACAATGAGAAAACGAGAAGCAGCAGTAGGAAGTAGCGTTAACTTCGCTGTGCACGGCGCATCTTAGGCTGACGTGTAATTGAGCAAAAGATGCCTAAAGAGCCCTTAACTGGAAATGTGTGACACTCGGCTTCAAAAAGGCAAAAACAAAAAACAGATTCCTGACTAACGTTCAAGAATGACACTAATTTGAGGGTGCACATGCTGATGACTCGTGCAGATGCATCTCCAGGGCCGGCGCGGACACGGCCCCTGCCCTTGGCACGCTGGCTGGCCCTGAGTTTGGACCCGGCGCTGTGGGCCCGATGAGCCTCGAGGAGACCCCGGAAAAGACCCGCACCGCACAGGGCAGGACGCCACCTCGATCTCCGAAGAGTTTACTAACTACCTGTGTTTCCAGGTGCAATTCCTTTTACACCTTTCTTCTCTATACACACACACAAAATCTGTCAATATAACAGTTCCTGGGAGAACTCTGGGCATGAGGTCGACGAACACAAAGGCACAGAAACACCGTCCACATGCGAAAGTTAACAGAATGGCAGAGATAATTGCTAAGATAATTATTTTGATAGAAGCCAGGTGAAAGCTTTAGCAGTGTGTTTCACTGTGTCCGCTAAGGCTGAACCACCCACTCCACATATATGCCACTCACAGACACACCAGCTGAATGACATCTTGTGTCCAATTTCCTTTCTGGAAAAATGATCATAAAGAACATGACGCACTTTAAGAGGAGAGCTAGCTAGCTAAGTTCTTAACGCATTTCTGATGACTGCACTATAATCCTATAAGCGGGTAATATTCTGTAATCTGGGATGCAATATTCCCAGTGTATAAAATAACTCGCACTTTATAGGAAGAGAAGAAACACAGAGGCGAGTCGGGGCCATTCTGTGGTCAGCTCCTTGAGACGGGGTTTAATGTGGTATAACTACTGTAGCCTTGAGCAAAGATACAGTTACCGCTAAGAAGCACCTTCCGTTCCTGACCGTTGCTGGCATCATGGCATAAATCAACGACTGCTTCTTCCCTGTCCTCTGCAGCCCCCTCCCCTCCAAATCTAAAACACAGAATCTTCCGGAATCGAATACTTGGTAAAAGGTCATTTTGTTTTCCTCAACACCATAAAGATAGCATAGCTAGACCTGACATGCATATGCAAATCAGCTCAGGAAAATACTGATTCTCTTTCACGCCGAATTATTGTATCTGTATGAATGTTGATACAAACACCGCTGCTAATAAAAAACAGAATCTCTATGGTTTAATTGCCAAGATGCAAACTAGAAACATGGATATATTGGATACAGTTACTGTCTGTTGGCACCATAACTACAGTAAGTCATTTTCTCAACTGATAAATACTTATTTAAATTTATTTAATTGTATTAAGAGTTAGGAATGCTAACATCTGCCTGCAAGAAAAAGGACTTGCAAAATATACCACACGGTGTTGGAAGAATATATTGATTATTGATAACTTATTCATATTGATATTTAACACAAAACAAAAGACGTGTCTCTCTCTAAGAGACTGCAGCATCATACAGAGCGTCGGACCAGGAATCGCAAAGCTGGATCCTTGTCTCGGTGCTACAGCAGGTCTCCTGGGAAACCGTGAGCAAAGTCCACAAACTACCTCAGGCCACCCCCGTGTCCTCGTCCATCCACTGGGCAGGGTTGAGCAGGCGACGCCGAGAAGCCCTGAGCAGGTGGTGTTCCTGAAGCTGGCCGGACGTGGGGCGCTGGGGGTCACAGGGGTCAAACAGTGACACCGAACCAGCCCCAGAACAGCGCACTGGGAGGGGACCTTCCACCAAGGCCGAGAGGGTGGGATGCAGCCCGGAAGAGGCAGGGGGACGCGGGGCATGGGCGCCACCTGGAAGACCAGTCTGGCGCTGGGACACACGCCTCGCCCCACGGCCAAGGGCATGCCGTAAGCCTGCAAGGCATGCTCGGGATGCCCACATCCCTGCACGCGGCCAGCACCGATGCCCACCATGCCCGACACATAGTGGGCGCTCAACGGATACTCGTCGGATGGGTAAGAGATGAACGCCACCGCGCCTCCTTCCACGGCTCGTCTCAGGTGTGTTTTTTACAAACTGAAGGCAAGACCTCCACCAGCGAAAGGATTAGGACTCGCTTTCCTGCGGTGGCCTGGCACCGAGCCCATCACACCCCGGGGACGCCCGCACGGAAGCGCAGACACGGCTGTCGTTCGTGACTTGAGCCGGTGCCACGCAGTGCTCTCCCCTGGCTTCGTCATCTCTGCCTTTTTTTTTTTTTTCTTTCAATAACACAACTCAAGGAGAAGATGCTTCCCTGAGGCAGATGGTGGCCGGAATCTTCCAGCAAACTTTCAGGGGCCGCGTAAATGCTTTCCGAGGAATCAGGGAGGTTTTTAACCTGTGCTCGTTTCAGGATAAAGTTCTCTCTAAAAAACAGAAGTCTTCAGAGACTCAGGTTTGCTCCCTTCAAGTGGATCAGAGAGGCCACAGCTCACGAGGACCAGCCAGCCTGCACCCCGAAGCCATGCCAGGCACACGGCCGCCTCCTGCAGACAATGCAAGCGAGTCCCCTCGGCTCTTCCTTCTCAAGACCAAAGCCACAGGGTTTGGTCTGAACGATGGCCAAGCCCCATGTCAGCTGTGGCCATTTATTTG
>NW_011888913.1:2565668-2573350 GCF_000151845.1 Pteropus vampyrus | reverse complement strand
GAAAGAGGCCTCTGTCCACACACATGGACGCGGACTCTGTGGACGTCCTTCTGCATTTCCCAAAACTGTTTCCTGAGCCTGGGCTTCTTGGCACTGGGTTACTAACTGCAGGGCCACGAGAAGGAGGCACAGTCTTTGTCCTCATGGAACTGAGAGGTAGGATGTGAGAAGGTCACCTTCAACTCGTTTTAATATAAGACGAAACGCTGCATAACCCTCCTAGAGCTGTAGGCCGAATGCTTGGAACATGCAAAAGCAGGAGATATTCTTACCTCGTCTAAGAAGACGGAAACATGTTTACTGTTAACGTGACTGCAAACCCTAGAGGCTGGGCAGCCGCCGACACGGACCCCTCTGAGGCCCGAGCCCACGCGCTGACCCGCCATTCACACACAGGACTCTGCCGGAACCGATGGCCTCGTAACCATCAGCAAAGCACAAAGCTGGCATGTGGCCTGAACAGCATGAGCGTAGAGGGCTCCCCAGAGCCTGGGACACCTGACACACTCAGGAAGTAGACATCAGTGGCACCTTTCTGGAAGGCAATTTGGTGATTAAAACTATGCAAACACTTTGACCCCGGAATACCCAACTGAGAGTACATCCTTTGAAATAAAAGCATGCACAGGTAGACATCCAGCAGCATGGGCTGGGGTGGCCCCCAACCAGAAACAACCAGAACCTCCGCCAATAAGGTAATGGCTGAACATATGTGGAACAGGCAACTCTGACAAGCATGCAGCTACGAATGGTCTGGACTGATGGTCATAACTCATTTTTAAGTGAGAAACTCAAACTGCACAGTAATGGATTCTATGTTTTAGAAAACAGAAAATCCCCACAACCAAGACACATGTTTTCAAGCTTGCATTAAGAGCACGGAGGACGGCGGGGAAGACAGAGCCAGGCTGTTACTTCAGGGGCAGGATGAAAATAGAGAGGGGCGAGAACTAACAACTGTCTTTAACCATTTTTTATGAATGTTAACTTTTTTTATAGACTTTTACTCTATTACTTAAATAAGCATATATTGTTTTATAATTTTAAAAAATAATATGAGCAAGTGAATGAATGGTAGCCAACACTAACAACATCACCATCACCATCATCATCATCACCATCACCATCATCACGACCATCATCATCATCTTCACCATCACCACCAACATCATCATCATCTTCACCATCACCACCATCATCATCACCATCCTCACCGTCATCAACATCATCCTCACCATCGCCAACATCACCACCATCATCATCATCATCTTCACCATCACCACCATCATCAACATCATCCTCACCATCACCAACATCACCATCATCACCGTCACCATCACCATCACCACCACCATCATCACCATCCTCACCATCAACATCATCCTCACCATCACCAACATCACCATTATCATCACCGTTACCATCACCATCATCACCACCATCATCATCACCATCCTCACCATCATCAACATCATCCTTACCATCACTAACATCACCATCATCATCACCATCACCATCACCATCATCACCACCATCATCATCATCATCCTCACCATCAACATCATCCTCACCATCACTAACATCACTATCATCATCACCATCACCATCACCATCACCATCACCGTCACCATCACCATCATCACCACCATCATCATCATCCTCACCATCAACATCATCCTCACCATCACCAACATCACCATCATCATCACCATCACCATCACCATCATCATCATCATCACCACCATCACCATCATCACCACCATCATCATCATTGCCATCATCACTGTTACCATTAACATCATCATCATCATCATCATCATCATCATCATCATCATCATCATCACCATCACCATCACCATCATCATCATCATCACCACCATCACCATCATCACCACCATCATCATCATTGCCATCATCACTGTTACCATTAACATCATCATCATCATCATCATCATCATCATCATCATCATCACTATCACTATCATCATCTATGAGCAGCGGGCACACTCATCATCCCTGATTATCATCCTCCCTGTGACCCTAGGTGAGTGGAGCAATCCTGGGTAGATACTCCAGGACAATGTTTTCAAAGCTGAGAAGTATAACTCATTAGTAGGTCATGAAATCAATTTAGTAGCATTTTTTAATAGACTAGAATACAATAGAAAACTTCAGATAGCATCATCTATACTGAAGTTGAGTATATTTCTAATACACTGACATACACATTTATATCACTATGGAAAATATATATATTATTGAAAGTCACTGCTCTAGGAGAAAAAAAAATCTTCCTTTTTCCCAAAGAAAGAAGTCTTTGTCTTTCCTAATGAGAATGGTAAAGCTAAATCCCTTACATTAATAGAGAATATAAATACATATAATTTTACATAAAAATTATCTAATTTTCATAGCTAATAATTCCTCTACTGAAAGCAACAGTTCTTGTATTCCATGTGGGCTTTTAAGTCTAAAAGAAGGGCCTACGGTGTCAGCAGCTCATACACTGGAGATGCTATTTCAGTACAGAATACACCTTACTGGGGGAAGGAGGGGTTGTGGAGAGGGCACCCCAATGCTGTGTGCCACAGGCCCCTCATCGACTCACCCAGCAAAATCAGCTGTGATCACAGGGCAGCTGCAATAAAGGACCACAGCGATGGCCCTCCCGCCGACCCCCGGCGTCTGAGGAGCAGACGGCTCCCAGGAGTAGGCGCCAGCTGCCCCCAGGAGCCCTGCTCCCCATGCTTGGCGAAGACCTCTCTCCCTGCACCCCTAACGCCTGTGTGCACGGCCTCTCCAGATGCCCCATCCAGCGCCAAAGGCAGCTAGTGCTTCCACGGCATAGAGCGCAGACCGGATCTCGGCACATCAGCCACCTTAAACCATCTACTCCTCATAGCAACTCCATCATTCCACAAAGAAACTGAGGCCACTGACGTGCCCAAGGTCACAGAACTAGGAGGTGGCTGAACTGTGGCAAAGGGACAGGCATAAAGTGCTAGTTAGGAGCATTGTCTGAATCCACTCGGGACGGGCATGGAGACCGTGAGTATTGGACAGGGGACCACGGGTAATCCGATACTACGTTTTCCTCAACGGAGATATCAAATCAGATACGAATGTCCAGAATCAAATCAAGGACTGCCAATAATTTGTCTGCAGATGCCTGCCTTTTTTTTTCCTGCTAACACAAAGCTCTGAAGCAACAATGACACCAAAAATTTTTAAAAACGAACCATTTCCTAGATTAGTAACTTACTAAATAGCCTCAGACAATCAATAACCCTTAAAAACGCCTTCTCACAGAAAGCACTTGCTCTGAGGCATTGGTCGAAGTCTCACTTCCTGGGCTTTGTCCTCATAGGGAGTCTGGAACGTCAACTCAACTGGGCCACTTTCTGGCACCCGACTAGAAGCATGGCGTAGGAAGAGCAGTAAAAAGGGACCCATCATTTACAAGCAGTTCAGCAGCTTCCGTGTACATTAAGGGTTTTGGTAAGTGTTTCAGATGGATTACTGCAAAACAGAGGAAATCACGTGCTCTTCGGGGTCCGGAGTGACCGGCAATGAAGGAGGTTAGTTCATCGATGATCTCTCGACTGAAGACCAATCTGATCAAGCTCTTTAACTGTCTTTTTAAAAAACGACAAGAAAGAGTAGTTTGGGTCCTTTAAACAGGGATGCAGATATAACAGGATGTTTCACGTGTGTCTTTGAAGCAATAAATACACATCATCATTATTTTCTGATAAAAAGTCAATAAGATCAAGTTATCTGAATATTTTTAAAAGAACAGCATTTCCCATAATGCTTCATCTGAAATGCCACAACTTAAAGATAAAACAAAAGGCCTAATTTCAAGCATAAAAAGCGCCTGCAGCGACCTTGCACTGGCTTTATGTGTGGGCATGGGGCAGGTGACAGGCACGACACTGATGTATTTCACAGCTGCATTACATGCGATGCTCTAGAAATTATCCGAAGATCTCATATTGCATGGAATCATGGAAATTACTAGTCACTAAAAATTTCAAACAGCCAAACAGTCTATTTAGAGGAGAAATGAAATTTTTCCCACAATTCTCCCACCTAACTCATAACTCGCTAAAACAATGGTTATATGATGTTGGTTCCAGAAGATTCGGTGAACTGTTCTTAAGTTGCCGCTTCTGGCTTCCATAATCACTAATTCACACATAGATGTCAAGAAATCTCTCCCCGCCCCAGCCGTTGCATTTTAAAAAGGAGAAAGTAGGAACTAACCAGCAAAGATCATGGTAATATGTTTTAAGGAAAGAGAAAGTAGATTGAATCAAGGATCTCGAGTCACCTCCCGCCCACCACCTATAAAGGTCACGTGGTTCAGACCCCTCTGCGACCCAGTTCGTCCGCACGACTGGACCTGGGACATTCTGATCAATCTTATTTCTGGTCTTTAATGACTCAGAATTAAAATGAACAAATAGCCGGGTACCAAAAACGAGTTTACATTTATTTTAGAAATGGAATTCAATTGATAAAGTAATGACACAAGGCCCATCGATGACAAGCAATATTACTTTTACAGATGAAGTCCTCTTAAAGAAATCATACTTCCTTACCGATTGCATAGATATATTGACAATTAGTCTTTTCGAAGAATTATTTAAAGCATATAAATACCTGTTTCCATTGAAATACACTTAGCTGCCTATTTAAAATCATTTGAGTGTCTTTTGTGTCAAACTGTATGGTTCTTGCCTTGCCCAATATCCCTATGAAAATAGCTCCCAAATTAAATTCCTAATAAATTAAGCTAATAATTCACCTTCATTAAGTAATTTAATTTCTTTAGTGAGCAATAAATAGTTCTTCTGACATTCTTCTAGGACATAAGAACAAATGTTATTTTTCTTCATTAGTTCAGTCTCCTCCTGAGTACAAGAAATAAAACACACGTGCAAAAAGGTGGTCTATTATCTCCTGTTTCTGTCACGGCCACATCGCTGCAATGATTCCACTGTGCTTAGCAGAAATCAAACAATTCGAGCAGCTATTTTCAATAAAAAGTAATTTCTTAGAAATGTTAAAAAACCGAACTTCACGTAGCTACTCAAAAATGCAAGTAGTGTTTTCCTAATATTATCTATAGATAGTGTGTCATATTTTAAGAAGTGACAATTAGCTTATATCGTATCGCAGCTATGTCAGAAAAAAGAAATTGGTTAAAATATAGAAGTTCCTCTGCGTAAGCATAAATAGCCTGTTACCTGTATTTAGCATGCTTGTCTCCTACTGAGCTAAACACACCCCGGTGATCACATTTACACACGGAAGTAACACTTCCGACATCTCCCGGGCACCGGTGCACCACGCCACCTCCAGGGAGTGACAAAGCAAAGCGGGAGGCGAACAGGCGGACGCGCGTGCAGCCAGAGCCGCACACGCTGGAATAACACGGGGTGTCACCCTCTTCCCAAAAGCCGCATTGGAGAAAGCGCCCCAGATGGGAGACGAGGAAAAAAAACGGAATAGACGTGATGTGTCGGCAGAACAGAACCACACAGTCCTCGGCCAGTGAGACGGAAGCTACACATACATGAAAACAGGTGCAGGAAGTACGCCCCGCCCTTGCGAAATTACATGCAAAAGCGTTTCCGTAAAACGCATGAACGATGTCTGCTGTCGACGATTTAAAGTACATCGTTAAGTAAAACCACTACCAGTTAGTACCAAGGAGGGAGTCATCTGGGGAAGCTGAGTTTTTTCTGGATAGTTGAAGGTTTATTTACCCTTTTAAACAGAATTTTATAAATTCTGGAAAATTATATAAAATATACATGTTTTTGCCACATTCTTTAAAGCGTATTGTACACAATTAACATTTTCCTGACAACTAAAAATAAAAACTGTGAACGATCAGTAACCAGCACAATGGGGCAAAGAACTATTCTGTCTCCGATAAACACTGTGCTTTTCTTATTTATTCTTTTACTATAGTTGTTTTTTCCTTTCTTCTCCCTTACTCTTAAGCCCCTGCCATCACTTCCCACTGTTATGTACATGTCTTCCCCCAACTTCAAATCTGCTACTTGTAATGTGCTATAGTCCATACAGATACTCATGGATATTTGAACTGTATGTAACAGAAAACTAAAACTTAAATGGTAAATGAGGACCCGAAAATATTGTCTGTGAATAAATAAAAAGTACATAGACTTTTGATGCCCTATGTCTTTTTCTCCTTTCTGAGTCTTAGCTCTGTTCCAGAAAAATAAAGATGGTAATTAATCGGTTTCTAGATAGGTGAGGGTTTATTGTGTTTCAAAAAGATATATACACCTTCGTGAGTGTCTCAGAGACTTATGTACATGTAGTCACATTAAGTTCTCCTCAAGTCCCATAAAGCAGCAGTCTGGGAAGACAGGGTGATGGGGAGGGACCTGTGACACATTACGAAAGCTGAACAAAACATGACTGTAGATTCCAAACTAGAATTTGTCAACACAACACACTGGGATTTAATTTTCATGTTTAACACCAAATAAAATCATGAAAAAAAGAAAATTATTTTCTATTGGGTTATAGATGACCATCAAAAATTACCCCCCAAAACATAACAAGTTCAATAGATATGACTCAAGGCCCAGAGGCTAAAGGATATCTAGATTATTCAACAGAATTAGGCCTGGGACACAAAAATAAACACCATGGACACAAATCCATGTGGTTTTATAAGTTTTTAAAGATTTTTTTCTCCGTCGCCAGAAAACACTGCAACAACTGGTAATTAATCGCATGACAAAGGGTGCCCTTGGAGGAGCCCCGCCAGAGGCCACCCCTAACACGAGGCCGGCCGCATCCGGGAGAGTTCACCATTAGCACACTGTCTAAAACTGGGTCCTCTCCCCCACTTCCTAAACCCCCATGCAGTCGGCATTTTTCATATTCAAACACAGTCTTTCTCACTATTTCACCACCAGGTTTAAGCTCCTTTTCCTGCCAATTCACTCTGAAAAGCTCTCACTTAGGAAACAGCCAGCCTTTCCCTCCCCACCGGCGAGGCGACTGTCCGCTCCCCCTCGGTGACCAGCGCTTCCTGTGTCCGTCCGGTCCCTGCCGAATCATTCAATCCTCAGTGACTTATGTGCAGGAGATCTTTAAGGCATCGTTCTCAACTGATATTTGGATTTTTTTTTTAATTCCAAATTTTGGCTTTGTTTTTTCGTTTTTGAAAGGCCTTTTTTTTTTTTTCAAAACAGAAAAGCGGGGAAGAAAGTAGCAATAAAAACCACTGAAGTCTAGACTGTAACTGCTTATGCAGAGGGAGACGGTAGCTTCTGCTAATGAGAAAGAGTGGAAACCCAGCAGCATTCCATACACAAATAATAACCGGTTAAAATATAATAGAAAAGTAACTCCAGTCACAGGAGCAAAAACAAAATCAGCAAATGAAAAACCTAAAAGCTAACCTCGAAAACAATACAAGAGATCTATACTCAAACCCCACAAAACTTTATAGAAGTACATAAGACTTGGCCACATTTGAAAGTATATCATTTTTATTTTTAGAGAATGAGAGAATTTACTATTCTAGAGATGCTGAGTATCCCTAAATTAGTTAATTTAATATCATTCCAATGAAACCACCTGGGGTATTTTTTAAAATGATTTTAAAAAATGCTTCTAAAGTTCATCTA
>NW_011888913.1:2562707-2565618 GCF_000151845.1 Pteropus vampyrus | reverse complement strand
TTTTTTTCAAAACAGAAAAGCGGGGAAGAAAGTAGCAATAAAAACCACTGAAGTCTAGACTGTAACTGCTTATGCAGAGGGAGACGGTAGCTTCTGCTAATGAGAAAGAGTGGAAACCCAGCAGCATTCCATACACAAATAATAACCGGTTAAAATATAATAGAAAAGTAACTCCGGTCACAGGAGCAAAAACAAAATCAGCAAATGAAAAACCTAAAAGCTAACCTCAAAAACAATACAAGAGATCTATACTCAAACCCCACAAAACTTTATAGAAGTACATAAGACTTGGCCACATTTGAAAGTATATCATTTTTATTTTTAGAGAATGAGAGAATTTACTATTCTAGAGATGCTGAGTATCCCTAAATTAGTTAATTTAATATCATTCCAATGAAACCACCTGGGGTATTTTTTAAAATGATTTTAAAAAATGCTTCTAAAGTTCATCTAATACAGAAGAATAAAAAATAGTCTTTGAAAAAAAAGAGTAATGGTCACAGCAGGTGGAATAGAGAGCTATCAGATTATTTTTAAATGTACTACGTAGCCATAGTAATTAAAACAGGGGATACGGGTCAGAAATAGACAGGTTGCTGATTGAAATCAGAGGGAAAGTTGAGAGGCAGTCCCAAACGTGTTTGAAATGAAGGTAGCATTTAGAATTGAATGCAGAAAGCACAGATTTTTCAATAGATGGAATTGGTAAATGGTATTTAAAAAAAAAAAAAAAAGAGGCCCACCTCACATCAAATACCAAAATTAATTTCAGATAAGCCAAATATTTAAATACACAAAAAAATGAATCCATAAAAATAATAAAGAAAATAAAACAGAATAGTTACATAATCTTGAGGGTTGGAAAGCACCTTATAAACATTACTTCAAAGGCAGAACCAGTGCAGGAAAGGACCAATTAAACTATGTGAAAACAACTCAGTACATCAAAAACAGCCAAACCTCAGAGAAACACACCCCGCCGGTGATGTTGGAAACGGGCCTTCCCGACAGCCAGTTGGCAGTATACGGACCAAAATAATTTAGGACAGCCCAAACCTTTGACCTGGTAATTCTACTGCTGGGACCGTTTCAAGGAAGTGCTCAGACTGTCGCCAAGGTACACACATGAAGATATTAATTACACACTCGGTTATGTCTGGAGCTGAGAGAACTGAATTCCACCGGTGGATGATTTCTCAAATAAACCGTGCTTTCGGTTAAGTGGGGTGCTACGCAGGTACTTAAAACGACGCAGCAAGTCCACCTTGACCCGGTAAAGGTTATGTGCAAAACACAGGCTATAAATGACAATACGTAGGAAGAAAACACTTTGGTAAAAATACATGTCTAATGTGTATATGTATAGATTTGCAAAAAAAAATCCAGAAGGACATAGCAATTTAGGTTATTTTTGGATGATGGGATTTCAAATAAGCTTCACTTATTTTTAAATTTCTTTCTCTTTGTTCAAGTTTTTTTTAAAAATAAATATGTATCACCTGCATAATCTTAAAAGGAAACAAAAAAGGGCAAAAACATCACAAACTATTTTTTTAATGTCAAACCAAAGGGAATCACCTGCATTTTAGAGATACTAGAAAGACGAGCTAACGTCATTATGAGAGATTTTCCAAATTAGTAAGAAAATAAATAAACATAGCAATAGAAAAATGAGCAAATAACATGGGTGAAAATAATTCAAAAAGGAAGAAACACATTTGTCCAGTGAAATACATGGAGAAACGTTCACTCTCATTCGGAACCCAAGTATAGCAGAGTAAAACGACACGAAGACACAACCTCGCAAGGCTCAGAGGCAGGACGTCCCACATCCCACGCATGGCAAGTGGCAAGATACATTGGTATATTCTGTGGACAGGTTTGCAGCGGGCACCAAAGCTTGACCAAGCACTGTCGAGTCAAAAAAGAAAAAATGACCTAAGGAAATGATCGTGAAAATGCATAGTGTGTAAAAACTGTTCGCCATTGAGTATAAAAGTAACCAATAAATACTACTGTCACCTCACGTTTGTTTAAAAAATATACGTAGAGGCCAAAAAAAATCCTGGAGGAATTCCGATAAGAACGTTCACAGTGGCTACGTCTGGGCAGAGTAGTGATGAACGATGCTTTTTGCTTTATCTACATTTTCCAAATCTCCCATATAACATGAACACTTGCACGAAGAGGCAAAAATATTTGAGAACGTAAGAGTTACTTCCCCATAATTTTCTCTAAAATGAGAACGGTAAAATACTGATTTCTTCAGTAATGACTCTGACCAAAAAAATAAAATAAAATAAAGAAGAAGCAGCGAAAAGAAAAGAAATAGACCGTTGGCGAAAGCAAGGTAAAAGAAAAAAAAAGCCGACGAGAATAGCAGTTTTGTCTTAGTGACACTCACTGAGGAGGCGCTTCACCCGCAAACAGGTGACCCCGGCTGGGACACCTTGAAGAGACAGACACCGCGCGAGAGTCGGACCCACGCCTGCCACCGTCGCTGGCACCTGGGCAAGGCGCTGAGCCCATCTGGGCGCGGGTGTCTCATGGCACCGCTGAAGGAGCCCTGCTGAAGGTGGCCTCGGCTGCCCCATCCCTGAGTGCCATGTTCCCAGCGGCGCTGGGAGCGCCGAGTTACCCCGTGCGGTGATTTACTGAAGAAGCACCCTGATGTGAAGATCGTACGCTCTCCCGGGCGCCTGTGCCCCAGCGATGAGCTGAGCCTGGGACCCCAGGTGGCCGAGCCTTCCACAGAGGCCGAAGAGCCCCTGGTGGCCTCCCGGGAGGGGCCTTTCTTCAGCCCCATTCGCTCGTCGCTGGCTGGTCGGTCCGTCCGCGTGTTCACTCGCTAGACACTGACTCGACGTCCACGTTGCGTCCGGCACCCTCCAGGGCAAGGCGAAGGCAGGGC
>NW_011888913.1:2560944-2562657 GCF_000151845.1 Pteropus vampyrus | reverse complement strand
ACCTTGAAGAGACAGACACCGCGCGAGAGTCGGACCCACGCCTGCCACCGTCGCTGGCACCTGGGCAAGGCGCTGAGCCCATCTGGGCGCGGGTGTCTCATGGCACCGCTGAAGGAGCCCTGCTGAAGGTGGCCTCGGCTGCCCCATCCCTGAGTGCCATGTTCCCAGCGGCGCTGGGAGCGCCGAGTTACCCCGTGCGGTGATTTACTGAAGAAGCACCCTGATGTGAAGATCGTACGCTCTCCCGGGCGCCTGTGCCCCAGCGATGAGCTGAGCCTGGGACCCCAGGTGGCCGAGCCTTCCACAGAGGCCGAAGAGCCCCTGGTGGCCTCCCGGGAGGGGCCTTTCTTCAGCCCCATTCGCTCGTCGCTGGCTGGTCGGTCCGTCCGCGTGTTCACTCGCTAGACACTGACTCGACGTCCACGTTGCGTCCGGCACCCTCCAGGGCAAGGCGAAGGCAGGGCTGGCGGCCAGCCAGGAGGACAGACATCATGCCCCGCCGCGGGGCTTGGGGAGCAGAGGGGTCCCCGCAACGGCGCTGGAAGGAAGACCTCCCGGGGGCAGGCAGCGGCGCGGAGAAGCGCCCCGGTCCCCGGCTGCGGCGGAGGCCCAGCTGAACGGGGTGTCCAAAAGCAGAGGCGGGGGGCGCTGCCGGTGGCAGAAGGCACAGGACAGAGCCGGGTTGGGGCACGGGGCCGGGCCTCCGACCGTTTCCCGGCACCAGCGGGGCAGGGCTGCGGGGGGGACTGTCCTGGGGGCGGGGGTGTGATGTGAACGGCTTGCCCAGCCTGCTGTGGGACACGCACACGGGGCCCTGCAGAGCCATGGGCAGGGACAGCACAGCCAGGACCCGCTGACCCGGGGGAGCGGAGGCCTGTGCCCAGAGGACAGGGAAACGGGGAGGCGGGCGACCAGGTGACAGCCACCATACCTTTCACCAGACCGCAGCCTCCCACCACTCCGCGAGCCGCGGGCACCGAGACGCCTCCCGCCCCGCTGGCCGGCACGCGTGCCCCCGCAGAGCAGAAACGCCTGTCCTCGCGCCCGCCGGCTGGCGACGCTACCTGCTTCGCGACACGCCGGGTTTCGGAAGCTCTGCTTCTGCTGAACCATTTACCAAGAAATTCTCGGCTGGACCTGACAGACTTAGCCCGGGACCCAGACCGAGGGAGCGCAGCCTAATGGTCGCAGTTTGAGAAGCCGGGCACACCGGGCAAACGTGTGATCGTGCGAGTGGCAGAAAAGTGACGCTAGGCTAATATATGTGCGTGTGTGCGTGTGTGTGCGTGTGTGAGAGTATGTGCATGTGTGTGCGTGCGTACGTGTGTGTGAGCATGTGTGTGCGTGTGTGAGAATGTGTGCATGTGTGTGTGTGCGTGAGCATGTGTGCATGTGTGTGCATGTGTGTGTGAGTATGTGCATGTGTGTGCATGCGTACATGTGTGTGAGCGCGTGTGTGCGTGTGTGTGAGCGTATGTGCATGTGTGTGCGTGTGTGTGAGCGTATGTGCATGTGTGTGCGTGTGTCGAGCTTAACTGAAACATTAGCTTCCTATATAATCTGTATAAAATGGACTCTCAGAGAAAAAAAATTTTTTTAATTTGTGGTTTTCCTATTTTCTTTTACTCTGACCCTCCATTAATATGGGCCAATTAATGAACTGTCAAGCCTATTTACAAAAGTATGTTTACATTTTCAGTCTCCACATTTCCG
>NW_011888913.1:2554888-2556584 GCF_000151845.1 Pteropus vampyrus | reverse complement strand
TTTTTTTTCCCCACAGAGAGAACCAAAGCCATCACCTCTTCTAAACCCCATGACTTGGATAAGATCTGAATGGCTTAGTATTCTTGGGTGATACAGTTCATAAAATTAAATCTACTATCAGAGATTTTGGTGTCACTGTATGCTCCGAGCTCACAGGCAACCAAGTGACAGAAAGCTCTGCTTCTGGGTGCATTTCGATGGTCTCAAGGTAGGAATGACTCTCTCTCTCTCTCTCTCTCTCTTTCTCTATCTCTCTGTCACACACACACACACACACACACACACACTCACCCATCCAGTTCTGTGTGCCAAAACCACAGAAACCAATGACACCCCATCAGGGGTCGAACAGAGACTGGGGCTCCCAAGGTCATCCCCACTTCCCCAAGGTGAGAGAGACACCCCCCGCCCCGTGAAAGTCACTCATTATTGCACTTCCTTTTTTCCTTCCTTCCTTTGCCATGGGACCCACACACGTTAGTCACACTGTCACAGGCAGTGCAGCCGACAGCCCTGCGCGCAGTGCATGCATCTCGGCCGGTTCCACCCAGAAAAACTGGATCCCACCTTCCATAGGACAGGCCCGACTAACAGATGCTCTATGCTGGGCTCTGTCTTCAAAACGTCTGTCTAGGGGAAGCAAAATTTGAAACGCCCGTCTTGGCAGACTACAGGCTTACATGCATGGGTGGGGCGCGAGCGCGCGGGAAGGGGCGCGAGCGCGCGGGAAGGGCGCAGGCACGCGGGAAGGGCGCAGGCACGCGGGAAGGGCGTGAGCTCACGTTAACGGAAGGACACGCTCCGCGACACTGAACCGGTCTCAGAGAACTCATTAGCAGAAGTCAGAAACAAGAGCTGACTGATATTAACACTCGGAATAATCAGGCCACTTAGAGCAGGAAAACACAACCTTTTTTTCTGTCGTGGCGCATAAAGTGGGCAGCGTTACAGAACGTGATAGTGTTTGCTAAGCGCCACGGGTATGAATAATTTGTGACAGAAACCGAATGACCGTCACTTCCTAATGAGGACACTCACTGTCACGGGGAAACGCGAGAATGCGCCTCTGGTACCGGCCCAGAGAAGACAAGAGTTTCCCAGACTCGAAACACAGATCCAGAGTTTCGGCAAACGAATTTTGTAGGGCCAGAGGAGGAAACCCCATTAAATAACATAAAGCAGAATAAAATGAGAAACCAAAAGTCCAGCCGTTTTTGGAATTCTGCGTTCTTACGGTCGCCGTAAGAACCGGCAGCCCCTGAGAAGTCACCATCTTCTCTTTTTCATAGAGTTTCATATGTTTAAAAACTGAAAGCACGATGCAGTATCAGAAAAGCTAAGAAGGTACCGTGAACATCAACGAAATAGTGTAAAATTAACATTGGCGCACCCCTAAAAATCCAGGGGTTCCTGTAAACGCCTTCACTTTAAAAAGAGAGGCACCTGCAAAGTGCGCTTCACGGCGGCGCGCTGCCCTAGCGGAGGTGGTGCGGGCTATTTTCCCGCATCCAACTTCTGAAAACACTGACATGGGATTCGCTTCCTCCCTGTTCTTCTCTTTTTACCCAAAGGC
The DNA here is from genome assembly GCF_000151845.1 of Pteropus vampyrus. Taxonomy (NCBI): domain Eukaryota; kingdom Metazoa; phylum Chordata; class Mammalia; order Chiroptera; family Pteropodidae; genus Pteropus; species Pteropus vampyrus. The sequence goes on along the minus strand of NW_011888913.1, from coordinate 2,555,011 downwards.
AAGAAGCAAATCCAGTTTCTCTCCACAGATCGTAGGCCCGGTTTTAATTTGTGCAATAGTCCTTTTGATAACAATGCCTAGTGAAAACATCCATTACAAGTCTGTAGCAGGCATTTAATGGAA
>NW_011888913.1:2553125-2554838 GCF_000151845.1 Pteropus vampyrus | reverse complement strand
CCTATATAATCTGTATAAAATGGACTCTAAGAGAAAAAAAAATTTTTTTAATTTGTGGTTTTCCTATTTTCTTTTACTCTGACCCTCCATTAATATGGGCCAATTAATGAACTGTCAAGCCTATTTACAAAAGTATGTTTACATTTTCAGTCTCCACATTTCCGAGTGCATCGTTCCTCAGCCCGTCTCATCGGAACAGTCACCCTTGGCCCCCACGCGATGACGAAGGCGCGCCCAGAGGGTCCCGAACGAACGCCTGAAACGCACGCGTGACGACGAGCCTGAAGGAGATACGAGGACTGAACTGCGCCTTCTGCTCTGACACGGGGATTAATCCTCTGCGTCGCGTGCCACGTGCACCTTCGTCGCATGATATTTGCGAAGGGAATGGGTCTTCATCAGAAGCCAGCGGAATTATTCAGGGGGGACCCGAGGAAGAATTCTGCACTTGAGCGGAGGCAGTCAGGGAGGGCGCAGATGCAGTGACGGGGTGCTCGGCCGACGCTGGCCGCAGCTGGCCGCAGCCGCGCGAAGGGCCTGCCCGGCTGGCTGGAGGCACAGACTCAGGACTAGAAAAATGCTCATAAGCTCACACGCATTTTTCACATACATCCTTGAAAAACCGTTCTCCCTGGTTCGCATTGCTCCGTATCCTCGCGCTCACACACAGAAAGGCATCTGACTACTGCCCTTGTCTGCACATTTTAGAAAACAGTGCTTTGTTTTTTTCTGGTTTTTAAAGTGCGACCGGGGAGCTCGGAGTTTACTTTCGCTTTCCCTGAACCATGGCTCTGAATAAATAAAACCTTGGGCTAGTACCATTTCCCATTAAAATGGACAGGAAGTAGAAAAAAAAAAGACACGTAATGTCTGAACATTTCAAATAAGCCGAGCAACAAGTACCTTTAATGACAAAGTCACTGATATTTTTCACACTTCAAAAGATGGACAAAGCTGTGCTTCGCTGCCGTGTGTGTGAGAGAACTCACGCACGAGTGTGGCCACGCTTCCGTTTCTCTGATTACACTGAAAACAGAGACTATTAGTAAAATTACAAAAATGGCATCACCTCTCCATCAGAAAACTGCTTTCCTGAAAAAGCCTTCAGAACGCTGGTGGCAGGTCTCGCGAACAGAATGAGGGAAAAGACTCCAAAGCAAAATTCCAGGGGGTGATCCTCTGCAAAGCGAGATCACTGAGGGGCCACGTCGGTTCTCGCAGCCAAATCCAACATCCGCTCTACGCCATAAAGCCCATTACGTTGTGTGAGTCACGCAATCTGCCGTTCAACCAGCTCTCTACAAAAGCAGGGCAACATGGCACATTCAAAACCAAGGGCACGGGGACTCGCCCCCAGGGAGAGAAGGCACAGAGCAGGCTGCAGTGTCCTCCAGGAGGGACTCGGGGCTCTGAAACAGGTAGGGTCCCCGGCTGGGCCGGTCGCTGGCACTGGGCAGCACGGCGTTCCACCTGTCAACAGCAGGGGTGCCGGGCGAGGGCGCACAGTAGGGGGTGTGACGATGTGGCGTTAGGCAGCGGCTCAGAGCTCAGGTGCGTCCTCCCGGAGGACCGTCCTGTGTGCAAACATCCACCGAACGCTCCCGCTGCGTGGAAGATCACACTGGGTGCCCCATCTGCTGGAGCAGAAAGATCGCGAAGACACCCCACTGACCGCCACCCCGCGGCGTGCATGGGGCATAAATCCTGCGGCCC
>NW_011888913.1:2535931-2549805 GCF_000151845.1 Pteropus vampyrus | reverse complement strand
CCACGGGTATGAATAATTTGTGACAGAAACCGAATGACCGTCACTTCCTAATGAGGACACTCACTGTCACGGGGAAACGCGAGAATGCGCCTCTGGTACCGGCCCAGAGAAGACAAGAGTTTCCCAGACTCGAAACACAGATCCAGAGTTTCGGCAAACGAATTTTGTAGGGCCAGAGGAGGAAACCCCATTAAATAACATAAAGCAGAATAAAATGAGAAACCAAAAGTCCAGCCGTTTTTGGAATTCTGCGTTCTTACGGTCGCCGTAAGAACCGGCAGCCCCTGAGAAGTCACCATCTTCTCTTTTTCATAGAGTTTCATATGTTTAAAAACTGAAAGCACGATGCAGTATCAGAAAAGCTAAGAAGGTACCGTGAACATCAACGAAATAGTGTAAAATTAACATTGGCGCACCCCTAAAAATCCAGGGGTTCCTGTAAACGCCTTCACTTTAAAAAGAGAGGCACCTGCAAAGTGCGCTTCACGGCGGCGCGCTGCCCTAGCGGAGGTGGTGCGGGCTATTTTCCCGCATCCAACTTCTGAAAACACTGACATGGGATTCGCTTCCTCCCTGTTCTTCTCTTTTTACCCAAAGGCAAGAAGCAAATCCAGTTTCTCTCCACAGATCGTAGGCCCGGTTTTAATTTGTGCAATAGTCCTTTTGATAACAATGCCTAGTGAAAACATCCATTACAAGTCTGTAGCAGGCATTTAATGGAAGGAAAGCTTAATAGGGTTCCACCATAGCTCCTTCATTAACTTTTAAAAGAGTTCTCTCCAGTAGTGCTGGGGGAGGGGAGGGGAAGGGAGGGGGGAGGGGAAGGGGGAGGGGAAGGGGGGAGAAGCAAGGCTGGGGGGGCGGAGACAGAGACAGAGGTGAGAAGAGACCAAAGTGAGAGAGAGGGAGGAGCCTTCACAGATTTGGGGCTGGATTATAAATCTTTGAAAAGAATTAGGTCAAATATTCTTTGCCTTTTCAGCTACTGAAACCAACTCGGACCGAACAGAGACCTCATTCTGTAACCATTATCCACTCTCTCCACATCGTCTAAGTGAGACTCACGGGAACGCAGGAGTGAAGCTGACATTGTCCCAAGGCCACCGAGCGCAGAACACCCCAGAGCATTCTTCACCGGGATCTTAAGAGCAAGGACGAAGTGGGCCCGAGACTGGCAAAGCCAGCTGGCCTCAAGGAGCGGCCCACCTCGGGGCCCTGACCAGCAACAACCGCCTGTGCTGGAGAAAGCCACCCTGCAGGCCACCTGCAGGCCACCTGCTGATGCTCCCACAGCGGGCCGCCCACCCTCCACGAGCCAACGGGGGAAGGCCAGGCTGGCGCCGATGTCCTGTGGTTCACGGGGATTTCCCCGGGATGTTTTGGCCCAGGCAGAGGACCACCAATGGCAAAGTTCAGGCCCGGGGCGCAGAGCGGCACAGTGGAGCAGAGAGGAGCTCAGTGGCGCACGGTGGGGCGTGGTGGGGTGCAGAGGGGCATAGTGAGGTGTGGTGGGGTACAGAGGGGTGCAGTGGGGCGTGGTGGGGTGCAGAGGGGCATGGTGAGGTGCAGTGGGGCATGGTGGGGTGCAGAGGGGCACGGTGGGGCGTGGTGGGGTGCAGAGGGGCATGGTGAGGTGTGGTGGGGTATGGAGGGGTGCGTTGGGGCGTTGTGGAGCGCAGGCCCAGGCCTCAGGTGATGCCGCTCTGCCATTGGCCACATAAGCCTTCCAGATTTGATGCCCAGCAGCCTCATGCCCTTCCAACAAGCTGTGACCCCTTGTTCTCAACGCAGAACTCCACATTTTCTATAGGCTTCTTTATTTATTAGAAACACGTCTGTCTGTCTCTCTGTATGTATGTGTGTATGTATGTATGTCTCTCTGTATGTATGTCTCTCTGCATGTATGTCTCTCTGCATGTATGCATGCATGTGTGTATGCATGTGTATATGTGTGTATGTGTGTGCATGTATGTGTGTGCATGTATGCATGTGTGTGCATGTATGTGTGTATGTGTGTGCATGTGTGTGTGCGTGTGTGCATGTATGTACGCATGTTTTGCTCTGGTTTCCAAGCTGCATGGGTCTCCAACAGTCTGGTCCTAGCCCTACTTCTGCCAGAAGCCCGGCTGCTCCTGGAATGCATACGGCGTTACGGCTGAAAAGCCGGCACCAAGGCCCTGTTACTCATTTGGAGAAAAGGCAAAGTCATCCAAGCCAAACTCAACAGAGAACTGTGCACATATGAAATACATACAGACGTGTTTCGGGCTCTCGGGCTGAGGCGGGGGCGCTGGTACTGGATGTTGCATGTAAAGCGATACGGTGTTTGCTATTCTCCTAAATCCAAACACACCTCAGCTATTTCTGCTCAGTCCGCCAACAAACACGGCTGCAAACGCAGCACAGACGGGAGGCCCTGCCAGCCACTACCTACAACAGCAAACGCACGTTTTCCTCGCCCTTCAAACCACCAGCAAGCTGCCTGCCGCACAAGGCCCCCTGGTCCCCTCACCCTCCCTTTGCCCCAGTTTGCAGCGACCTTCCTGGCTCTGAGTCCCCCGACAAGTTACCTGAAGTTCTCTCGTAACCTCTTTCGCCCCCGCGTCATTCAGACATTACACACACAAGTCCTATCCCCCCCAACTAAATCCGTGGGCTCAGAGGGTGAAATCTGTCCTGACAACATTTCTCAGAACGTCCAGTAGGGGGTCTTAGACATGGCTGACCCTCAAAACAGTTGTCATTAGAACAGACCGATGTCAAGTGGGCCACACCGCTGACATGCGTGACGAGCGCCTTGCCCCACGGTGTCATAAAAGCCAGGGAAGAGCTCCGACGGGCCGGCCAGCCAGACCCACGAGGCCTGCGTCATCCAGCCCTGACTGGCCCTTAACCAACGTGGCCTTGGCACCCCACCTGGGCCCCTGCACCCAGTCCTCATGGGCCCTGCCCCTAGGTGTGTCCTCCCGCAGACACGAGCTCCTGCGGGGCAGCAGAGGCAGCTGCAGAGTGACACACCCTAGCTGGAGTCACAGCCGGGACCCCCCAACATGAGGGACAGACCTGCCTCCAAGGAATAACCAGGAGGTACTGAGAAGCCAAACCAAGGGCCTTGAGGCTGGAGCAGCAGCGAGCCCCGCCCCCTCACCCGCCCCTCCTTTTAAGTCCCTGTGCCCCCGTCACATGGCCTGCACCATCCCTGTCCCCAGATCTAACACTGACTGCTCCGGGGACATTCTGTCTGCAAACGCGGGCTCCCCGGCAGGACCTCTGCCCCGCTGGGCAGTGTCTCCAGCGCACGTGGCCAACGCCAGCTACCGCTGTTCGAACAGATACACTATAACCCAAACCAAACGGGAGGAACAGTTCGCTGCTCAATCATCAAACGTCTGGAAATGTGCTCAAGGTGACACATGCAATACCCTTTTACTGACCTCAGTGTCGCAAGAGGTTTCACTGAATCAAGACGCTTGGGGACGACCAACGTGGGGACGCTTTTGTGTCACATGTTCACTCAGTGAAGTTACACGCTCCCTCCCCTGACCAGCAAACAGCTGCGGGCACGGCGAGTTTCCATGGGGCTTGAAGGAGCTGTCCTTCCCGTCACTGTGGGACTAGCGACAGCCACACTCAAAACACCGCGTGGGCACACTGGAACTCTGTTGGTTGGTCACTGTCAACACTCACTCCTGGTTATCGACATCTAACATTCACAAGCACCGTGAGTGTGTATGTGACTTGCTGCATCTCTGCCTCAGGTCTTCAGTCAAAGTTGGGGCCCAGGCGACAAGGTGTAACACGATCTTCTCTTATGGTACCACCGGTGGGTTCAATAGGGGTCCCCAAAATTCATGTCCTTCTGGAACCACAGAATGAAATCCTACCTGGAACGAGGGCCCTTGCGTGTGTAAGTGGTTAAGTTGGGAGGAGGTCATCAAGAGAGGACGGGGTCCTACATCTAGTGATCGGTGACCCTACGACAAGAGGCGAGAACATGCGAGCACGGAGGAGACCCACGGAGAAGGCCCTGGGGTGAGGGAGGGGGAGACTGGAGGGGCGGCTGCAAGTGAGGATGGCCAGGAGCCACCGGAAGCCGGGGGGGTGAGGATGGTGCCCCTCCAGAGCCTCAGGGGGAGCACGGTCTTGCCGACACCCCGACTTCCGAGTTCCAGGCTCTAGAACTCGGAGACCGGGTTGCTATTGCTTTAACTCTCATTTAAATGCAAACTCCCTCTGGTTTCGATAATTGCTCATTTGTCCTGAGCTTCACTTGAACAAGGAAGAAATCAAAGAAATGAGGTCAGAGAATCGTAAGCAAAATAGATAGACATGAGTTGCCCCATTATAAGTGAACTGGCCAGTCACCCTCAGTCCCCACGCACACTCTCCCACCCTAAAGGACCGCCAGGGCTCCTGTCTCAGGAGGGGCGGGGTCTGTCAGTGCAGAACCGTCACCCCCGTTCAGTGAAGTGAGTGGCCTCGATGGAGCAGGAGAGCCGGCCTCGGCCAGCAAACCCTCCCCTGTATCCTGAACAGCAAGTTCATGACGGGGCTGCAGCTTTCAGAGGAGACAGACAGGGACCGGACGGCATAACTCTTCCTGTCCCAGACATGCCACAGGACTGCAGGAGCAGTGCGCCCGCCCAGCCCCAGAACGGGGAACCCCCAAGTTCCAACGTCGCAGGGCCCTCGAGGCGTAACCCACGCAGGCGCCCCATTTCCACAGGGAACGTGACGGTGGCTGCATGGTCCAGGCCTCGAGCACAGTAACCGCTCCGCCACCACCGTCAGTGGGTGAGAGTGAGCAGCTGTCTGTGGGGCGGACCCCAGCAGGGCTCGTCCCGCGTCACAGGCGCGGCTGGCACCAAGCACCGCACAGCCAGCGCTGACTTTCCGCACCGACACACTCGGATCAGAAAACCGTCAGTGAATGTGCCACACGCCGGACGGGTTCATCTAAAGCACGGGTCGGACTGGCTGCTAGAAAATTATCAAAACTGAGTAGGTCTGTGTTTTGCGATGGTTACGAAATTGTGGGATGGGATCCTTTTGTCGCCGTAGCTTATGACAAAGGACTCGTCACAGAAAGTGCCCTGAATGGGGACTCTCCATCTGAAAAGGAGCCCTGTGGACGTTTTCAGTGTGAACAGGAGTCTGCGGCGCCTTAGGCCACAGCCTGGTGGACAGAGAGAGTGCTCCAGGGGACAGGAGCACGTGCTGGGGACCGAAGAGCTAGGGCAGCACCTGGGAGCAGAGACACTTCCGGGACCCAGAACAGAAGGCGGAGAGGACTCTGAAGCATCCGAAGCTTTGGGCACGCGCAGGGCCAGGACCGTTTCTGACCCCCGATGATTCTTAGGACGCCTGTGGCACTTGAAGTTCTTCCGCGCTATCTAAGTATTTCATAAAAATTCCAAACTTGGCCATAAAACGGTAAGAATGTCTTTCTCTCTTTAAAAGCCAACTCGTCGTGCCCGAAACTTGCAGGGAGGAATGGTGTGCCTGAAATCACGTCCGAGCGAGAAAACGGGAGGGAGGGCGGCCTCAAAACTAACCTGCCGAGGACGCAGCACGGGGGTTCAGACCCGCTCGGTAAAGCTGCCATTTACCCTTTAAATGCTAAGCTCTGCAAGGGTATCCCATTCAGAAAAAGGGATTGGAACTGTAATCTCACTCAAAAAGATATGTCCAAGAGACATAAGCTGTTATTTTTTAATAACAGCTTAAAATGAAATATTTAATTTAGTGAGTTAAATGTTTATTTAAAAAATCAATTTTATCATTTTAAATTTTTACTATTTGTATAATTGCTTATAATTATTGCATCACTTTTTAAAATTAAATTACATGATTCAAATGACGTGCTTATCTACACGACAAGCGTATGGTCAAGGTGTTCACGGTCTTCCACGATGCGATCCACGACCCGCTTCTCAGGAAATCGCAAAAAAAAGTTTCGGGAGTTCAAAAGTCGCAGAGCTTTGAGGCCACTCTTAAATTTTAATCAAAAAAAAATAAATAAATAACATTAATACTGAAAATATCAACCGTTCCTTAAATAAGACCATTATCTTCTCAGAGCTCTTCTTGGGGGCTGCCATGCCACAGACAGAGTGTCAGGCCCTTCGCCCGCACTGGCCTTTGCTGCAGCCCCAGGAGCCCGTGTCCACGTGGCTGGACACGCCCACGGGGACCAGGTGCCTCTGGCGCTTCACCTCCCCCTCCCCCCGCGGCACGTGCCCATTTAAGAGGCAGCAGGAGGGCGCCCGCTGCGGCCGGGTCCGCGTTTGGTGCCGGCTGCAGAGTCGGTGCAGAGCGGTGCTCTCCGTGGACCCAGCCATCAGAAATACAAGGCCACCTCCCATTATCCGAGCGGGACGGAGGGCGGCCTCCCCTTTCCACGCAGCCAGCTGGAACCGGATAAACCTCTGTGTCAGGCAACGACTTAATGTTACTTTCCTGGATTTTGTCATGTTTCCCAGCTTTTGAAGATTTGTTGTTTATTGTCGCTTCCTTTCTAGTACTAAACAAATAGCTACACCTAATTTTGTATCCATAATTGTGGACTGGTTTCTTAAGAGGGCTCGCCCCCAAACCAGGACCCACCCCTGGCACCAGCTGGGACCAGGCCCTGGGCCCGGACGCGGTGGAAACGCGGGCCCTCTCTCCAGTCTGCACGTCAGACGCGGAGCCTCCTCGCTCGGGCTCCTCGAGGCTCGCGGAGACTCGCCTTCAGTGGGCTTCACTCCAGGACTGCGTTACCCCTGTGCAGAAAAGGAACCAAACATTCCCTGTGTACACTTTTTCCTAGGACACTACGATTTAGCGTCCCCGTCTGCCGATTGTCGGCATCTCAGAGCCTCCAGTGTACCACACGCGGCACCTGCAGGAGCGACCTGCTCTCTGTCTACACTCCGCCAGCGGGCGCTCTGCTCCAAACCACAGTGTGGATGGTGGTTGGGTGCTGCCCAGGAAAGCCCAGCTGTGGGTGCTATAGGATCAGGGACCACCCCGCATACGCCACATCCCGATCGCAAATGTCTGCTCCTGCCTCTCACACGGCAGACTGCGGAGTACAAATGAATCCGCGGGCAGCTGTTAACAACAAGGTGTAAGCCTGCCTAAGAAACCTCCAGATAAATGACAAGCGACACATGTGATGAGGTATTTAGAAATGAGGACTATTCCTAAAAACATCCCTAACCTTTGAGCCTATGTAACGGAGGTCATCCCATCTGCCCTGCACAGTAATGGGGGAGCCGTTAGAGAAATAAAAAGGGAAGCAGAAAGTGTGTGTGCACGTGCACACGCACACACACACGTATACATACATGTGCAAGCATGTGCGGGGTAAGGTTTTGGTTCCATCTCATACGTGGAGCATGAGAGCAACAGGAAGATTCACAGCGGAGGTGCGGGGACCACCCGACACCTCAGGGACCCTGGGTCCAGCTCTCTCCGTTTATACCCGAGGAAAGCGAGGCGCCCCCTGCAGCCCGTTAGTGAAGGGCCAGGGATGACCAGGCGCCAGCCCGAGTTCCGGCCCCCGCGCCCCAGTAATTCCAGACTGGGTCTAGGGAGATCTATGGCAAAACCGGAAGCACAAAGGTTCTTCGAGATCAAGGAGTCAGAGCTCCTGGGCCTGAGTTACATGACCTTACCTATCTCTTGCCCAATGACCTCAAACAATCTACGTGACCTTTCTCTATGACCTCAAACTCGGTAAGCCTCACTCTACATGATGGAGATGACGGTGGGGCCTCTATAAGAATCGAATCACGCACCACGAGTAACGTGCGCAGGAATACGGTGGCGCCGGCCACCCTACCGACACTTCTCAAGCACCTGCTATTTACTAGGCTCTGTCCAGACACCACGTGTGGCGATGAACAAAACAAGACCCTGATCCTCGCGGAGGTGACAGTCTAGAGAAAATGTTCATTGCCATGCTCATTATTGTTGGATGCTGCAAAGGTACATCGAGCGGAATGCCACACTTAATATTTTATAACTGAATGATTAAATTTGTCCCTTAAACACGGGTGTTATCATCGAATGCTCCCAGGTGCAAATGCAACTTTGGGGATATTAAAAAAAGAGGCACAACCTGAGAGCAGGCTTCCCACCTCCTCGTCCAGCTGCATCCCGTCCCCAATAAGAGGTGCGCGTTTCAAAGGGATGGGAAACACTAGAATGGGGTGTACCCAAAGACGCTGACTTTCTACCTTAATGACTCCAGGGAAGGCCCCAGGGAAGGACGTGTGAGTGCCACACGCCTGTCACGTGAGGGGCACTGAGACATACCGGCACCCTTGCGACACCAGCGGGGCGATGACCCGCGCCCTCGAAACTGAACACGTGCACACTGCACACTCCCCAGAACTTCTCTGTCAGATACAGACAAGGAGCGAGGGCTGAACGGTGGCATCTGAAGAGAGGACAGGTGCCACACCTCAGCAGGGCAGCCGTCTTCCCGCCCCGAATGGAAGCGCGGACGTGAAGGGACTCAAGCGGCGAGGGCAGAGGCTGAAGAAAGCAGAGATTTCTCTACCGCTCACAGCAGAGACAGGAGGCGGGTTATGGGTGAATTATGTGGAGGTAAAGAAGAAAAGACAGGTGAGATAAATTGGAAAATAGATTTTTTGTTTCCCATTTTCAATCCTGATAACATTTATTTCATTTCTCAATGAAATTTTTACATCCACGGGCTGCATAATAAAATATTTTATATAAAGTTAATATTGATAACCGCTTTAGTTTTCAAAATGCTCTCACTATACAGTGAGATCCATTACCTCGAGGACCTCCTTAGTTATTTTTCTTTCTCCTAGAACTCTCTGGAATCAAGCAGGTACTCGAAATAAGTATTTATTGGATAAATAAACCAATGAATGAGCAAACAATTGGAGAAATGGACGAACGAACTCTACGAGTAGGAATTGCTGCCAGATTTTATAGTCCAGATTTACAGTTGAGAAACCTAACTTCAAAAGAAAAAAAACAAGTGACCTCTGTAAGGGTGTAGAACGGGCCGGTGTCGGTGCTGACATTAAAGCCACTTCACTGTCCTTTGCCCGACCGCATTGACGCACAGCCTGGCATCACTTTGGAGAGCCCCTGAAAGGTAATGGTCAGAGTCAGGGACCCTGCGCCACCTGTCGAGAGGCCAGGGGGGCTGTCCACTCGATGTCAACGCTTACTTCTCACTTTCGCCCCCAGTGTGTCCCAAGGAGTTAAAGGGTCTTGACGATGCTCGGGAACATGGCACAGGCCGACCCGCTCGGCCGATTCCGTGACACGAGGCAGGCGAAACGCCTCGCGACACGGCGTGGCCGGCTAACGAGTCGCACGGCTGGCAGCCCGGGGTGTGCTGGCATTTCCCCTTCGCTACCAACAAGTGAAAGAAACTCGTAACTATTATTCGGGAAAAGCAGTTTTTCCATAGACGGAATCTTTCAACGTGCCCGGACTACTGAGAAAATGAATGAGAGGCGCCGCGGTCTGTGACACCTAAAATTTACTTAAAAACCCATCGGAAACGTCACGGAGACCACGTCTCCCGCGAGGGTTTCCTGATCGGCAAATGCGAAGAGAGAAACTAAAATTTTTGCTGATACCTTTGAGCGAAATTTACACAAATGTGCGTGTATAAATCTCTCACACTTAGCAGAGAAGTTCAAGGTCCTATCAAGACCCACACGGCGTTTTCTTAATCGAGTTGGTAACCAACCGACCAGCAGAAACGCTCAGTGACGAAGGCCAGCTCGCCCGCAGAAGACACGAAGCTTAACGGGACCAAGAGCCTTTCAGATCACGGACTGCGGAAAGCCCAGGCGAAGCTGCTCCTGTCCCCAGCCCGACGTCACGCTCCCGCTGCCGGAACCGCATTTATTGCGACTCGGCTCGGCTGTCCTCCACGCCCTGTGGCCGGCCACCGCGTCCTCACGGGCAGTGCGGCTGCCGACATGCAGAGGACCGCCCGCGAACTTGCAGAGCACGCTTCGGCAGCCCATCTAAAATGAGCTTCTTCTCGACGGTCTCAGGGGCAGAGGGACAGAGCTGTCGGGGTAGCCCTGCCTTTCAAAGAGCTCCCCAAAAAGCAAAAACGCCGAGGGATGTCTGTGCCCGAACCCCACTGTACACGCCTCCTAAAAAGGGGGTTTTCAAAACACCTTAAGTAATTACTCACCGCCCCAACCGACCGCCTGGAGGCAGTCCACCGCCAGCGACGGGCGGAGAGCGTGGCTACTCAGCAGGTCAAAGCACGAAACGTGAAAACTGCAAGGAAACCCAATACGGTCCCCCCAAAAGGAAGCTCATTTACAGGATCCTTTAAACTCGAAAGTCCTGGGAGCTACTGCACACCTCCGAAACGAAAACATTAATCCACGAGACCGACTCGTTCTATCTTCTCCCGCGCCCCCGCCAAAAACGGGGTCCCGGCACATCCACCCCCCCACGTTGACATCGGTTACCCGGAGCCCGGGCCTGACGTGGCACGCGCTTTGACGTTTTTCCCACAGAGCTGGAATCAGGGGCAAAGCACGCTTTCTGGCATTGTCGCCATATTTATACCGTCACCACGAAAAGCGGCGGAAACGCTGGAGCATTGTGAAGGCAAATTCTCTTACGTCGCCTGTGAGATAACACTAATTCCGGATTCTCCCCACAGCGAGAAAAGACTGTACTTTGCATGACACGAGGGAATACGCTGGGAGTAAAATGTGTTTCTACAGTTCAAAGTTTTCAACAGACACCCGGGCAGGCTTGGGGAGGCTGAAGTTGTAACTGATACCACTTTTCCTCATGGGCGTGGGAGAAAAACCCCAGAGACAACTCCTACAACAGGGAGATCTGCGGCCAGCCCGGAAGGCCAGGACCGCTGAGCCAGCAGCCACGCTCGTCCCCGCCACCAAGCCACAAGTTGGCTGCAGGCGGTGGCTCCAAGGACAGGCGGTCCTGTGGAATGGGTTGTGTGCAGACACAGACCATGATCCCCTGACCACAGCCCAAAACCCAAACAGCTCTGAGAGCTTCATGGCTTGTCTTAACCTCGTTACAGCAAATCTAACCGGATCTGAGCTCACTGGCAATAAAACCCGACCTGAAGGACAAGAGGACACTTACGGTCCTCACTGACCCTTACTGTGAACATTCATGCATCTCCCTGGGAAAAGTAACGTTTCAGGAAGCTGCGGATGCTGCAAAATACACAATACATGTGACTGAATTTCCTTTCAAAAGTGTAAAAACTTCGAGTTCCAAAACCTATCTGGCCTCAGGGTTTTCAGGTAAGGGTTTGTGGGTCCCCTTTTGATTGTCCCCGGCCACTTCTGGTGCGAAGCATGGCGCATGCACAGGGCTCCCATCACAGTGTGTCTGGAGCCCCGCTACAGAGCTGGCACGTGACAAGCTGTGGTCAGAAAACCTGCTTCCGACGTGGGGGCTGCCCATCAGAAGGTAATATTTTGGACCCTCGAAATTACCTAACAAGCAAATAAATGACGAACTGAGTAAGGCAAACTTAATTCCCAAATTAAACTTATTTCTAACTTTCCAAAATACATGCTGAAGACTTTATAGCTACCTGGTCTAATTTTCCGTCAGCGAAATCAGGTCACCAGAGGCCACCCAGGCATTTCACATTAAAGAAGATACCACCCTGGGACACGCAGGTCCCTACAGTTTGGCTGTTTGGTGTCGATCCCCTGCGTACAGACGTTATAAACCCAAAAGGAACAAAGGAAAGTTGACATAGGAAGGAAATTTGGCCTAGATCATTAAAAACAGGTTTTATTATGCATTTATTTTCCTTGCTAGGTGCGATTTTTGTAGCCTGTATCTCAGATTATAGGACGCGGGCAGGTACCACGGCTTACTCGTTAGCTAGCCTCTCCGCCAAAGTCAGCGAATGCACCAAGGTGACCAACAGAGATTCGAGGGTCCGGGGAGAAGTCCCACGCTGGAGATGCACCAGGCCAACGGCCCCCAGAAGACATGGGCCGGGCAGGGGCAGAGTCCTGCAATGACAGGCAGCAGCCCAAGGTCACGGTGAAGGGAGCCGGCATGTGGCAGCCACACACCCCCTCGCGCACCACTGTGTGGGATGGGCCCTCGCGGACACTGCCTCCTCCCGGAGCCTGCCAGTGTCCACGGCCACCAACAGGACAGAAAGGGCACCTCACCTCGCCTCACCTGGTGGCCGTGCGGCCAGCCCAACGACGCCCGCACCACACGCTGAGACCTGCTGGGGTTTGGGTTTCCCCAGCAGAGAACTGATTTTTTTTTTTTAATTGGCTTATTGAAATACTACAAAGCACGTGGTTCACCTCCCATCCCCTGGTGGCACTTACTTGAGCCATGCGCCCTGTGTGGCACAAACACGGAGCAGGTGAGACGCAGCGTTTAAAGAACAGTTTCGAGTTTCCAACCCGGGAATTTTCCATCCACTCCTTTGTTCTTTTTTTTCTTCTTGTAAGTGCCAAGAAGGGCTAATGCTACACCAACAAATGACAGGGCAGTCAGGGGACGGGGAAGAAAGACGATGTCTCTTTAATTTTGCACACATGATGCTTTCCACCACTAAGGTCATACCTGCATGTGGTGACTGACAACTTTCCAGCCCGATTCAAAGCAAACAGCTGCTGGTTTGATTGCCTAGCAACTGAAAAATGACGGATGGCCCTGAAGATGGATAACTACCATAAATCACCTCATTCAAACGCTCCAAGAAAAAAAATTAAAAAACAATGGTTTTCATGACGTTTGCTTTACTCCATAATGCACCGTGATAAATTTGGCCTCCTCACGGGTGCACAGCAGTGGCTGCTGAAGTTCGGTCGCTCCGTCCCTGTTTTCCGTCCTTCGGGGCGCACGGGGCCCTCGGTAAGGTGCGTCGCGTGAACAGGCCACACTTCCTGAGCACCTGCGGGGGCTGCGGGCCAGGCGGGGGCCGTGCCGGGTCTCTCGGCACCACGCAGCTTTCCATCAGGAAACCGTGGTCCTCCATCACGGCGACGGCGCAGGGCCCCTCGCATTAATAATGGTTACAATGTATTTAGTGTAATGATTTGACCTCAGCCAACATCACGGGCGCCATGATTCATGTGGCTTTGATTGACTCCTTCCTGTTTGCGGACGTACCGGACGCGCCCAAAAGGCCAGGAATGTGCTTTGAACGTGCAAGCGAACGGCGCTGCACCCCGACGAGGCTGACCGCGAACCCCAGCCCCGTCGCGGCCCGCACGGAGCAAGCGCAGCGGCAGACGCGCCCCGCGCCCCGCGTTCCCAGGGGCGGTTTTACTCTTGTCTCCTTCAAAAGTGGGTGCTGGCAGCTCTTCTCACCTTCTCCCTGTGTGGGGTCCCTCGCTTTGGGGTACACTGGATTTGGGTCCGTTTTTAAGGTTGGATCGATATCCCAGGGAAGGCTGCTCCCACGGGAACCCCCCGCCACCCCGCGGGGGTTCGCGGCTGCAAATGGGAAGAGGCTTCCCGTTTGCTTTGTCGCTGGTGGCCATGCAGGAGACGCGCCCCTCACCTGCCCCGTGCTGGCGCGAGCAGGGCTTTCGTGCTGGGGTGCCCGGCCACTGGACAAGTGCTGGCGCGGGCGGTGTGGGGGTGCAGGGCGCGGTAAGGGGGGGCACACAGCCCGCCTCCTGCGCCTCGTGTCTCCCAGGGACACACCGCGCACAGTCCGGAGCTGGAACCCCTCTGTTCAGCGGCTGCGCCGTCCCTGGGCCTGTACTTAAACCCGCGGCGCGGGAGGTGTGCGGTCCAGGTGGCCCCGAGCGTCGCACAGGGGCGGTGGTGGCGGCCCCGGCAGGCAGCAGGGCCCAGCTTCCCTGCGCAGGCCTGGCTCGGGCCGGTGTCCGGCA
>NW_011888913.1:2526907-2535516 GCF_000151845.1 Pteropus vampyrus | reverse complement strand
CGCAGCACGGCGAGGGGGCCGGTGCCTCGTCGGTGGGCCGGGCGACCCCCGCCGCGTATGCCGCCACCTGCAGGCGCCCGAGGGTAGCCGAGCATCCTGCCCAAAGCCTCGTGCTCCTGGCACAGAAGAGTCGCGGACCCATTTGTCCCGATAAATACACAGGCCGCTGCCCGCGGCACTTAGGACAGGCCGGCTGGCTTCAGGCAAACAGGGTCCGGCGGTTTCCATGATGATGGTGAGTTCTGGGCTGCACCCCAGTTTCTAATACGATCGGCGGCCGATGAGGACAGGAGGATCTGGAAAGTGGGCTTTAGGGCGCACTCGCATGGCCGCGGGCTGCGCCACCAAGCCTTCCCGGCACCGCCCCCAGCCTCCCGCTGGGGTGGGGTCGAGGAGAACCCACTGAACAGGACAACCCAGCATGCTGTCCCTTTAAAACCGAAAGGCTTGTTTCCTTTCCGTAAGAAAAGTAAATCACGCTATAGTGAGTTGAGCTTTGAAAAAAGCATCCATCCATTAAAGTTCACGGATTCGCGTTCCCAGATTGTCCCTCCCCTGGCCCGGTCTCAAGTTACAGCCTTGTACAACCCAAGTCTAAATAATATTCACCATGACAAATGGCGCCATAACTCCGATATCCACAATCAATCTTTGCTTTAAAGACACATCCATCTTCGGTAACGTTGGTGGGGATTCTGTAGAATGGGAAGCGTGACTGTTTTTCCGACCTCGTGGCGGTGGGGGAAGGGCGCTCTGAGTGATGGCTGTCAGCTCACATCTGGCTGCAAAAATAAATTAGCCTTATGTAGACAAATGAAAGGGCCAGCTCTGCCTAGAAAACAGCCACTCCTGAGCAATGGCTAATTTATAGGACTTCTTTCTGGAAAGTTCCTGGCTGAGGCAACAGTCTGCTTAGCTATCTCTTTAAATGATATCTGAAGCTGTAAATAACCTCCGGACTGGGGAGTAGGCGGACAAAGGGGTACGGATGGGAGAGACAACAACTTTTCTCACGTTCTCACACGTGATGAAAATGCAAAACTCTCCCCTTCAAAGAGGGTGGGGGGGAGACCGTGTTTATTTTAACCAAATGCTTTTGTATTTTAACACCGTACTCCACTTGGCGGACTTTTTTTATTCCCCCTTGTCACTTATTCATTGTTTTCTGGTGGTTTAGGGACTCGCATAAAAAGTAAAGGATCTGAGCGTAAGGGTGGCCCTTTCTCTTCCTCCTCAGAAAAAATATCCCTCAGAACAAGTGCGACACCCGAGCCTCATCCCCGTCCTTAGGCGCAGGAATGGGGTTACAGATTCTAAGCCACAGAGAAAGAGAAGAAACATCCATTGGGCTTTAGTAGGTGGTTTCAAAAATAGCCTGGAGCAAAACACTTCTCAGGCTGGCCATAAACTAAATGCAAGAGCCAGGGCACTTCTGCCAGGAGCCAGGCGGAGCTGCTGGCTTTCATACAGCAGCTCTATCGCTGGTCCTTCTGCCCCTGACCTTGTCTCGCAGAGGAAAACTTCAGGCTTGAATTCTGAAAGCCTGCGGAGAAGTGGGGAGGGGAGGGCGAGGCTGCGCCCCGCGGGGTGTACCCACGCGGAGGCTGGGGGTGGGGGTTCCAGGCCGGGGTCTCGGGCCGGCCAGCAGGACGGAGCAGCTGCTGTGTGTTGCAGCGGGGAGGGTTAATTCTGGGAGGATTGAAGGACTTACAGTAATGCCGTGAAGACAGAAACATCACAGGCTTTCCTGGCAAGGGCCTCGCAGAGGGTAGGAGGGACTGCAGAATGAACTCTCTCAGGCTTTGTCGGCAGCGTTTCCCAAGGCCCAGCCTGGCCCCTTTGATAAATGACACATGTCATTCTGTCACGGGCTGACAGTGCAGCTGGGAGGGCTGGTGATGTATGGCTCCAGTGAAAAGGAAATCAACTTTTTGGCACCGAGTGAGCCTGTGCCCTGTATAAGGATTTTGTTTCTCAAAAAGTGAAAGATAGACTTAGGATTAAAAAAAAAAAAAAAAAAAAAAAGTTGAAAAACAGATTGAACGACAGCTTACACTTAACATAAATTAACTCAGTAATGGCGAAATGTGCTAGCCTGTGATAAATAAAAGCTACATTAGTCAATTATTAATCACACTCTAACTTGTAGCCAGAACCCAGGACTTAAATCTGAGGCCTGAGCTGCCTTACAAACAGATAAGACAGGGCCTGATAGATGTCTTCCAGGGGCAATCGGCAAGGCATCAAAGACTCAGTGGGCTCACCAATGGGAACGGGTGGAAGGTTCTGGAAAAACAGAGGGGGTGAGTAGGGAGCAGGGAAAACCCATTCCTTGGAGACAGAGTATCTACCGCCTGCAGGAGGAACATGACAGGGGACGGCCACATCCACATGCTTCTCCTCCCTATCGGCACTTACTTGGTCGGAGTATTCGAGACATTTAGACACTGCAAACAAATGTTTACATCTGTGTGGATGACGCTGCCTTGGAGGTATGTCGCTGGTTTTGCCTCTGGAACGACTGGGTTACATCTTTTAAATCTCCTCCTAGAGACAGCCCTTACCTTCCAAACCGATTGTTTACCAAATGAGTTGACATTTGACATTCAAGCCGGTAAAAAAACGCAGAGCGAAATGCAA
Source organism: Pteropus vampyrus (assembly GCF_000151845.1). NCBI lineage: Eukaryota > Metazoa > Chordata > Mammalia > Chiroptera > Pteropodidae > Pteropus > Pteropus vampyrus. The sequence continues at coordinate 2,532,876 of NW_011888913.1, read as the reverse complement.
ACCTGCCTCTCCACCAAGTAGTTCTCCTCCGGTGAGTTCTGAACCACTTAGGCAGAAACGGTCAACGAGGAGAACCTGATCCCAGATAGCCATGGCTTTGAGGGCGCAGCCTGCGACCTGCGGCCATGCACACAGGCACGCACGCGAGGCCCACCTGGCCTCGGGGACCCTACCCCATCAGGCGCGCACCGTGTGACCTGGTCTGCTGCTTGTTGCCAGCACCGCACGTGACCGTAAGGTCCTAACTCCTTGTGTCCAAAGGACCAGCTGAGGTCGCGAGGTCACTTGTGATGTCCCAGAGAGCGTGCTGGGGTCGTGGGGCCAGTGTCCAGAGAAGGGACCCGCTCAGTGTGGGCCAAGTGACAGCAACAGCAGAAACCGGAAGAAGGCGCATCTCCAGCGGCCCCTCGAGCTCCATGGCTCTGCTCGTGCCCGGCAGATGTTCGAGAGATGCTTACTGAACTCACGTCAAAATACCCATCTTTCCGGAGCAAAGGCAAGGACGCGGGTTCTCTTCGAAGGGCCACGGTCCCGTTGCCGGCCTCCGCTTCCACGACGGAACGGGAGGGGACCCGGGGAGCCCTCCCTGAGCCCCGTGCGCCCACCTGAGCCCCCCGCCACGGGCAACTTCTGGGCCTTCCGTGCGATGACATATTCCCATATGCCTTGACATGAAAATGGCAGAAGGGCCCAGAAGTTGTTGATTTCAGCTTACTTCCATTTTTATAAGTAAGAATAAACTCAAATTGTACCAAAAAAAAATTCTCTGAGCATAACGAGCTCTAAAAAAAAAAAAAAAAAAAAAAAAAAAAAAAAACAGCTGTTGCTGCTCGGCAGCCACTTCCTCCAGCTCGGAGCTCCGAGGAGGGTCGAACGGGCCGCGGGATCCAGAATGGCAACGCTTTGGGGATCCTCTGACCATCTAAACCCCCGTTTACAGATGAGGAAACTGAGGCTCAGGCAAAGGAAGAAAAAAGGCAGTGGAGGAACAAAGCCCCAGGCGCGCAGGGTTTTCCCGCGCTACACGCCGCGCTCCCGGACCCGCTCACAGTCAACCCGAGCTGGAACAGGCGCGACCAACGGGCAGGCTCCAAATCGAGTGGAAATGTTTAAAATCCCCCCTCGAGCCAGTGGTTTCTCCCACGGCTATAAATGAGAGCGAGACGGAGACAAAAATCATACATTAAAACACAGGCTGATGTTTAAACTTCTCCCTTCCTCCAGCTGAAATATAATTTTTCTTTCGTCCATAAAAAATTCAGATAGTGTGCAGAATGTTTATATATTACCAAGGTCCCTCTTTAAAAGGTTTATACTTTTACTTTATGACCTGTCCTTGATTTGACACTTCCGCTCATCAGAAAGGGATTTATAAAATAATCCTGAAGGTGAGGAACACACATGTGTCAGGGACTAGCCGGGTTTCACGACACGAAATTTAAGAAGAGAAAGAAATCCCGTTAAGCTCTCTTTAGTCACCAATAGACATCAAAGGTAATAATTAAAGAAGACAGACGTCATAAAACATAAATTTATGTCTCTTTTAATAATGCACAAGCACCGTAGTGTGTAAAACATCTATTAGGTTGAAAGAACATGAAAACGTTCCAATAAGAAAAATCTATGTTTTGTTTGGGGGTATTTTTCCCTTCCTTAACGACAACAAAAAAAAGTGAGGATCTTCTTTTTTTTACAAGTTTAAACCAAAGTCTTTCAAAACCTTTGCCATCTGTGGGTACATGAACTATGAATGACCCCGGATGATTTGCACTCTGCTCAGAATCCCTCGGAAAGCTCGGGAAAAAGTATCATTAAGAATGACTGATGACTGTCAGTCAGGGTTGACCTCACCCAGGCTTTGGTCTCTGCCTCAGTAATAAGCTGTCTCTCATTAGCACCAACACTCCATAAAAGGGGTGTGTTTAGTCACAGGATAGCGGCCTTCTAATGCCCACTGCTTCTCCCCGAAAGATTGATTAGTGCTCATTTTTACTGCCTTCCCAGCACATACAGGGCCAGAGCTGCAGAGAACCAGGCCTGCGTGCCACAAGCAGGAGTCGGTGGGTGGGAGAGGGTGCCTGGAAAGGGGGTGGCGGGGAGGGGGCGGTCGGTTCTGTTTCTTTGAAGGAACCCGCCTTTCGAGAATGACCCAACCACATAACCATGTGCGTGTTCCCCTCCAGGGCCTGGAGAGAAGAGGCTGGGGAAGCCACCGTGTCTGTCGACATGGAGCTGAAGGAAGAAACCACTTAAGTGTTAGCTCGTCTTGAAAACAGAAGGGTATCCTGCCTGTAACGCTGTCTCTCCCTCTGTCTCTCTGATCAGCAGTTCCCAGCAAATCAATGAGGAGACTGCCTGCAGAATTAGGCCTCATAACCAGCCTGACATCAAAACACAAAGATGTAATTATTACCCATTAAAACTGAACATGTGTGAAACTAAAAAAAAAAAAAAATCTTCCCTATATGAGCACATAAAAATCCTTCCACTGCTTTTGTATTAAACTAGTAAATTATTTTTAAGAAGCAATTGCTATAGAAACAGACAAACGAATTTATGTATATAAAACCTCCACACACCCCTGAACGCCTGCCCCGAATTCCCGGGCGGAAGCAAGGAGGCATAACTGTGTTATTATCTTTGTCACCGCCCTCGACGTGTCCAGCCATCACGAGACGGGTCCTGGAGCACCAGGAGGGTGGGGGGCCTGGCAGGTAACACTCTGAGCAGGTGCTCGGAGGATCGGATGGGGAGGACGCGTCCCGTGCGGCCCTCCCCCCTGCCACACACGTCTATAAACAAATTTAGCTCACAGGGTGATTAATTTGCAGAACCCCTTTGGGAATAAGCCAGCCTCTCGGTAGTCTAATGCCTTCAGCCAGCTACTCCCAGAAACGTAGCCAAACACCACGACGAGCTCCTACTTCCAGAAAATTGCCTGAGAACCTTGAGACTTGCTCACCGTGTGCACAGCACCTACCGGATTTGAATTTCTTTCCATGAAAAACAGGGGTGCCTGGGGGAGCCTTCGAGAACCAAGTTTGAGTGTAGCCTACCCAAAGCAAACGCTTAGCATCTCCTGTAAGTAACTCAGAATAAGCCAGGGACCCAGGCCAGCTGCCACCCCCGCGGAGCTGGCCCGGGTGGGCGTCAACAGCGTTGAACCTGAACCTCTGGGGGGGTGGCTCTCGGTTCACCTTCTGCCCATCGCACAGCCTCCCGGGGACTCGGCACGGGAAGGGGAGGAGCCAAAAAGAGGAGACAAGGCTCTTTTGTGGCCATTTCAGTCCTACCCGGGCTCTGAGAGCTTCGGAGACACTGCTTTCCCCAGTTCATGAAAAGGGGGGTGGGGCACGCCCAGCAGTCACCTGCAGTCACCTCCCAATTCGCCTAGGCATGAGACTCATTCTGCTTCCTCTTCCTAATTACAGGCTTATTACTGACTTTTAATTGACACGTAATGCAAGTTCAATACCTGCTGGATAAAGTGATGAAACTTTCCCACTGCACAAAATAAAAGACCGCAAGGTAGCACTGTGCCCAACACAGCCACACACAGTGCAGCTGCAAAACACAGCCCTCTGTAGGCTTCTCCTCCTAAAATCCCCAGTGCACTATTTTCATGGATATTATTAGTGTTTCATATATAATTCACTGAGTATTAACAATCTGAGTTCCTCCCGGACGACTTAGAATATTTACAGAGTGTTTATTTCTAATTACTTTCTGGAGTTATAGCAGTTTCCTTAAAATTTCCTACATTAAAAAAAAAATTTATATATAAATATATATATATATTTTTTTTTTTTTTTCCTCGAAGTTTGGGGGCAGTTTGAAGAGACCTCTGCCCAGCGCAGCCGCGCTCGGACACTGTTCGCGGGGACACCATTGGTTGGCATTGGGCTCTTCTCAGTGTTCATACCTTCCCAGGTAACAACAAAGCTGAGCAGGAAGGAAGGGACATGCTTTACTGTTATTTCCACGTAGCTGAGAACTGAAGCAGGACAAGCCCTCGTGGAGTAGCACACAGTTTCCTGCATTCATAACAGGGTGCCCCACTGCCGGGACACATGCTGTACTTGAAATAAATATTAGTCACGAGACTTGCGTTTTAAACCCATACATTTCTAAGCTGCGCTGTGACGATGATGGGAGCCCAGGGATGACTTGCCAATAAGGCACACGAACCACTTTGCAAAGAGCCTTTACTTGGGTTCGGTTTCATTGGTATGTCGTACCACTTCTTGCTATGAATCTTGCAGCTGGCTTTTAAAAATAGTAAAATGTAATAAATACAGGTTTCTGAAAAGTTCACATTCCCAAGTCAGAATGTATACTGACCTTCACTGCCGGTTTAATTTATTTCGTCATATGATCTTGCTGAAGATGCACTTTACTTTCAACTAAAAACTGAGGAGCTTTTTTTACAACCAAATTTTCTAACCCTCGATTCTGTCCAAGCTCCTTGTCCCCTCCCACACGCCCACGCCTTCAAGCGAGCTCTCGAGTGGAATTTATAAGCCTGTAAGCACTTGACCTATATTTACCATATGCTAATTTTCTCCAGGAAAAAAAAAAAAAAAGAAAAAAGCTATGGAACACACCTTTTACAACCCCAGCTAGCAAGTCGAGGCAGAAATGCCCATATTTCAAATCAGGAAACCCACAGCGGGTTCACGAGGCAGCTGGTTAGCAGCGGCCCTGTCGCTGAGAGCTTGGAGGGGTTGTACTTGGCTGTTTTCCTGCAGGATGCTCCGTAATCACCAGAATAAGGAAATCCTGTATTACATTTTGCCGAGAAAATACAAATGGTAAACTCTAAAATAACGCCATTGGTTCTTGACTTTTTTTCCCTTTAGAAACAAAAGACCAATCCTTGTCCGTGTTGGTGCAGAATTTCAGAAAGACACAATGGACATAGAAAGAAAGAAAAAAAAAAGCGTCTATCATCTAAAAAACTGCTTACTGCTGCAGCAGCGTGGTGGCCAGCGACAAAAGCAAATCCAGAAACGAGAGGCTGGAGAACATGAAAAGGTTCGGCAGGCAGTGTAGCTAACGGGCCTTCGTCGGAAATACGGAGTGAAAAGAACATCAAAGTTGAGATTTGACCTTAACGTTTTAGCTTGATTTTACTGTGAAACAATGGAATCTATAAGCAATGTAACGCCAATTAAGAGAGAAATCCCATCCAGATATTCCCAAACCAGGGACTCCAAGCAGGTGACTCAGTGGAGGAAGTACCCAGCCGTCGCTGGCCCTGAAACCTCGTCCCCACCTGACAATAACCATCAAAAATGGGGACCGGAAGTCTCTATTCCAACTCTCAGTGAGCAGGTCTGTCGGGGTTTTCCCAGTGCATAAATTCAATGATATATTTCTCCAGCAAAGTTGGAACGTAAAGGACACTCGGTCCGGCTGCTTATCTATACACAATTCCCTGTTTTCTATGACTCCTAAGAAAACGGGCACGCACACACACACACAAAAACTAATCGTTTTTTCAAGTCGCTGTCAACTATCACGTTATCCATACATAGACACAGCGTTTTAAATGCAGAGGGACCCTGCCTGCAAGCAGAGATTTCCACGCTTCCATAAGGCTTCCCTAGCAGGAAATTCGAACAAACTGGATTTCAAAATGTAGCCAAACTCTTCTTTGTGCCGTTTGCTGTGAAACGTGTGGAGGCCCCTCACTCCTGACAGCACTGAGGAGTTTAAACTGTGTGGACAGTCGGGCAGTGTGGTTCGTCATTTCCCTGTGTGACCGTGCATGCTTTACAGGTACTTCCACATCTACAGGTATGTGGGCAAGTGTGTGCTCCACAGCCATGCGCCCCGGCCACGGAAGCACCACACACGTGCACGACTGGGAGGACCGCACATGCAGGGGACGGTCCCCCAGCACTTGTTTATTTCATTATTAGAAAAGTGTCTGGCAGTGAGGACTCAGCCGAATGCCACCACTCTTA